>NW_019154086.1:16595310-16710935 GCF_002288905.1 Enhydra lutris kenyoni
TCTCTAGGTTGTTTCTGATTCTTGACTCCCTGCACAAGGGAATTACCTGCTCCCTGATTCTTCCACTTAATCAGTCTTGCCTCCCCAAACTTTTTATTGAGTTGGTTACTAATTACATATTCTTGGAGCCAGTGATGATGAGTCTTGTTGTATTGAAACTACTCAACTGGGGAGAGACTGTACAATTCAGAACCTGGCAACCCTGGTTAGTGTGTATAGTAGCAGTGTCCTATAAACTGGGATATTGGAACTGTGGAGCCAACACTGGCCATAGAAGGTCTTAACAAAGCCAATAGTCTTATCAGAAACTTCCTTAGGTAAAAAGGCAGGATGGGAGGCTTATGCTCTTTCTCCTCTGGATGAGTGTTATCTTTTTTTAAAAAGTAGTTTATGATTAGCAACCTCAAAAAACTTGGCCTTTGAATTACTTCATATTTTCACAAAAGCAGAGGGGTTACAACCATTGGCTCTGGAGCAAAACAAACCTTGATTTGAATCTGGGTTCTACTACTGACTAGCTAGATATTAAAAACCACTGTACCTTTTTTCATCTGTAGAATGAAACCTCATTGTTCCTGCATAACAAATTTCTTGTAGGCTTAAAAAATTATAATGCCACAAGGATCTGAATAGCCAAAGCAATTCTGAAAAAAAAGCAAAGCTTGAGGCATCACAATTCAGGACTTCAAGCTCTATTACAAAGCTGTACTCATCAAGATAGTACAGTATTGGCACAAAAACAGGCACATAGATCAGTGGAACAGAATAGAAAACCCAGAAATGGACCCACAACTCTATGGTCAACTGATCTTTGACAAAGCAGGAAAAAATATCCAAAGGGAAAAAGATGTCTTTTCAACAAAGTGTGTTGGGAAAACTGGACATCCATACACAGAAACATGAAACTGGACCACTTTCTTATACCACCCACAAAAATAAATCCAAAATGGATGAAAGACCTAAATGTGGACTTGAAACCATAAAAATCCTTGAGAAGAACACAGGTGGCAAACTCTCTGACCTCGGCCATAGCAATTTCTTATTAGACACGTCACCAGAGGCAAGGGAAACAAAAGCAAGAATGAACTATTGGGACTTCATCAAGATAAAAAGCTTCTGCACAGCAAAGGAAACAATCAACAAAACTAAAAAGCAACTGATGGAATGGGAGAAGATATTTGCAAATGACATATCTGATAAAGGGTTAGTATCCAAAATCTATAAAGAGCTTATCAAACTTACCCCCCACCCCAATAATCCAGTTAAGAAATGGGCAGAAGACATGAATAGACATTTTTTCAAAGAAGACATCTGGATAACTAATGGACACATGAAAACATGCTCAACATCACTCATCATCAGGGAAATACAAATCAAAACCATGATAAGAGTCTACCTCACCCCTGTCAAAATGGCTAAAATTAACAACACATGAAACAACAGATGTTGGTAAGGATGTGGAGGGAAATGGGTAGGGGATGGGTTAAATGGGTGCTGGGTATTAAGGAGTACACTTGTTATGATGAGCACTGGGTGTTACATGTAAGTGATGCATCAGTACATTCTACTTCTGAAACCAATATTATACTAAGTGTTAACTTACTAGAAGTTAAATAAAAATTTGGGGAAAAAAATGAAATAACAATGCATGTACTGTATAAAGCAAAAATCCTAGAATATGTTTAGAACTCAGTTCATGACAGTTATTATTAAAATTAAGATTATTATTTCAGGCTTCTCATTGTCCCTGTCATATATAAGTAAGTCATTGTATTTTCTCATAATTTCAATAATCTTAACCATAAAAAATTTTTATGTCAGATGGCAGAATTTTTTTTTTTTTGAGATGGCAGAGATTTTTATTTTCCTCTTCTGTTTTTAACCTATAGGGAGTCCCTATGTGAAAAATGGAAATACTTCCAGATTTTCTTCTTGAGATAGGATGAGTTATAACTGAGAGAAGATGGACAAATATTAAAATACACACAAATTATTCATTTTGAAGAAAGATTCCTGGTAAGTACACCAAAAAAAGAAGACCCAGAAAAAAATGGTTTCAATGCTTCAGTGACGTTCTTGCAGAGTCACTGTGAATATTAGTGCCTTTCCAGGTTATATTAGACTTTTCATTTATAACTAAAAAAAATAATTTATTATTAATACTTTAAAATATTAGAAAAATACTAGTAATATTATTTATTAGTATATAATACTGTTAACTTTTATTAACATACATTTATTAATTATAGACATAATACCTGGTAGTGGTAAGAGTTTTGAGAAGATAATGTATAACTAAGAAAATAAATATCACTGTCTTCTAACCACCCAAAGAGACAGAATACATATTAACATTTCAAAATATTCATTTGTATGCCAGATATAAATGTATTCGGGAAACCATATGCTTAGCTTTTGAGAACAACTTAGACTCTTCGTAATATATCTTGGTGAACTTTCTAAGTTAATGCATATGGGTAAACTTTATTTTAGTAGCTACACAGCATTTCATCACATGGGTGTAATTTATCTATTTCTATGTTACAGAAAATTAAGACTATTTTCACAGTTTTACATATTTTAAATAAGGCAAGAATGTAATATCGATGAGGGCAATAACCCTTAAGAGACCTTCCCCTTTCACTTTTTTTCTCCCATTCCTGTGCCCTCTGAGAACTGTATTTTCCATCTCCCAGTTTCAGCCACTCTTCACCTTAACCAGAGACTGATAAGCAGATTCAACTCGAGGGTGAGTTGAATTTGTTATTCTTCAGGATTTTGTCAACTGGAAGACATCTTCTCCCAATGCTACCTAAAAAAACATTTCAAAGACCTTGCAATGGCTTTTTGCCCCATTCCAAGGATATCTGCTTTGATTTACAGCCATAGTTTCTAATTATTTTATCTTCTTTACCTAACAGTTGCTATCCCTGGTTTCTAGAATATATATACTGAAGACCTAGCCTAAGCAGAAGTCAGGATTGAACAACAGAGCATACAATTTAACTGATGGATCTCAAATTTATATCTCTGGCCCGAACTCTTTACTCAAACCCCAAACTCAAATATTTAGCTGCCAGCTGTCTATTAGGTATCTTGAACTTCACAGGTTCAGAAATTGCAAACAAAATTGTAGACATCTCTTTACCCTTTGGCCTCTTTTTTATTTTTTATTTTTTTTTAACCATTCTCTCTCTCCTTTTTTTTTTTCTTTACCGTTCTCTTCCTGATTCATCACACTCCTGCCACACTGCCTTTGACTTATTTCTAGAAAACACCAATTTTGTGTCAAACTCAGGAGCTTTCTATATCTGTTCTCTCTGTCCTGAAGACTCTTCCTTTAGACCTGTATCCCTCTGGCTTTTTCACATATCATTCAGGTCTCTGCTATAATGTCATGTCCTCAGAGGACTCTTCCCTAAGTTAAATAAGGCAGTCCTTTCTTATTTTTCTCATTTTTCTCTATCCCACTATGATTCATTTTATTCATAGCACTTTCACTACTTGAATTTTTATCTTATTTGTTAACTGTCTGTCCCTCTCCATTATTTATATGCTCTGTTAGAGTAGGGATATGATCTGTCTTCTTCACCATGTATCTCTAGGCAACAGGAAAATACAGTGTGGTGCATAGTAGTTGAACAGTAAGAATCATTTGTTTAGGTAAATGATTGAATGATACAATTTTTCAATAAGCCAAATACAACCTCTTTTTTTCTTTTTAGTAGACTCATATTGCTATTTCTTGGTTTGAACATTAAAGGAAGTAGTTGGTTAGTTTAAAGGCCAAATTGCACAGATAGTATGTATCTTTAATCTAAATTGAGGGTCGTAAAATGTGGCACAGGGGATCTGAGACCTATAAAGGAAAAAAGCAGATTCATATCTTCTGTTTCACTCTCACTCTATGGTTTTTCCAATTATAGCTTTTAGCCTCACTTTAGTCTGTCCTCTCTATAGATAAGATTTATTGAGATACCCAATTACAGAATTATCCCTTCTTTCTGACAGCATGGAATTCACAGAAATGCCCTACTTCCTTGGACCCTGTCCAAAATCACTCAACCAAAATCCAAATCCTTTAATAATTCCTTTCTGGCACCCTCTTACTGAGACACCCCAGGATTCCTCATGATGTGTGTTCTCTCTTCAGGCAACCAATAATAAACCCAACTTGTTCAATTATTTATGTTCTTGAGTCTTTGGCCAGAGGGCACTGTTACACCTGACAGCTTGTTACACCTGCTGGCAACTGGTAAAGTCTCATCTATACCTAGGTAATTCCTTATAAAGGGAAATTCTAGGACTCCTTTTTGGGTTACCTGATGTAGTGGTAATACACTATACAACTAAGCAGAGACCTACAGCTGCTAAGATCTGCTGATGGAAATATTGTTCCCTCTTTCTTAAAAGACCACAATCCTGAGTCTGAAGGCAATGACAAACTATATTAATATGAATCATCTGGAGATCTTGTTAAAAAAAAATGTAGGTCTGGGTGGGATCTGACATTTTGTTTTTGTAGCAAGGTCCAGAGTAATACTCTGGAGGACTAAATGTTGAGTAGCAAGTTTTTAAAGGGACTAGAGGCTGTAGACTTGAGCTCCTATTTCCCATTTCCCTCAGTTAGGATGGTCAGATGACCAGATAGGTAAGATGTGAGTTGTGTCCTGAAATTATAGATTTCTCCTGACCTTCCGTCCTATTTACGGCTAAGGGGTAGAAAAAGATGGAAGTCTTTGTGTTAAATTAGAAATATATATATATATATATATATTTTTTTTTTTTTTCCCCAAATCCTTAGGTACAACTGAGATCAAAAAGATTTTGAGATTGGTTTGTTACCTAAGTGTCTTTGTTTAGAGTCCCCCAGCAGCAAACACTGAGATAAAGATTTGAGATCCAATAGGAAGGTAGTCCCAGGAAACACGAGGAAGGAAGTAGAGAAGTGAGGCAGGAAAGAGGAGGCCACCAGAGAGTAAATTATCAACCAAATTATAACTTTTGGCGACTGGAGCTTAATTTCATTGGGGAACTATGTGTAGAGCATACCTTAGAATTATCTCAAGAAAGGGATGAGTATTCTTTATTGGAAAATTTCTAAGGAAATTAATATTTATCACTTTTGTCCTGCCTGGATAGCTGGCCTATTGTGCTACTCAGCCAGGAGTGGTAGGGGGAAGCAGCTCTCCAGTAAGGAGTTGTAATTATTCATAGTAAGCAGCCTTCAGCTTAGAGGTGAACACTGAGCAGATATATAGGTGAGACATGGACAGCAACCACTCCCTGAGTTGGGGACTTTGCTAATACAAGGTGAGAAGTAATCTACCTCTTACCCTCAAGAAACATAGATGTTTCTGATGAAGGGAAGAACATGCCTGAAGCTAGTTCTTGTCACTAACAACCTTTTCCATAAAGGGTTGACAGCAGGGCCTCCTCAGAGACCTTGAGGCATCACTGAGATGGATGAAACCTTTCTCTGCTGATAAAAGCTCTCCTCTCGGGGTGCCTGGGTGGCTCAGTGGGTTAAAGCCTCTGCCTTCGGCTCAGGTCATGATCCCAGGGTCCTGGGATCGAGCCCCACATCGGGCTCTCTGCTCAGTGGGGAGCCTGCTTCCTCCTCTCTCTCTGCCTGTCTCTCTACCTACTTGTGATCTCTATCTGTCAAATGAATAAATAAAAAAATCTTAAAAAAAAAAAAAAAAGCTCTCCTCTCTTTATCCTCATCAGCTGGAACTGCTATCAGGTGATACCCATTCTGCAAATCTAACAAGGTGAACTCTAGGTGTTCTTTCCAAGTAGACTATTGATCACTCTTAGCTCAGCTATTAACGGTATGATAATTCACACACTCAATTTTTTCCAGACTCCTTTCTCACTACCAAAATTGGAGAGGCATATGGGCTATGATTCAGTAATGATCCTGTTAGCCAACAGTCCTTTAACATGATCCCTTAGGTAATTAATCTTTCACAAAGCAATCTTCCCAGATTGTTCCGGAAATGCCCTTGAGTCATTTAACATGATGGTGTGCTGCTCCCCTTGGGCATATCCCACAACCAGGCTTGCAGAGGTTGACTTCAATTTTTACCTTAACCTATCCTTATGCTCAGATACTGGATACCACAAAATGCAGAAAGACTGGGCTCAGGTCTCAGGTGTTTCTAGGACCATGCTAAGGAGGAAGGAGCAAGGGATTGTTTTCTTTTCTGGTCCACATGCAATTAAGGCATTGTACATTAGACATCTTAGTGTGGTTAAGTATCTCCTAGGACTTGGGGCTGGCCATGTTTCTACAAGCTCTCTTATAGTTATCCCTCAACAGATCCTCTATTATCAAACTTGCTGAAGCAGGACACATCACAGAGCTACTTACTACTTCTTTAACAGTCTCTTCAGGAAGAAGAGACTTTCTTATATTATAGAGCTGGCTCATTCTGTTCCCTTTACTTGGGAAATTTGCCTAACCAATCTGCATCAGTTAAGACCCATTGCTGTGGGGCACCTGGGTGGCTCAGTGGGTTAAAGCCTTTGCCTTTGGCTCAGGTCATGATCCCAGGGTGCTGGGATCGAGTGCCGCACCAGGCTCTCTGCTCAGCGGGGAGCCTGCTTCCTCCTCTCTCTCCCTCTCTCTCTGCCTACTTGTGATCTCTGTCAAACAAATGGATAAAATCTTTTAAAAAAAAAAGCTTTAAGGGACGCCTGGGTGGCTCAGTTGGTTAAGCCACTGCCTTCGGCTCAGGTCATGATCCCAGTGTCCTGGGATCGAGTCCCACATCGGGCTCCTTGTTCTGTGGGGAGCCTGCTTCTCCCTCTGCCTCTGCCTGCCACTCTGTCTGCCTGTGCTCGCTCTCTCTCTCTCTCTCTCTCTCTCTGACAAATAAATAAATAAAATCTTTAAAAAAAAAAAAAGCTTTAAAAAAAAGGACTCATTGCTGTGTCTTTAAGAACATCTGTATTTCAATCATAGCTTCCTTTATTCTTTGTAATATACACCAATTCATGTCCTTCTGTGACTTAAGATATTGGAACTTAAGATAGAACTAGTAAGAAAAATGTTAACAAACATTTCATGCAACCTATCCTTTCGTAGATGAGGATACTGAGGCCCGGAAAAGTTGTGAGTAAGCAAACAGCCAACAACTAGTTAGTGGCCGTGCTAGGACCTGAATCCAGCATACCAGAGTTGCATCAAATGTTCTTTCCTCAAAAATAGAAACCCAGCAGGTTGTAAGCACCTGACTTTTTGTCAGCATATGACACTTTTCATATCCTGCCAGTTACTTATCATTATTTGCTTTGTTATCTTATGTCACTGATGAGATTAAGAACCTTTTACAGGTGGAGGTTGTGTCTCACTCATCTCTGTATTTCCTTTATTATTAAGCACAGTGCTTTGTCCTGGGAAACAGCTGGTACTCACTAACGGCTTAACTAGTAAACAATGCATGAACAAATGAGTGAATGCTCTTTGGCTAACAGTTATAAGGCAATACAATTTAATTGGAAGAAGTAATGGGTGGTTTGGAATGCCAGTTGTTTTGTACCATGTTACTTAGACAGCTGGTTAATTCAAAAGTAATAGGAGTCAAACCAATGTTTTGTCAACACAGAGACAGAAATTGGCTCATTAACTGGATTGTTCACATTCCAGTTTTTTGCTATTCGTTCATGTAGATAGAAATTCATAGTGTTTTGTCTTTTTCCTAGATAAAGCAATGTTTAAATGGGTAATCTTGACCAAGTAAATTAAAATCTCTCTGGGTCTTCTCTTTCTCCATCTGCTTAGGAGTATAGTCAACTCTGCCTGATCATTGCCTCATAAGGACATTGTCATGCTGACATTTTTATAAAAGAGGATTTTATAGAGAGAAAAAAAAGACCAAATGGCTTAGTTCTTATCTCTTCCCAAGGAAGATTTTGTAAATGACTACTTGAATTCATCAATCCAGCTTTGTGTTAGAATTATGGCAATTTGTGAGCCATGAACTCCTTGGCTCATCATTATTTTCATATCCTCATTCTTTGGGTTGATTCATTAAGTAATGTGATTACAAATAAAGACACTTGATGGATATTCTTGGTTTCTTTGATTTGTATGGTTTCTTGGACTATATCACACACACACAGAGAACGAGAAGGAAAGAGAGATTTGCTTTAAATATCTTTAAGCTCTCTGGTTATTGAATTTTATTTTATTTTTTTTGCCAGCAAAAAAAAAAAAAAAAACAAAAAAAAAACAAAACCAGAAAGAAAAGGGAAAAAAATCATTGATTTAAACTGACACATAATCTTTTCTTGTCCATTTTCTTTTTTCTTTTCTTTTTTTAAAAAAGATTTTATTTATTTATTTGACAGAGAGCCTGATGGGGGGCTTGATCCTAGGACCCTGAGATCATAACCTGAGCCAAAGGCAGAGGCTTAACCCACTGAGCACAAGAACGTGCTCTTGTGCATTTTCGAGAGGTTAAGTTTTAAGTTTGAATTCTAAAGGAGACCAACTTATGATCTAAAAACCTGACATATTGGGACACCTGGGTGGCTCAGTCGGTTAAGTGTCTGCCTTCAGCTCATGTCATGATATCAGGGTTCTGGGATTGAGTTCCACATTCTCCCTCTCCCTCTACCTGCCACTCCCCCTGCTTGTGCTCTCTATCTGTGAAACAAATAAATAAAATCTTAAAAAAAAAACCCTGACGTATTCATACTTGATGTACATTGGTCCTTTCTCTTCATGTCTTGTATCAAACCTGCTAAGTCTTAGTCTTCTTAAGGTTTCTCTGCCTCTATTTTCTCCCTTCTCCAAATTTGAGTATACATTCTTACCAAATCCATCTTCAAAAATCACACTTTTGATCAGATCCTCCTCAAGCACCTTTAATCACGTACACAATTTGACTATAGCAGGAATTGGAAAATGATGGCGTAAGGACCTAATCCAACTTACTGCCTGTTTTCATAAATGGAAATTACTGTAACACAGCCATGCTTATTCATTTACATATCACCTATGGCTGCTTTTCTGCTGTAGTAGCTAAGTATTCACCATAGAGACGGTATGCCCCACAAAGCCTAAAAAATCCACTATCTTGCCCCTTACAGAAAAAAAGTTAGCTGACCTCTGGACTACAGCTTAAAATAAAAGCTCTACAGTCTGGCATTTATGGCCTTTCATACATAGTGGTTGGTACATAGCAGGTGATCAATAAAAGCATAATCTAGGTAAAAATTTATGCTAGAAATACACCCTGCACTATTAATTTCTAGCACAGTCTCTTAGCACTAGCAATCTCCTGTCCTATTGGGAGACATTGTGCAGCAAATTGTCAGGATGTATGCACAACTTCTGCTGTCAGACATGCCCGGGTTCAAGTTGCAACTTGTGCATTTACTAGTTGCGTGATTTGAGCAAGTTAGTCTTCTGACTCTTGGTTTTCTCATTTGGAAAATGATTTCACGGGGTTCTAAGAATAAAATGAAGTACATTTAAAGTCCCTAATACAGTGTCTGAAATATAATAATTCATACTCGAGAAAGGCTATTACGTTTTTTCTTGTCTAGTTTAAGGATTAAGAATCAGTCAGCTTGGGCTGCCATTACAAAGTACTCAGACTGGGTGGCTTCCATAACAGAAATTTATTTTCTCACAGTCCTGGAGGCTGGAAAGTATGAGCTCAAGGCGCTGGACAATTTAGTTTCTGGTGAAGGCTCTCTTCCTGGATTGTGGATGGCCACTTTCTCACTGTGACTTCATATAGTGGAGAGAGAGAGCAAGCTCCGTGGTGTCTCTTCTTAAAAAGACACAAATTCTACGAAGTTAGGAGCTTACCCTTATGACTTCATTTAACCTAATTACCTCCTTGTAGGTCCTTTCTGCAAACACAGTCCCGTTGAGGGTAAGACGTTAATGTGTGAGGTTTTTTTTTGCGTGTGGGGGGGCACAGTTCAATTTATAGTACATGGCATACAGAAGGTGGTTACTCCATGTATCCGTACTTGGTGGATTGGTCATTGTATTTCTTCTTTAAGCGAGGTGGGCATTTGGTTTTCAAATTTTAAAACTGTGTCATCTTATTGGCATAATGTTATTAAGCTGCAAAAATGTATTATATGACTATGTATACAGTATGAGTACATTTTTGTTTATAAAAATACACAGGAAAGAGACTAATAGTAAATATGGCCAAAAAGTAACTGAAGTTATTGCTAGGTGGTAGAATAATGGACAATTAAAAAGGTTTATCTTTTTTATTTCCTGCTTTTTATATAATGAATGTAAATTGCATATATAAAAATAAATATATGAATAGGGCAATCATAAAACAAACTTAAAAACTACATTAAAAACCCCACATATTTTGACAGTGTCCATAACTTTTTAGTTATTTAGTTTAGTTTTTATTTAGGTAAAATTCTCATAACCTAAAGTTAACCATTTAAAAGTGTATAATTCAGTGGCATTTAGTACATTCAAATGCTGTGCAGTCATCACCTCTATCTAGTTCCTGTCCACAACTTTTTAAAACAGCTTATTGAGGTACAATTTATATATCATAAAACTTCTTCATTTAAAATGCACCATTCAAGGAGTTCCTTATACTTATACAGTTATACAACCATTACCACCATCCAGTTTCAGAACATTTCCATCACCCCAATAAGATTCGTTGTGTCCATTTAGATTTTACTTCCACTCTCACTTCTAGTTCCAGGCAAATACTAATATACTTATTGTCTCCTTAGATTTGCCTTTTCTGGACATTTCACATATATGGAATCATGTGATTTGTTATCTTTTGTTTTTATCTTCTTCCATTTTGCATAATATTTTTGAGGTTCATCCATGTTCTCTCATGTGTCAGTATTTCTTTTCTTTTTTTTTTTTTTTCTGAATAGATTTCATTGTGGGGTAAACCACATTTTGTTAATCCATCCACTCATGGACACTTGAGTTGTTTCTACATTTTGCCTCTTATGAATAATTCTGGTCTGAACATTCACATGTCAGTCTCTGGACATGTGATTTCATTTCCATTGGGTAGGATCTAAAAAGTGGAATTCCTAGTTTGTATGGTAAACTTATATTTAACTTTTTATAAACTGCCACATTGTTTTCTTCATAACTTAGTTTTTCATTTATACAAACATTAGCAACAGCTACATCTTTAGTTCCATAAATTGTGTAGCCTGAGTACGTTTCTTATGACTTCTTCTGTTTCCTCATCTATAAAATGGAGATACAAGGGCGCCTGGGTGGCTCAGTGGATTAAGCCTCTGCCTTTGGCTCAGGTCATGATCTCAGGGTCTTGGGATCAAGTACGGAATCGAACTCTCTGCTCAGCAGGAAGCCTGCTTCCCCTCTCTCTCTGCCTATTTCTCAGCCTATTTGTGATCTCTCTCATTCTGTCAAATAAATAAATAAAATATTTTTAAAAAATGGAGATACAAATGGAACTTATAGAGTTTTTGTAAGACTTAAAGTTAATGTGCAAAACACTTAGAACGGTGCTTAATATGTATGAGTCTTAATTAAGTGCTGGCAGGCATTTATAGACTATGTTCGGATATTGGGATTTTAAGTTGAATTTCTTACATAGACATAATATAAAGCCATTGCAAAGAAGTAATTTTATTTTATTTTTATTTGAGATTTTATTTATTTATATTTTATATAAGTATTTTATATATATTTTATTTATATATATTTTTTAAGATTTTATTTATTTATTTGACAGGCAGAGATCACAAGTAGGCAGAGAGGCAGGCAGAGAGAGAGAGAGGTGGAAGCAGGCTCCCTGCTGAGCAGAGAGCCCAATGCAGGCACCAGGATCCCACGACCCTGGGATCATGACCTGAGCCGAAGTCAGAGGCTTTAACCCACTGAGCCACCCAGGTGCCCCTCAAAGAAGTACTTTTAAAGACATAAAATAAATAATATAAATTATTAATTACTTTCTATGTGCTATAGTTTTTATCAGTAAAATTGACTTGCAAACTCTTCCTATATTTTGGGGATTTTTTTTTTTTTTTTGGCCAAATCTTTCCATTCCATAGCTCATTCCTTATTTAATGATCTTAATTTAGTTCTTCCCAAAGTATTCAACTTAGTTTTTATATAAATGAATCTTCATAGAGACATACTCTTATATCATATTCATGCCCCATTTTTTTTGCACTTATATGCCTCAGAGGTTAGAGCTGTGTAGCTTACTGGACATGAAGGGTCATATGCTGTGTATATTAGTAAATTTTACAAAGTGAATGTATATTTGTAATAAATCTGGTAACTGATTGAATAGAACTTGGTAAAGATCTTCTGCTTTCTATGGCAGTGTGTGTAGGAATTTCTACCAGTTGCAAAGTTAAAGAAGAGGAAATAATAATACACACTTGGTTCCACATCCTGCAAAACATGAAGCAGAACTTGGCATAGCCATTACGTAAGGTAAAATGCAGCAATATTTGTGGGTGATTTTTTAAAACGTGGGGAAATATTATATCAAGATTAAAAAGTTGAATACAAATAAGTCTTGAGGAAACTGTGGCTTTAAGTAACAGAATTATGGGTTAATTTTCCTCCTGGATCTCTATACTTTCCTCCATTAAAACATACAAAATGAATAGCTTTGATAAATGGATAAAAACTAAATGGAACTTATGGTTTCAGTTCCAACATTTAAAGAGCTTGGAAATTTGCCCTCTTATCCTTATTTGAAAAAGCTAAAGAAATCGAAAAGCAACCACTTTTCTTGAACCCATCACAGGGCAAACTGCCACCCAGAACCTCTGTAGAGATGGGTAAATCCAGACAGTCACAACCGAGGTCTGCTCACCTAAAGCAGAAGCAACTGGAGCCATAAACGGGTAGAAACACTTAAATGGGATTGTTAATGAATTGCTGGAGGTTAAGTATAGACACATAAAACCTACACATGGATATTTATAGTAGCTTTATTCATAATCACCAAAACTAGAAAAAATAATAGATGATGAGAAAAAAAGGATGAAGGGATAAAAAGTGGGTGGTACATCCATGTAATGGAATATTAGTCAGCAAGAAATAAAAGGACAGGAATCATCAAGCCACAAAAAAGACATGAGTGAATCTTAACTGCATATTGCTCAGTTAAAGAAGTCCACGTGAAAAAGCTACATTCTGTAGGAATCTGATTAAATGCATTTGGAAAGAGTAAAACTGCAGTGACAGTAAAATATCAGTGGCAGAAGGAAAAAGGTGAATCACAGAGGATACATTTATGGTGGTGAAATTATTTGGTATAAAACTGTAATGGTAGATATATGACACAATGTACCTGTCAAACCCATACATAGAACTTTATGGCAAAAGGTGAAACAGTGTATATAAATTTAATTTTAAAAATTTTAGGAGGTTATAGTTTCCCAGGAAGGATGGCACACTGTGATGAGACTTTAACCATATTACAAATGTATGAAATAACTTCACTGAGGGGCGTGGGAGGGAAAGGCATCAACCTAAGTACTTTTGGAAATGAGTGGAGTCTGTATGACTAACAGCGAAAGGAAATGCACATAGCACTGTACTCTGATAAATTTTTTTTCCCAAAAAAGGTTGGTAACTCCAAAATTTCTGTATCTGTATAGTGGAATTGAACAAATAAGTAAATGAATGGTGGGTAGAGGGAGCCAGACGTCTCACTATCAGAGTATGAATGTACAGATAAGCATGTGATGGAAGCTAGAATGACCCACGTAATAACTGATTAGAGATATAAGTACAAACCTTATTTAGTTAAAAGAGATAGAGATGATTACACCTAGAAATATGTGTGCATGTATAGATTCATATACACACATATAGTTCCTTGCTCTGTCAGCTGTGAGGACCTAGAAGAAATGACCTACTTAGTGCCCAGATCCTGTTTTTAATATCATTCTCCAGTAAAAGGATCCAGGGCTGCTTGGAGAAGTGGCTGATTCTAGTACCAGAGCTGGAAATATATGAGACAATCCTGGAAAGTCCAGTAGTGACAAAACTTTTTTTTTTAAAAGTGTTTAAAAACAAAAATCAAAATCTACAATAATAAGGGTATGTCAGTGGAACACAGGAGCCAATTGAGAGAGCTCTCAAGGGTCAAAACTGAGAAAAATTTGAGCATCAAAATAAGCAATATAGTACTGGATTATAACCCACAGTATAAAATAAATATCCATAAGAATATACTGATATAAATGTTAAAAAGATGAAGAATTTGGAAGGAAAGTATAGATAAAGCTATAGTAAAATTAGTACAAAAATTTCCTACTATTCTCTTATGCTCTCTCATGCAGGTGGACTGCATATTTCTTCTGAGTTTCCTAGCAGTCAAAGCAGAGAATGAAGCAAGTTCTAAGACTTCTACTATACATAAGCATTTATTTAAAAAGCAAATTACTTGTTCAGGAGAACACCAGCTTCTCTTGACCACGAGATTCAAGAGGGTTTTCTTTCTTGGGTTTTCACAACATCCTTATGATAAATAAGGAATTTTAATAGTATCAGTATAGACAAGTTAATAGGAAATTTGTTTAATTAATTTCTTAAGGCACATGTATGATAATGTTTAAAGATATTGTCATCTATACCTCCATAATATCTAAAATCATCACTTGTTCCTAAAAAAGGAGGTTTTAATTTATTTGAATTCTTGAAGTCATAGATGGGGGAAACAGGCAAAAATTAAAATATTTAAATGTGACTTCAAATTTTATTTTTATGATTTTGACTTTTTCCTGATAATTAAGAAATTGACTTGTTAAAATTCTTATTTCCAGTTTTAATCCTGAGTTTTATGTAACTGTATTTAAGAAGTAAGACCCCCCCCCATACCCTGCTACTGACATTAATCCTTCCTTTTAATTTTATTACATCTATTGTGATCGCAAACCTCTGCCTGGCTCCAGTTACTGCCATTGTTTCATCTAAAAACCAAAATGGTTCCAGGTTTATTTAGGTTGTTTATGGATTGAAAGGCAAGTGTTTTCATCAACTCTGAACTTTTTTTTTTTGAGACTGGTTTGATTTTCTAATCTACTAGAGTTTCGGAACAAAGCTGTAAGATTGAACCAGAAGTGGTCAGTTGGTGTCCTGCTGTGCTTCCTTCCCCAAGAAAAGCTAGGAGCCTTTGACGGGGTGGCTTAGGCAGCATTATGTCTAAAGCAAAACAAAACAAACAAAAACAAACAAAAAACCCAATCTATACTCACCCCCATTGAGGATTGAAACTGGGAGACCTAATTTGTTCCCAGTGGGGAAGAAACACTGTAGACTCCCTGCTCTAGACCCTGTGGGTTCTTAACCATTTAACTAACTCATCATGGGGTGTCCCACAGAGGCTCACCTGGAACTGTTTTGGAAGGAGACTACGAAGACAGATGTTTGTGATGGTACTCTGTATAATGGTTTCCATCAGATGTCATATTTAAATTATGTTGTATTTTAATAGTCATTCAAATATTATTTCTGTAAACGGCTGCTGCTTAATTTGCAACACTTTTATTACTTGTAACATTTTATCCAACATGGGAGTCTACATCTAAGTAAATGATTGGCAAGTTGACTGAGACTACTCTTCCTTGTGTTAAAAAACCAAGACCTATACACTCTTCACTGTGTAATTGTGCAGCTTATGATTTTAATTATTGTCTTTGATCCAATCATTTTGTCAGGTATCAAACTGCAATAAAACCCAACATTATCCTTCTGGTATTTGTCAGTAGGATATTACTTAATTTAAGATAGCTTTAGCCATCTTTCAAAGCGTCAGCAGATACTCTGAGAAATGAATTCTTCAAAGTATGTCCTTCCGTTCATCAAATCTCTGTTATGGTGTGTTTTATTTCCATGGGAATACATTTCTTCTAATATAATTGTGCTTTTTAAAGTGCATTATCACTTGGGGACATATTTTCTTATTTATTTCCTAGGAATCTGAAGAGAACAAGATAAAAATACCAGCTTAATCAGCAGAATACTTATATAAAACCTAATAATTTATATTTAAAGCAGATCCTTTTAAAATATTTATTGATGTATAATCAGCAGTATGATAGACTAGCACACTAAAATGGTAAAGAGCATTATACTAGGTATGGACTACGTAAAACAGAACATCGAATACAGAAGGGGTCATTAAGCAACTAGAATGGAAGGAAAACAACAGCTGTATCACTTTGAACAGATAACTAGGGGGGAAAAAAGTCTCCTGTATTGTGAGGACTTAACTTATATCACAACTGAATTGCAGATTTCATTCTCTCTTTCCACTTTAGCAAGTTTGCCTCCCCTCATACTTGTATCTTCTACCTCTTCCTCTGTGCCAGTTACTTCTATAACTTTCCTAAATAATGTTAATTCAAAAAACTTCTTGTGAACCTTTCCCTTCTTTTTTTTTTTTTTTTAAGATTTTATTTATTTATTTGACAGAGATCACAGGTAGGCAGAGAGAGACAGGCGGGGGAGAGGAAGGGAAACAGTCTCCCTGCCGAGCAGAGAGCCCGATGTGGGGCTCGATCCCAGGACCTTGGGATCACGACCTGAGCCGAAGGCAGAGGCTTTAACTCACTGAGCCACCAAGGCGCCCCCTTTCCCTTATTATTGCATTTGTAACTCTTTTTTCATTCACCTATAGATGTGGTAAAACTTTATTCACCTACTATGCACGTTCAAACCCTTTGCAATCTGCTGTTTGCAACTGTTTCTGATTCATTATTATCTTCATATTGTCAGATCTCTTTATTTTTAATTTTTTTTAAATAATCCTTTTTACGGAGCACCTGGGTGGCTCAGTCGGTTAAGTGTCTCACTTCGACTTAGGTCATGGTCTTAGACTCCTGGGATTGAGGCCCATGTCAGGATCCTTGCCCAGTGGGGAGCCTGCTTCTCCCTCTCCTCCCTGCTCCTGCTCTTTCTCGCTATCTCTGTCTGCCTCTCTCAAATACATAAATAAAATCTTCAAAATAATCTCTTCATTTTTTTTAAGTCAACTCTACTCTCGATGTGGGACTCAAACACACACCCCCAAGATCAAGAGTCACATGCTCTACTGACTGAACCAGCCAGGTGCCCTGTCAGATTTGTTTAAATTATCCTTTGACATGAACTCTACTACCTGTACATACCCATCCCCGCTGCCCACATGAAATATCTCCTCTTTCTTGGCTTCCTGGTTAATGCTCTATTTTTTTTTCCTTGCTAAACTGTCTTTGTTTTGTTTTTATTCTTAATAAAGACTCTTGATCTCTTCAGTGTGTCCTCTGTCGCCTGTTGGTTTACTCTCCCTAGCCTTCTCAATCTGTGCTCATACACAGTGATCCCATGGATTAGCAGGGCTGCAGCCCCCATTCATGTGCTGATGATTCCAAAATCTAAATGGATCAGACAAAGAAAAGTTGGATTATTTTGAGAAGAAAAAGTATACATTCTGAGTAATTAAAAGTGGAAAGGTAATTTTATATTATGAAAGAACATTCCACACATTCGATTACAAAGTAGGTTTACAGGCTCTAGCTTAATATTAAAGAAAAATACATTAACTGAAGGCACTAAATTCAGAGGCTATACAAGATAATAGGATTACTAAAATTAAGACCAAAAAGTCCTCATGGTATTTGAGAACTCAAAGATGATGCTTCTTCTTCTCTGGATAGAGCAGGAACTCTTGTCCTCTAACTTTCAGGTAGCTTATACTAAATAACAGGGAATGTCATGTTAAAGAATTTTCTTACTAAGGTTACTTGTAGAGTAGAGAGAGGAACTAGCAAACCATAACAAACAATAATGAACATTAGGATTTCTAAATATCTATAAAGTGTGCTTTAACCACATCTCAGAGTGGCAAAATGAGTTGAGTAGGCAGATGAGTTAAGATATTAAGGCAAAAAGGTCAAGACTTCATTGCTGATTCACTGGGAGATAGATCAGCTACACTGTTGAAAACAAAGCCTGAAAAAAAATCTCCTGAGTCAGAAGTGGGTTTTGTGGGGTAGCAGTAACCTGTGGGACATGCTTTGCAGTATAAGGAAATAGTCAATGTTGCACGAGGGGAGGCATACAGAATATAGAAATTTATATTTAAAAAAAAAAAAATAAAGGAGGGGCACTTGGATGGCTCAGTTGTTAAGCCTCTGCCTTCGGCTCACATCATGATTCCAGGGTCCTGGGATGGAGCCCTGCATCAGGCTCCTTGCTCAGCGGGGAGTCTGCTTCTCCCTCTCCCTCTGCCTGCTGCTCCTCCTTGTGCGCTCATGCTCTCTCTCTCTCTCTCTGCCAAATAAATGCATACAATATTTTAAAAAAAAAGGGAAAAGGAGAACTTCATTGATTCAGTAAAGTCACAACAAGGGTTTGCTAACAGACATAGTATTGGAATTCAGACTTCTGTCTTGTGAGCCATCGTAACTGTCAGCCTCTAAAAAATGAAGGGGGCTTAGAGAAATTTAAGGGAATTCTTTGTTTGAAAACTGCTTTAAAAATGCTTTGCCCCAACCAAGTAAACATCAACATTTATTAAACAAAATGTCTTAATTCACAGGGAAAATGGTAAGTTATCAGGGTGCCTGATGACCATTTCATTGCTCCTTCTACTGTTCTGCTCCCTGGAACCTGCCCAGCATTATTGGCTGCAGGGACAATTTACTCCTTTCAAAGTTCTCTAAATTTAGAGAGAAAATTGTTCATCACACATAAATAAACAGCCTTACTGCGATTTCCAAAACATTGAAAATCTTGGAAAAGAACAGGAACACAAAGTTTCTGCAGTGTCTTTGCTGTGTGGACCTCACCAGTTCAAGAGGCTACTTTGCTTCTGTTTTATTTTTTTTCTTATTTCATTTTTAAAAAATATTTTTACTTATTTATTTGAGAGTGAGAGAGATCATGAGTGGGTGGGGGTGTGTAGAGGGAGAAGCAGTCTCCCTGCCAAGCAGGGAGCCTGATGCCGGAGTTGATCCCAGGACTCTGAGACCATGACCTGAGCTGAAGGCAGAAGCCCAGCTGACCCAGGTGCCCTTGGCTTCTGTTTTAGATAGCTCATAGCTCATAGCTTTTAACAAATCAAGTATACTTTTTTCTGTGACCTTATCTTTTTTCAAACCTTTCTTTCTCATTTTGCTTGATTATTAGCAATTTAGAAATATTTACAAATGTTGCAAATGATCCAACTTAATTAAAAATATAATATAGATGAGAGGTATATATTAAATGAGATTTTGTAATAAAGGAAGTCAGTCTTTTTTTTTTTTTTTTCCATAAAGGAAGTCAATCTTCAAATGAGAAAGGCCCACTTCATACACAGCCTCTGCATACATTCACTACTATTTCTGCTGTTCCATCTTCCCAGCACAGGAAATCACTGCATGGGTGCTGTATGCAGACTTAGAGTTTTAAGGGATAGGTCATGTCGATTGGGTTCTGGTAGTTGCTTTTTATTTCATTTTGTTATACGACCTGAAATTCCTATAATTAGAATATTTGGACTAAAAAAATACTCCAATAAAATTGCAAACATTTCTGGGAATGGTAAACGGCTTTTAGGCATTAACATGTAAATAAGAATTCATTTATCAAGTTACTTTCTTCCTGAACTCAGTGGGTCCTTAGCAGTATGAGTGTTTGGAGAAAGGAAAGCAAATCATTTGAAAATAGAACACTTGGGTTGTTGCAGACCAAACCTGCATGGACAACATTGTGGGACAGGAAACATACTAAAGATAGATGTGGTTAATTACACGAATAGAGATTTTTTTTTTTAAAGCACCATCTATTTTCTGTGCACACACAGACAGGTACACCACACACACACACACACACACACACACACACACACACACACACACATGCACAGGCTATTTTCGAGATCTCCGTTTTGCCAGGAAGTAGAACTCAGGAAATACCAAAAACCATAAGGATTAGCTATACTGTGGTTTACACAGCTTTTATGGACTGGCCTAGATAGAACATTTTTCTGAATTTCAAATTATAGATAAAAATAATAAGCATTTATAATATATAATATACATATACAAATATAATAAATGTGTACATATAAGTGGCTTATAAATTTTGGAATTAATAGTTAAATTTTGGCATAAATAAGAGGAGAGTCTCCTGGGTAATATTTAATATAATAAAATTGTTTTTAGAGTTTAGCACCCTATAAGAACTTCTCTCTGTTGAAGAACTAGAAAGTTTTCTTTAATCAGATAATAAGAATTTTGTCCCTCTTTTGTTCTGGTCTCTAATAAATTCAAATGCAAGGTCCAATCATATTACAAATCTGGCTCTTCTGTTGGTTTATTCGCCACTCACTTTTTTTGTTGTTGTTATTTTGATTTTCATTTTCTAACTAAGCAACCTGATTATAAGTGGCCTTCAGTCTTTTTCATTTTAATATGGTAACCAAGAAAAAAAGAAAAAGAAACAGAACTTTATTATGAATGATATATTACATGTTATATGTGTACTACCTCACTAGTCCTCCAAACAGCCTATGACGTAGGTCTTCTTATCCCATTTTTATAAATGAAGCTGGGTTCAAACAGATCTGGTGACAGTGCTGAGATTCAGAATTCTCTGTATATAACCACTTTATAGAAACAACAATATTCTGACAGGTCATAACCAGGATACAGCTTTTTTTTTCCTTCCATGTTTGCATTTGAAAAAAGTTTTTTTCTGTCTCCCCATTACTTGACCAGGAGATCACATAGCTTTTAAGTCACTTTCATCTTAAGGATACTCTCGATTTTCAGGTGTTCTCCAGTCAAATTCTCCTAAAACCAAACTCCAAACATCCACCTAATTTGGAACTTTTCCCCTGCCTCCCCTAAGGCCTGAGATGGGCACAAGAGATTGGAAGTGATAAAGTTGCCGTAGACTTTTTCATTCCTTCTCCCCACTTTCTCTGTAGTTCGCTTCTCCAGAGTTTAGGTGTGGGGGTGGAGGGCTGAGAAGAGGGATCTGGAGAGGGATGGGGGTAGAAGGAAAAAGCAATGTCTCTCTCACAGTAGGCTTTAGCAATTCATCTTCCCTCCCTGTGTTCTCTTTTGATGGCAAACTTCCAAATGCTGGCTGACATAGGGGATTCGCTTCCTGGCTGACTTCTTGAAACTTCATTTCCCTACAGCAAGGCACATATCCAGCTTCTTCCTGTGGGATGCCCTTTTGGCTGGGGTCCATCAATATGTTTTAAACCCAACCTTCTGAGATATCCATTTGGCATGAGGAAACTCAAAGCAACTTGTTTCACAAAGCAATATAAGTGCAGTTTTCTTCCCACGGCTGCCCTCTCTACTTGCCTTGCCATTCAAGTCCATTTTACCATCTTCCCACCTTTAGCACTGCCTGGGGGAAAGGCAGGGGCCAATCTCTATGTTTGTACAGACCCTAGGGAATATATATCAGGTTCTCCCAGTAGCCAGCTGGGGAGTGAGATTTCCAGTCTTCACTTTGAGACACTCCTGATATTTATGCCAATTCTCTTATTCATTCTGACTAGTCTTGATGTGTGTGAAGGGGACTACTTCAACAAGGCTGATAACTCTTTACCTTGATTAACCTCTTTAATAAACTACATTGACAGTGCTCTTATATATAGTTAGGAAGTAGAGGTCAAATGCTGCACTGAGATTGCTACTTTAAGTTGGTCCCTCATAGATGTAGCTAACACCTTTCTTTAAAATATGAAGATGAAGAGTTTTTCTTTTTTAACATTCCTTTGGCTATTCAAGGTCTTTTCTTGTTCCGTATAAATTTTGGGATTATTTTTTCCAGCTCTGTGAAAAATGATGGTAGTTTGATAGGGATTGCATTGCATGTATAGATTGCTCTGGGCAGCATAGACATTTTAGCAATATTTATTTTTCCAATCCATGAGGGTGGCACGCTTTTCCATTTCTTTGTGTCTCCCTCAGTTTCTTTCATAAGTGTTCTATAGTTTTCTGAGTACAGATCCTTTGCCTCTTTGGTTAGGTTTATTTCTAGGTATCTTATGGTTTGGGGTACAATTGTAAATGAGTTGGACTCCTTAATTTCTCTTTCTTCTGTTTCATTATTAGTGTGTAGAAATGCAGCTGGCTTCGGTGCATTGATTTTATATCCTGCCACTCTGCTGAATTCTTGTATGAGTTCTAGGAATTTTGGGGTGGTCTTTTACATTTTCCACATAGAGTATCATGTCATCTGCAAAGAGTGAGAGTTTGACTTCTTTGCCGACTCAGATGCCTTTTATTTCTTTTTGTTGTCTGATTGCTGAGGCTAGGACTTCTAGTACTATGTTGAACAACAGTGGTGAGAGTGGATATCCCTGTCATGTTGCTGACATGTGTTAAGTGGTTTTGTCCTATTGCCTCTGAATTTCAGCTGAAGTCCCAAGAAGGAGAATAATGGGTTTTTCTGCATTGAGAATGATATTCATTATGGGCTTTTCGTATATGGCTTTTATGATATTGAGCTATGTTCCCTCTATCCCTGTACTGTGGAGAGTTTTAATCAGGAAAGGATGCTGTATTTTGTCAAATGCATTTTCTGCATCTATTGAAAACCAAAGCTGGAGACATCACAATTCCAGACTTCAAGCTCTATTACAAAGCTGTAATTATAAAGGTAGTATGTACTGGAACAAAAACAGACACATAGATCAATGAAACAGAATAGAGAACCCAGAAACAGACTCTCAACTCTATGGTCAACTAATACTCAACAAAGCAAGAAGGAATATCCGATGGAAAAAAAGACAGCATCTTCAACAAATGGTGTTGGGAAAACTGGACAGCCACATGCAGAGGAATGAAACTGGACCATTTTCTTACACCATTCACAAAAAAAAAAACCCCTGAAAATGGATGAAAGGCCTACATATGAGACAGGAGTCCATCAAAATCCAAGAGGAGAACACAGGCAGCAACCTCTTCAACCTCAGCTGCAGCAACTTCTTCCTAGAAACATTGCAAAGACAAGGGAAGCAAGGGCAAAAATGAACTATTGGAACCTCATCAAGATAAAAAACTTTTGCACAACAAAGGAAACAGTCAACAAAACCAAAAGACAACCAACAGAATGGGAGAAGATATTTGGAAATGACTATCAGATAAAGGGCTAGTATCTTATCAAACTCAACACCCAAAGAACAAATAATCCAATCAAGAAATGGGCAGAAGACAGGAACAGATGTTTCTGCAAAGACATCCAAATGGCCAACACACACATGACAAAGGTCTCCATATCACTTGGCATCAGGGAAATACAAATCAAAACCACAATGAGATTCCATCTCACATCAGTCAGAATGGCTAAAATTAACAAGTCAGGAAATGACAGATGTTTGCAAAGATGTGGAGAAAGGGGAACCCTATTCCACTGTTGGTGGGAATGCAAGCCAGTGCAGCCACTCTGGAAAACAGTATAGAAGTTCCTTAAGACATTAAAAATAGAGCTACTATATGACCCAGCAATGATACTCCTGGGTATTTACCCCAAAGATACAGATGTAGTGAAAAGAAGGGGCACATACACTCCAATGTTTATAACAGCAATGTCCACAATAGCTAAACTATGGAAAGAGTCTAGATGTCCATCAACAGATGATTAGATAATGAAGATGTGGTATGTATGTACAATGGAATATTGCTCAGCCATCAAAAAAATTATGCTAAGCAAAATAGATCAATCAGAGAAAAACAATTATCATATGATCTCACTCATATATGGAATTTACAAAACAGAGGAGTATAGGGGAAGGGGAAAAAAAATGAAACAAGATGAAATCAGAGAGGGGGACAAGCCAGAAGAGATTCTTAATCATAGGAAACAAACTGAGGGTTGTTGGAAGGGAGGGGGTGGGGGGATGGGGTAACTGGGTGACAGGCATTAAGGAGGGCACATGATGTAATGAGCACTGGGTGTTATATACAATTGATGAATCACTGAACTCTACCTCTGAAACTAATAATACACTATATGTGAATTAATTTAATTTAAATTAAATTAAATTTTAAAAAATGTGAGGACTACCTATCACCCATTATTCTCCTTCTTGGGGCTTCAGCTGAAATTCAGAGGCAATAGGACAAAACCACTTAACACCCTGTTATATTGTTTTTAGAGTTCCTAGTCTTTTCACTATAATATGCTATTTCCCAAAATTCACTTTACATAGATCTACTCACATTCTTTAAATGCCCCCTTTTAATCTAGAAGTTCAATATAACAATAAATATGCACATAATGAAAAGTAAGCAGTCCTTATTTTGTGAAACTCTTTTCTATCTCTGTTGTCTTTTATGAACATGAGGTATGTGTTTTCTGCTGCAAATATAATATTGAATTGCAACTATAGATTGTCAGAATGTCAGTATTTGCTAAACTCAACAATATTTCTATGGAAACAGTTACAGGCAAGCATTAAGGAATTTACTACCTTATTCTGGTTTCTTTCCAACACAGCCACTAGTTGGCTGGTCAAGTGTTCTGCAAAGAACTGCTAATTGAAAAAAGATATAGATCTTGTTTTTGGCCTTAGTACTGCATAGCTGTATGAGCCTGGCAAATATGTTAACCTCTCTTCCACTCAGGGTTCCTATAATTAAAGACTCTTCCTAAGGAATCTTTATAGCCACAAAAGGTTAACCATGCACATAGTGTTTCGATGAACCATTTCAAGGAAGCACTGAAAGCCAGAGCCACTGAAGCTGCTGACTAGAAAATCACCCCTGACTGATAATATGTCTGGACAAGCCATTATCCAGGATGGGTTGCTTTGATTTCAGGAAAGTGAAGTGCTAATCTAAGCAGTTAGTTCTTCAGAGTTCCCAAAGGCTAAAGAGGACACATATCAACAAAACAAGCACACTTACAGAGCATGTTATTTCTTAAACTGACAATATATAGAGTGTGTGTGTATCCACAAGTCAATAAGTAATATTCTGACAACACTTTCACAAGTAATAAACTAATCTTTATAAACAGGTATGTTTCAAAATATGGAGGTGTATCCTTTGGTTCCAGGGCAAAAATCAAATTCTGTTGCATGAATTATTAGGACTTCCATGACCTGGCCTCTACTGATCCCTTTAGTCTTGACTCTTGCCTTGCTCTGACTTGTATTCTGTCCTTTGGCCAGATTCAGCTTCTTGTTCTTGCTTGGAAACACCAGGATGTTTTAAGCCTCCATAGTTTTTCACAGGTTGCTCCCATCATCTACTGTTCCAGTTACCTACTGCTGTGTTGTAAGTTATGCCAACACTTAGTGGTGGTTCTGGGAGTTGGCAGGGCATAGCTAGGCGGTTACTGCTTAGTGAGGTCTTTCGTGTATGTGCAGTCAGATGGCTGGAACTGGAATTGTCTGAGACTTGCTAACTCACATGTCTTATTGCTGGGCTTGAAGGACTTGAACATCTGGTATCTGGAATAGCTGGATTCTTGAGAATCTGTCTATGTGGTTTCTTGAAATGGTCTCTTCATCACGGAAGCTTCGGGGAATCAGACTTCTAACGTGCTGGCTTGGGCCTTCAAAATACAGGTCTCAGTAGGTGGAGAGAGTCTGGTAATAGCTGTATCATCTTTTATAGGAGTCTGGAAAGTCAGACACCGTTACTTCTGCTGCATTCTGTTCATTAGAGCTGAGTTGCTGAGGACAGCTCATGTTCAAGAAAAGGAGAATTAGACTCCCATCTCTTGATGGAAGGAGTGTAAAAGAATGTAGACATGTTTTTAGACCACCACACATACATAGCAAATATCTGTTATCTTTCAAGATGCCTCTTGACAGTCATTTTCACTATGAAGCCTTTGGACCATGACCATGCCCACCTGACTCCTTTTCCTTTCTCGAATTGACCATGTGCTCCACTATACCTCCACTCTTCCTTGTACATGTTGTTATTACTACAGGTATGATAACTTTTCTTGTATCCATATTCATTTACGTTTACCTAGACTTTCTCTCTCTCTTTCTTTCCCTCTCTCTCTTTCTTTCTTTCTTTCTCTCTCTCTCTTTCTTCATTTATTTATTTATTGGCATTCCAGTTAGTTAACATACAGTGTAATATTAGTTTCAGGTATACAATATAGTGATTCAACACTTCTATATTATCTGACCTATTAAAATACACATTTCTTAAGGGCAGAAATTATTTCTATGAGCTCAGTTATTTAGCCCAGAGCCTGAAAAAAGGGGGGGCGGGGAGGATCCTTAATTGAATAACTAATGAATTGAATAAAAAATTAAATAAGAAATATGAGAATATATGTGATGCTTATAAATATACATTTATTTATTCCAAAACAGATTTACTTTAAAAAAATAATATTAAACCATTTCTTCCAATGTTAAAAGCATTTGGTTTGGGGCATTATGAAAAATTACAGTTTGCTTACTTTTGTGTACATTGAGTAACAGGTGACTGAAAATATTAACTTAATTCTTCCTTGCTAGAATTATGGTCAGTGAAAGCAAAGTGTCATAACAGATTAAGAGCTCGTGCTTTTAGTTTTGAGGCATTGAAAGAAATTAAAGTATAATGTAAAATACACTCATCTTCTTCTTCTCAGAACTTTAGTCTGCGTTAATCTTGTAGATCCCCCAGTGCTGATTACTGTGACAGCCATCAAAGGTCCATAAAAGCCCAATACAATAATGGAAGAAGGAACTTTTCCAAGATGAATTTAAGATGTGATGGAATTGATAATGTAATGGTTAACTTCCTGGCAATTGTGTAATGAATGATAAGCAGAAATTAAGCAATGCACTTCTATTTGTCTTAGATTTATATGTTTGCCTCTTGGATTCATGCTGGCCGTTGAAATTGACAGCATTAATCTTTGCCATCTCCATTTCATTTCCTATATAAAAGCGAGTTTAAAAAGATGTTGCAACCCTCACCCAAATGAGTGAAAGCAAGGTTATTTATATTTAATTTTCCCAAGAGCCATACTTTTTACGTCTTAATGTATTTCTATATCAATATTAGCATTTTGTATGTTGAGAAATTTTTAAAATTGAATAGTTTACTGGCACGTTTTGGCAACTCAACATCTCTGCTGCCCGCAATTGCAATTGCATAGGGAATGGGTAATTCTTCTTTAAGAGTAGAAGAATAGTAGGGGTCACATTTGGCTCAGAGTCATGGGTAGCGTTTTCATTAAATATCACCCCGTAATCATTACTCACTGCACACTTTAGCAAGACAGCTGATGAGGAAGGACGATAGAACAGGGACATTGCCATCAAAACGCAGAGCACGCACAGGCTCAAGAGTATAATTTGGTTCAACTAGTACTTGGAGACACTTACTGTCACATTATGCCACCCTACAACTAAAAAGAGTTTAGGGAATAAAAACTGTTGTTTGGGGAAAATGTGTGGTTGTCTGATGGCACACATTTCAAACTCTGCTCAAATAAAAACTAAGGCAAGTGAGAGATTCCACTCATCTTATTGTGACTTCAGTGAAATTTAGGACATTGCATCCCACAATTTTATGATGTGTCCTCAGGTAGTATATGCAATAGTGTCCTTCAAGCCAGTCAGATAATATGAAGTGAGGGATATTGTGCGATCATGTTTGGTATCAATCAAAGCTTGAATATAAAGGGAGGTAGAAGAGGGCTTTTTTAATTTTCTCTGTGCCTTTAAATATAATATAAAGAAAAGTTTTATACTGATTCCTCCATTGTCATTTTATACATTTTTAGTTTTCCCAGTTTAGAAATATCCATGACTGTGATCATTCAGACTTCTTTTCAGATAATTTAATTCTAAATTCTTTGTGTATTTTGGTGTGTTTATAACATGAGAAACAAAACCAGAAATCCCAACAATCCAGGCACACATGGTGTTCAATGTCAGCACACATGGATGGTTTGAGATGATGTATCCCTTTCACAGTCTCTATTGGCCACGTTCCTTTCCTTGAGCTTTTCCCCTAAAACACGCACTCGGATGAAACAGTGAGCACATATGTCCAATATATCTCTCAGATTAGTCTCTGAGCCTCTCATTCCAGCCAAATTGCTTTCCCCAAGTCCTTTCTATATAGAAATTCTCAAGTTACTACTAGTTATATTTTCATTGGAACATCTAGTTCTCATAAAAACTTTCTACTTCTTTAAAGATACTTCCAGAGGATGAGAAAAATAATAAGCCTGGATATTTATTATTTGTAGTAGTCTATGATTTAAATTATGACAAAAGGGTAAAGTCAGAATTCTGTGAGATCCCTAAGAGGTCTGGAATAAAAACTATTGAAAGAGAATAAAAGGATGGGTAAGGTCATTTGTATGCAATAATACTCACTAAAAGCAATTTTAGAGGGTTTTATAAACTTGGCGGGGGGGGGGGAATGTTTTCTCTTTTGCTCCTTTTTACTAATTTCTTGCTATAGCTTCAGTTAGAGTGATCAGTGTTTGTGTAATGTTTCTGTCCATTGGTGACTTTTTTTCATTCTAGATGGGAAAGAGGAATAGGAATCAAGGCAAAAGACTCATTTCAAAAGAGTGGTATTGATTTGGAAAGTGAGAGACAACAAACACACTGTGCCTGCCTTATCTATGATTGCCTTATCTGTGATTGTCTATATACTTCTCTCGTTCCTACCTATTGTATGTTTTTTTAATCATTTTTTTAATTTATTTTCAGCATAACAGTATTCATTGTTTTTTGTACCACACCCAGTGCTCCATGCAATCCGTGCCCTCTCTAATACCCACCACCTGGTTCCCCCAACCTCCCACCCCCCCACCTCTTCAATCCCTTCAGATTGTTTTTCAGAGTCCATAGTCTCTCATTGTTCACCTCCCCTTCCAATTTCCCTCAACTCCCTTCTCCTAACTCCCCATGTCCTCCATGCTATTTGTTATGCTCCACAAATAAGTGAAACCATATGATAATTGACTCTCTCTGCTTGACTTATTTCACTCAGCATAATCTCTTCCAGTCCCATCCATGTTGCTACAAAAGTTGGGTATTCATCCTTTCTGATGGAGGCATAATACTCCATAGTGTATATGGACCACATCTTCCTTATCCATTCATCCGTTGAAGGGCATCTTGGTTCTTTCCACAGTTTGGCAACCGTGGCCATTGCTGCTATAAACAGTGGGGTACATATGGCCCTTCTTTTCACTACATCTGTATCTTTGGGGTAAATACCCAGTAGTGCAATTGCAAGGTCATAGGGAAGCTCTATTTTTAATTTCTTGAGGAATCTCCACACTGTTCTCCAAAGAAGCTGCACCAACTTGCATTCCCACCAACAGTGTAGGAGGGTTCCCCTATCTCCACGTCCCCTCCAACACATGTTGTTTCCTGTCTTGCTAATTTTGGCCATTCTAACTGGTGTAAGTTGATATCTCAATGTGGTTTTAATTTGAATCTCCCTGATGGCTAGTGATGATGAACATTTTTTCATGTGTCTGATAGCCATTTGTATGTCTTCATTGGAGAAGTGTCTGTTCATATCTTCTGTCCATTTTTTGATATGATTATCTGTTTTGTGTGTGTTGAGTTTGAGGAGTTCTTTACAGATCCTGGATATCAATCTTTTGTCTGTACTGTCATTTGCAAATATCTTCTCCCATTCCATGGGTTGCCTCTTTGTTTTGTTGACTGTTTCCTTTGCTGTGCAGAAGCTTTTGATTTTGATGAAGTCCCAAAAGTTTATTTTGGCTTTTGTTTCCTTTGCCTTTGGAGACATATCTTGAAAGAAGTTGCTGTGGCTGATATCAAAGAGATTACTGCCTAGGTTCTCCTCTAGGATTCTGATGGATTCCTGTCTCACGTTGAGGTCTTTTATCCATTCTGAGTTTATCTTTGTGTACAGTGTAAGAGAATGGCCGAGTTTCATTCTTCTACATATAGTTGCCCAGTTTTCCCAGCACCATTTACTGTCTTTTTTCCACTGTATATTTTTTCCTGTTTTGTCGAAGATTAACTGACCATAGAGTTGAGTTTTTAATTTAATTTTTTAAAAGATTATTTACTTATTTATTTATTTGTCAGAGAGAGAGAGGGAGAACACAAGCAGGCAGAGCGGCCGGCTCCCCGTGGATCAAGGGACTTGATGTGGGACTCGATCCCAGGACCCTGGGATCATGACCTGAGCCGAAGGCAGAGGCTTAACCCACTGAGCCACCCAGGCATCCCATTTCTTTATAATTTTACTTTTGCCTTTCAGATGATCTTAGTGGCCCTTTATAATCTCTTTTATTTTCTTTTTATTTTTAAAGTTGTGAGATATCTTACATAATGCATAAAATGTACTGTTGCTTAAAAAGTACTGTACACTGTATCACCATTCACACCCAGTGTTGAATCACATATAGCTCCATTCTTCAATAAATTTACAGTTTTAGTGGAAAAGTGGAAACAGTAAGTGACTAAATATAACAAAGTGTGATAGATACTCTTAAGGACCCATGCCTGAATATAAAGAGTGGATGCCAAAAACAAGGTATGGTTAATTGTATTCATTGGAGAGAGGAAGGAAAGGACAGGGATGGCTTTATGGATAAAATTAGAGATGAGTCTTAATAGATCAATGGACAATTGCAAAGTGAACAATCAGGTAGTCCAGAATTCTAGGTAGAGAAGCTACAAACCACCAATGTGTGAAAAATCATGGTATATTTTGAAATCACAAGTGGGATTGTGGGATGTAGGGCAGGGAGAGGGCCTTAATATCTTAAATTTTCTCTGGAATACCAATTCCAAAGTTTGAGTGGGACAAGCTGGAGACAGAGTGACCCAATAGAGGATGTTTGGGTCTTCCAGGGAAAGACTAAGGTAGAGATTAGGAACATGAAAACACTATGCAAATTTGAGGACTTTTAAAGAAGGATAATTAAAAGAAGTATAATTTTAAAGAAGTATAATTTCCAAGAACTGTGTGTAGAGAGTAATGAGAAGAGGACACAAGAATCAGCCCCAGGTTTTTATTTTAAGTGGTACCATTTAGGTTGATGGTGGTACAATTAAGTAAGATAGAGACTTCAGGAAAATTGCTCAGTAATGCAAATTTGGATATAATGGAATTTATGATTGGTTCTAATTTTCCTCCCAGCCTTAGTTCTCAAACGGGGAAAGATGAGGGCAAAAAAATCAGGGGGTAGGAATGCAGAACAGGTAGTAATTGGGAAGTGAGTGCCATGTGCTTCTTTGAGACATTCTCAGTGTATGGTCATCTATATTCCATACATGTTTCACTATCTTTACTTTTGTTTCTATTACAATTTTACAGCATGACTTTTTAATTAAACTTGCAATAATATGACCTTGAATTTTAGCTGACACAATTTTTGGACCCCACATTTGGCATTTTGGTGGGGGTTCTACTATATAGGAGGGGGATAGCACCAAAAATGTCAAGATGAATTTTAATACTGAGTCTGTGGTGCTTACCATGCATAAAAATGGAACCCATTAAATAGGTATATGAACATATATATTTCAATACCAAAACTTTAGTGGCCATAGTATGTATTTGGTACTTGAAATCTCTATCTCTATCTATCTATCTATATATATATATATATTTTTTTTTTTTTTGTGGGAAAATGGCATTTTAAGAGTAGGCAGAAAAAGAAGAACCTACATAGAAAATGGAAGAAATGATCGTGATCAAAAACATATGAGGGGATCAAATGAGTGCAGAGTCATGGAAACTTAAAAAAAAAAATAGGGAGTTTTTTCTAGAAGAAAGAAATGAGACAGTAACAAATGACTAGAAATTTCCCCTGCTTTTGATAGTTAGCCAGCAATCTGCGGTCTTGGTTAGAGCCCTTCGGTAGCATTCTGGGGGTGGAGAGCCGATTATAATGAGTTAAGAAATGAATGACACTGCCTAAGTGAGACCAAGCATAGTCTTTCAAAATGTTTCAATGAGAAGGGGAGGATAGGATTTGGAGTTAATTATTCAAGTACATAGGGTCAGGTGGTTTTAAGATGGAAGAAAGTTGAGCCTATTTGTGGTGCTAGTACGTAGAGAAAGGTCTGAGCCTGGGGAAAGAGAGAAGATAGACCATAGGACAAATCTCTTAGATACTGACAAGAATTAGAATCAAGTGCCAGGATAGCAATCTTGGCCTTGAAAAGGAGAAGAAACACCTCTTTCTCAAAGGTTAATAGAGAGGAAATTAGATAAATTTGTAGATCAGAAGGAATCAGAAGTAAAAAGTGACTTTGGCTGATGGCCTCTATTCTTTCAGAAGGGAAGGGTTAATGACAAACTGTCAAAAGTAGCTCTTGAATATAAGCTAACAAAGATTCAAGGCTGGTTGATGTGTGTCACTGAGAAAGCTACCAAAATGTACCAAAGTGCTTTGTTTTATTAAGCATTGTTGTAAATACACCCTGTTGTCCTGATCGCTAGAAAGAAGTGATGAGAAAAGGCTTGCTGTAAAAGCAACACTGGGGAAGGGCTTCTGATTACAGCCTTGCCATATTTCCCGCTCCATTATGCTAGACAAGCCAATTTAACAGGTTTCTCATCTGAAAGCGAGACTTGACCTAAATGACCTCCAACTGTCCTTCCTAATACAAACCTAACTTTATTGGTTTTAATTTCCATAGAGGCAACTAAAAAGCCTGGAGAAATGTTCAAGCCACTGTATTTAACATGTGTGCCCATGCCAGACTGTGGACCCCTGGTAGCAGGAGACTTAAATTAGAGCTTCAGGTTTGGGGTAGAATTTTTAATTTATCTCAAACATATTTATGGCATTTCTACTTTGAGTCAAACACTGTGCTAGGTATTGTATGAATAAAAAGATGTATTAGATAGCTTTGGGTCCTCAAGGGAGCTTACAAACTAGGAAAAGAATGGAATATACATCTTTCAAATGTTGAAACTATAAAACTGAAGACATGAAGAGACAATAAACATTCTAGGAGTGAGCATAACAACAACATAGATAGTCTTTGTTCCCAGGCTGTTTGTTAATTGCCACAGACATTTGCTGTTAATTGGCCAGGACATTTTCCAGTTCAGTGCATGTGATATGCTGCTAGATCCCTCTTGTCTACTAAATCTGTTGCTGCCATAGCCTGGAGAGATTCTAAAAGTATCATAGAAGACTACAGAAATGTTACTTCCCTGCAGAGGGAATTGGTTTGGGCATGAACCCATGAGCCATTTAATGTCATTCAGCTTATGTCATGTGTTATCCTTAAGCTAACTAAACTCTGCCATCAGAACCAGGGTTGCTGCTTGGGGGCTGAGGATTGGGGGTTTGAAGGGATAGTATTCTATTAAACTTGGCATTAACTCCTCCTCTGCATATCTGCAAACCAAATGAATTTTCAACACACTCTCTCTCTCTCCCTCCCTCCCTTCTTCTCTCTCTTCTTTCCTGCCTCTCTTTCTTGTTGGTTTGCTCGTGTGGTTTATAAATTTTTATCCCAATTTTACTCAGCCCTGTGCTAGATGATACAGGTGAAAAGATAAAAAATACAGTTTCTTTTCTCATACAACTCATAGTCAGGAGAATAATCTACAAATCCACAGTAAGAAGCTGCCCTGATAACAGTTGGGAGAGTATTGTACAGTAAATACCAGAGAGGAGAGAGGGAAGGGGTAATGGTCAAAAAGACATTCTGAGTTGCATCTTGAAGCAGAGCTGTGTGCAATAATTATGTGCGTGTGTATTTGCTTTCTTGGGAGAAGTTATTGCATCTGCAGAAATCCTGAGGCAAGAAGGCACCTGTGGAAGAGTTTGATAGAACCCTGAGCTTTCTGTCCATGCTCTAAATTGTAGATGAGAAATTGAGCTTCAATCCTACTTCTGCCACTCACCCGCCAAACTAGAGTTTATCCCTCCTTCTCTCCTATCCTGTCATATCTTCTCTACTCTTCCAAACTGATGAGGGAGAAGAAAGCTAGCTAAGGAAAAAGCACAAGCTGACACCCTGCAAACTCTCCTCAACCCACTCGTGAGGAAGCTCCACGGAGCTCCCAACTATCTTAACAGTCAATGCCTTGCTAGAGGGAAAAGCAACCTTAACTTGACAAGGGCAAGGCCTCTGGTATCTTGTAGGTACTCTTTAGCATATGAAAGTTCTTTTGGAAACCTACCATTTTCCTTACCTCCCTCAACCCCACAGTATAATCAATTGCACCTCACAACCCCAGTGCAGCTCTTTCTGCCCACATGTACTGTCCCTGTGCTTTAATAAACTACCTTTTTGCACCAAAGACAACTCAAGTTTCCTCTTGGTCATCGGCTCTGGACCTCACTCCGCCGAACCTGACCTATATTCCAAAACAACATCAAAATGCCATTTCATCAAGAGACTGTTTCTACATACACTCATAGGTCACAGAACCTTGTCTCAATCTATTTGTACTGCTCAAAGGAAAAAGAAGAAAAGTAACTCACTCTTTCTTTCTTTTCTTTCTTTCTTTCTTTCTCTCTTGTGTTGAGTAAGCATCTATTCGCTGTCACCCACTTTTACTATTTAGGCTGCCAATGAAGACAGGATGATCATTAGAGGATGGGCCAGTAATTTGGAGGGGCTATAAGGTACAAACAAGAAAGGAGTGGAAAGTATAAGACGGGAAAGGTAGACAGGGGACAGACCTTGATTGCCTGATGTGCCATTCTAAAGAGAATAGATCTTACTCTGAAGATGGTAAATGCCAGTGAATATTCAAGGAGGGGAAAGACAGTTATAAAGAATATGATTAATCATATTCTGTAGTATGTAGCTAAGAATATGGCATTGCCCAGAGAGAAGCCTGGCTTTTGCCCTCAGCTTGAGAAGTAATTGATTCAAACTTGAGAGAATTATCTTAGTTCAGGGTGGGGGATGACCAGACCGCATCTTAGGATAGAGCCAGTCACAACTGATAATCTTAGGGCAGGAGGTGAGGGGACCTTAGAGTTATGTCAAAGAGACTAGTCATATGGGGTCATGAAGTATCAGTCGTCTCCAAGGCTGAGATCCATCACATGGATGATCAATCAATCCTATGTAATGAAACTCCAATAAAAACTGTGAATTCTGATGCCTAAGTAAGCTTCCCAGGGTTGGAAATCTTCATGATTATTACCACATGTTGGTGCTGGGAGACAAACGCATCCTGACTCCATGGGGAGGGAACCAAGGAAGTTAACATCTGGAATTTTCCTGGTCTCTGCCCTATGCATCTCCTCCTTTGTCTGATTTTAATCTCTATACTTTCCCTCTATTTAATTATAGCCATGAGTATAATAAATTTCAGTGAGTTTTATGAGTTGTTTTAGTGGAACCAAGGGTGGCTTTGGGAACCCCCTGAAACTTGTAATTGGTGTCAAAATTGAGGACAGTCTTGGGGACTGTGCCCTCTAACTTTAAAGTTGGCTGAAACTTCTTGCACATGGTAATTAAAAACAGGCTTTGGAGTCAGACCTGGATATAAATCCTAGCTTGGTTACTTTGCAGTCTCTCCAGAAGCTTTCTTTATGAGAAGCAGAGGACTTTAGTGCTTTGTGTCACCTCCCCTTGGCTTACCTTGAATTTAGCTGCAGCGGTGCTTAACAGTTCTACGTGAGCTCAGGCTCACCTTGCTCTGGAGTCATCCAGCTCAGACGTGTACTGTGTATCTTTTTTCTTTTTGTTCCTGGGCTGTGGGAGCCTCTCAATCAATGCAAAAATGGCGCAGGGTCAGTCCTCTGATAAGGGGGAAGGCAGCTATAGTAAATGTTCCAAACTTTGGTATTAGGAGTGGCCATGCCTTGGAGGCATTCCGTTGTTCCTCAGATGGTGCAGCTTGTGTTGTTTACAGCCGCAATCATGGTAATGCACCTTCTATTGGCTTTTCCTTCCCATTCTCTCAACCTCTGCTTTAGAAGCTAAACTAAGACACTATCGTACTCTTTGCTATGAAGCTTGAGATATTTACTTGAAAGGGTTTTAGTGATTAGTATATAAAGTCTGCTTTTAGAGGAGGACATAAATCAAGGTAGTAAGGACAAAAAGGAGATTCATCTGAGGGATTTGGGGCATCAATCTGAGGGATTTTTAAGACACTAGGTGGGTATAACAAAGGAGACATGTGCTAAGGGATAGTGAGGAATCTGAGAAGGCTCTCAGAATTCTGACTTTACCATTCTTTGAGAAAAGAAACTATGAGAGAGAGGTAGATTAGTGGTGGGAAGTGCTGAAATTCATATTTGACACCTGAAGCTTGATATTCTTGTGGGGAGAAAAATGTAACTGTCCATTATGATCTCTTTTTGCACATCTAAAGCTAAAGAGGCAAGTGGTCTAAAGGGCAAATTACCACTGATCATAAGTAACCCTTGACATCATCAGAGAAGTGTACATAGAATAGAGGTTACAAACCGGACCCCACAGGCCAGATACGTAAATGACTTTTGTTTGGTCTGAATACTATTTCCCCACATATTGGTATTTTTTGTTGTTGTTGTTTGTTTTCATTTCTTTGGAATCATTTTCTAACTTATTTTATATGAAAATCCAACACCAAGCTTGCATTTCTGAATGACAACACTCAGATATCTGAGTCTGAATAGCATGTCCCCTTTAGAATAGAACAAGTTCACTCCAATCAAACACAGGCCGCACCACCTGTTCCCCCTGTGGACTGAGGGTCAGTTGCTATTTATCATGAAGGTATTCGTTAGTTTTCCTGATAACAGAACCATATCACTCATTTTTGTTACATATTTGCTTCCTTGTAGGTATTTGTGATTGAAATCTGTACAGAATAAGGGAGTAGGGGATGAGGGAAACCCTGGGGAAGCATATTTTAAGGGGAGGTTGGAAGAAGATCTAAGAAAGGAGCCTGTGCTGGGTCAAACAGTGTCCCCTCGAAATTCATGTTTTCACCTGGAACTTGTGAATGTGATATAATCAAGATAAGAGAAGATTATACCGGGTTAGAATAGGCCCTAATTTGAGTACTACTGGTGTCTGTTTAAAAAGATGGAACAAACACAGACACACACAAAACATGTGACAACAGAAGCAGAGGTTGGAGTGGTGCATCCACAAAACAAAGAACGCCAAGGATTGCCAGCAACCACCGGAAGCTAGAGAGAGGCAAGGAAACATTTTCTCTTAGAGCCTGCAGAGGAAGCACCGCCCTGCTGACACCTTGATTTCAGACTTCGAACCTCTAGAACTGTAAGGGGATAAATTTCTTTTGTTTTAAGCCACCTATTTTGTGGTACTTTGTGAAGGTGGCCCTAGGAAACTAATAAGGATAAGATGAAGAAGAGAGGGGATCAACAGGAAAGTCTCTTCAAGAAAAAGAGTGTTATTATTATGATCAAATGCTGAAAAGTGGTCAAATAAAATAGAGACTGAGATTGCTGGAAGGGACAAGCAGGAATTTAGTGCAAACCTTGGGCAGAGTCCTTTCAGATGAGTGCTGGGAGTGCAATCCAGATGGAAGTGGACAGAAGAAAAAAGACGAAATCAAGAGGTGGTGACACGGAGTAGATTCAAGAAGTTTCTCTAAGAGGGAGATGAGAATAACAAGACAACGGAGGCACATGGATTCATGGTGTTCAGATAACTTTTTTCAAAGATAAAGACTGCATTTCTGTGGTGACTAATTGCTGCATGTCCCCACAAATGCTCTCAGTACCCTTCTCTGTCTGTTCTTTCAGGAAGTCAGCGCGTATGAACTGCATCAATAGGCTCTCTTGGCCTCTACTTCTGATTAGGTTTGCACAATGGGTGGCACCAGCAGAAGATGAAAGGTTGTCCAGAAGTGGGGTCAAGGTCTTTATTGTTCCGCTCTCCTCTCTGTTGGGGTCATGAGTTAGCAGGACGAAGTTCTCCATGGTTTTTGTCTGGTGGTACACTTCTACAGCAATCGTTCTCTTCCTGCCTTCTGGTAATTGTCCCCTCTTCTTTCTTCTTCAGGCCTATGGGTGGAAAATAGAAAGCATCACCTTCTTTTAATGGTTTCCTTTTACCCTTCACATTTTCTCATATGTAACCCTCAGTTAAATGTTTTTCACTTACCCCATTTGAATGTATTACCTATTAGGAAGAAGCGCATGAAGAAGGCAACCCGTAAGGATTGAGACCATGATTAGTATAGGGAGAGAAATCCTAAGAAGTTGAGAAAACATGATTTTGGAGTCTCTTTCTGCTTACAATTGGTCCTTCACACAGGCACTAGAATGATTCCTTTAATAACGTAAGTCAGATCATATAGATTCTCTGCTCCAAGCTCTCTGAGAATGTTCCATGTTACTGGGAAATGAATCTACAGCTTCTCTCATGGCACCCAGGCCAATATCACCCAGTCCTCAGTTAATTCCCTGATCTCATTTTCTTCTACTCTCCCTCTCTGTCTCTAAGCTGGCTTCCCTGCTCTTCCTGGAGCAAGACAAGCATACATACTCCGCATAACCTTTGCATTTACTCTTCCCCCTGTCTAGAATGCTCCCTCACAGATACCAAAGTGGATTACCTCCTCACTTGATTCAAACCACTGTCTGATGTCACCTATCAGAGACAACTCTCTGTCACCTATCAGATGATGGCTTTCTCTAAAATAGTGATATCTATCTATCTATCTACCTATCTATCTCCAGACATCCCAGAATCCAGATGATGATTTACATTGTTAAAAAAATCCCCAGACTCTCTTATCCCCAAAATGAATCTCATCTCGTTTTTATCCAAAATGGAAAGTTCAGGACATGTAAGGTGTTGTGGCCATGAAAATGCCTCACTTAGGTCTCTAACTAGGGAAGAATATAATTCATGTATGACCCCCCACTTCTGCACTCTCAGATACATAACATTTATGACAGTGCCACATTCTGGGGGCTGCTCCAGGCCCTTGACTGAGTGCGGCAGGAATACTAAGGCAGGCTCAATCCTGAGCAATGGGAGATTTGCCTGATGGACAACTTTTGCTTGAGGACTCCCCATTGACATTATTATTAATGTGTTTAGAAATGCACCCTAATGTAAGCTTCTACTTGACCTTCATTCTTTCCCTGTCTCTTTTACAGGAGTCAGACTTACATTGAAGTCTCTCAGCTCTTCCAAGTTCCTCTAGCCTCCTCCTCACTTCCTGTCAGAGACACTCCCTCTTGTAAATATTTTCCACATTTACTTTCATCTTGTTGTCTGCTTCTTGAAGAACCTGGACAAACACACAAAGGAATCTTTTCCCCAAGGCCCGTGACGTTGTCTCTTGCTCAGGTCTTTGCTTTTCTAGAAAACATTTTGATGACAAATCTTAAGGTGTTCAGAAATTCACTATCCAAATCAATGAGTTCCAAAGAGGAATTTCCTCCCATATTTTCAGTTAGTGCCATTATTTTATTTTCTGACCTTTCCTCACACTTCTCAAATTTCCCTCTTTCCCATTCTAGTTCTCCCCACTGACAGAGAAAGCAAACAACTCCACCATAGTATTAAACCATGGACTGTGTCTTGCATGACTCATTTGAGGGAAATACAACACATCACCAACAGATGATGGTGAACTATGTACATAGAACCAAAGCTCCTTATTTAAAGTGTGTGTGTGTGTGTGTGTGTGTGTGTGTGTTTGTTGGCATTCTAGAAGGCAGCAATAAAGAGCAGATTAATTTAATGTGCTTGAAGTGTCAGGTTCTTCGCTCCACTCCATGCTCTGCTGACAAACAGCATACGGCCTCTGACAATTCCTAGTTTAGTTTTTCTTCCTTTCTCCTACATTCTGGGTTTCTTTCTCTTGTCCTCCTCAGGGGTCTCACTTTGAAATCCTTCCCTCCCTCTCACATACTGCATCTGCTGCCTCTCAAAGCGTCCTTCTCTAAATCCAATAAGCCTGCTTAATTGTCTCCCATCCTAACAAACAAACAGATAAGCAAAACTCAAAAGACCATGCCTACTCTACCCACGTCACAGGAACAAGTTATGGGTGGGCATAAGTTGGCTTGGCTATCAACTCTGTGAAAGCAGGATTATGTCTACTTTAATCTGTGTTGTAGCCCCTGACTCTTGCCTTCTACCTCGATCATGACAGGAAAAAAACAAGCAAATAAACAATTATTGAACGAATGAGTGAAATGGGATAATACATGTGCTTTTTGAAAAATAACACTTGTGCTTTGAAAGTGGTGTTCAATACAAATATAAAGGCTTATAATTAACTTTTATCTTCTTTTTGAGCAAACTTTTACTGAACTATAAAACGTGCAGAAAAGCACACACATCATAGCAAAGTTCAATGGCTTTTCGAAATGTATTCATACTTGTATAGCCAGGACTCAGATCAAGGAAAAGAGTACTATTGGCACCCAGTACTTCAAAGTTCCCCTTATTGTTCTTTTTTCTTAAAAAAAAAAAAAAGATTTAATTTATTTATTTGAAAGAGAAAGAGTGAGAGAGGGAGCACAAGCAGGGGGAGAGCAAGTGGGGAGGCAGGCCCCCTCCTGAGCAGGGAGCCTGATGTGGGGCCCTATCCCAGGACACTGAGATCATGACCTATGTGGAAATTAAGAGTCAGACACTTAACTAACTGAGACACCGAGGCACCACTGTTCTTTTTTAATTACTGTAGACCTTCACACACCAACCTGTCTTGGGTCCAGCTTCACTAACTTAACACTGTTTTGGAATTTCATCCATATTGTTTTCTGTGTTTAACTCAGTCTCATGGCTTTGTAATATTCTGTTATAGGAATATACTCAAATCTATGTACCAGTTCTACTGTTGATAGATATTAAGGTTTTATCTCCAGTTTTTCACTACTGTGACTACTGCTTCTCTGAACATTTTTGAACATGTCGTATGGTAGATTATATCCAGGTTTGTTAAGGCTACGTATTAAAATGCCTTAGGTGCACCTGGGTGGCTCAGTCGGCTAAGCATCTGTCTTAGCTCAGGTCATGATCCCAGGGTCCTGGGGTTGAGCCCACCATTGGACTCCCTGATCAGCAGGGAGCCTGCTTCTCGCTCTGCCCCTCACCCCGATTATGTTCTCTCTCACTCTCTCTGTCTCTCTCTCAAATAAATAAATAAAATCTTAATAAAATAGAATAAAATGCCTCCTGTAAACACTCCTAAAATCCTAAAACATTTCATAAGGAATAGCAACTCACTCAATTCCATTCAAATAAGAAAGTTTTTATTGAAAAGTACACAAATTCCACAGAATTCAAAAAATGGGAAACTATCAAAAGCAGCCATATGAATTCATAAAGCACAGCACTTGGGTTTAAATAATTTGACATATTTTAATAGATCTAGAAGCATTATCTTACATAGAATATACATATAATGAAGTAGAAAGGCTTTCACTAAAATGTGTAGATTAAATATGTATATAGTGCATATAATATGTACCACATAAATTTTATCTCCATGTACCTACGTTATTAAAAGTTCTATTGGCCACACAATTCCTCACAGGTGATGAATTTGTGCTATAATCTTTACTCTGATTTCCACAGCGATATCCTACCTACACCATTGGGTAAGTAATTACTGTTTTCTCTAGGTGCTTACTTAGGTGACCTCGTGCTTTGTTATTCAACCTTCACTGAAATGTGTCATGAAGTACAAGAGAGAACAGGACTATTATATTATTAGATAAGCATACCTGTCCCCTGGCTAGTTCAAAAGGACATTGTAAGAATTAATGAGATTATATCATTGAAGTACCTTTAAATACTGGAAAAATTCAAACTATGTAAATGGTTATGACTTTAAAATGGTCACCAAAGGTATATTTCGGGAGTGTGATTGTATTCCATTCAAAAATTATTAAGTCAATAAATTAGCTTTATAATGTCATTTTTACTAAATTCAAAGGGTAGAGTCTTGAATTCATTTAACTTTTGTGAAAGAGACCTTTTCTATAAGGCAGGATTCTTTTAGTTGCGACTCTGAAAACCCAGCCCAAAGGAGCTTAACTATTAAAGGGAATTGATTGGCTCAAGTAATTGAAAAGGCTGGGGGTGGTAGACCTTCAGGCATGGCTAGGTGGAGAGTTTCAAAGGATAGAATATACTGAAATAACCACTCTCTCTTCTCAGTTCTGCTTTCTCAGAGGTTATTATCATTGTTGGGCAGATTCTCCTCTGTTAAGAGCAAATTTGGACAATAGAGGCTTCAGAGGTTTCTCAACCTACATACAAACCCCAGGGAAAAAGGACAGCTTTCCCAATGATTTTATAAAATCCCCAGACAATATTGGCCCACGACGGCAATGAATTTCCCACTCTGGTCCATGAAATGCAGCCTCGGTTAGCCAGGACAGGTCACAGGTGTATCCTAGAATCAGAGGTTTCAAAATTGTCTGATCCAGACCAGAGTGGGAAGAGGGGGATGGGCTGCCCGCCCAAAGGAGGAACTAGTGCTACCATAGGAGGACAAGGCTAAAGGCAAAACCAGCAAAGGACCAAGTATCCTTTATGCCAGTGTGTAACGTATAAATCAGAAAGTCCAAAAAAGAGAAATGTTTCCGCTAAACCCAGTTTTGTTTTTAACATTTCTTGAAGATTGATGAAACATTCGACAGTTTTCATCTAAATGTTCCGCCATTGTAAATTACCTCCTGGGTTTAGCAAAACTACTTGCCAAAATCTTATTGACTGGGTGTTGCAGAGATTCACTGCTACGTTTCTCCTCAGCAAAAGCACAACTGTACAGATGTTAGTCAGGATATCTGGGACCCATAAGTGAACATTCGGTGACTGCATAAAGCAAACCAGATGACCCTGTCATGTTTGCAGACATATTAGCTAGGGACTCTGCGAGGTTTGAGAGAGCAAGTGACAGGTTAAAACTCCAAAAGAGTTAAACTAGAAGATGAATTAACCTCATTTTATTTGTAGAAGAGACTCTCTACATATAAATAATTAAAAAGGAATTTAGAGCCTCAAGGGGGAAAATTAAAGGTCTTCTAGAATGGTAGAAAAATGTAACAAGGGCAAAGAAAGTCAAATTACAACAGATGTACTTGTTGGTGGGTCATTTGAATTTTGCTGGCGGGGCAACCCCAGCAGGAGGGGTATTTTCACATCGTTCAGCAGAGGCCACAGCAGGGGTAAGGAGTTCTAATCAGTTTATTAGACTCACAAAGTCATTAAAGGAGGCATGGGCATGTGGGAACTATTTATGGAAATAGTCAATGAAATGCTCGTACGACCACAAGAAATAATGGGAAGTAGATGTTGCTTATGGATGCATTAAGAGAAAAAAATTGATTTATTTTGGCTGAATAGACGAACTCATGAGCTTCTCTTTGGTGAGGAAAAGAATTGTTCTGAGAATGAGGCATGGTGCTGGCAGCTTTAGTGCCCAATCTTGGACCATCAACTCCAATTAAGCCCTTATGCCTCTTTGGTAAGAGCGATTAAAATATTAATTTACCTTACAATATTGGTTATAATATGTAAACTTTTCAGAGTTCTTAAAAATCACTTCTGATGGGGAGAATCTCAAAATTTGGGGGATTCTGCTCTTCCTACAAGGATTTCTTAGTAAAAAAAAAATTTTTTTTAACCTAGACACAGCAGATTTTGGTGATTCTATAACCTAACTCCAGTATGTAATATCTGCTGGTTCATAACCCCAATCTCACTCGTATGCATGGTTCAGGGAAGTAAAAGTGTGCATAAGAGTGGCTGTGATCAGATCACACCTATTGTCACCAGCAAGGCCCCAAGACCTGACCTTTACTGCTTACCTGCTTATACCCATGACCTTAGTCCCACATTTTCTTTAAACTTTTCTTTCCAGTTTATCTCTTAACAAGAGACCCTACAGGCATAACATATTGTGATGGAACTGAAACTATCCTTCAAGCAGTAATAACTGCCCAGAGAAGAGCTCTGGTGACCCAGACTACCCAGGCCAGTTTGAGCTAAACCCCTAATTCCCATCTCTAAACGCATGGGCCTGGAATGACTTCTGGAATGATTGACAATGACCGTTATCTCATTAAAATACTAAAATCTCTGCCCGAGGAGGAGCACAAGCCTCACTTACATAACATGCAATGTATGTATAGCAAGTTTCCTTAAGGCTCACGCTTGACCTCGTACCTATTTCTAAATACAAGTCTTCAGGGCTGGCAGATTGGGCAGACCTGGCCAAGATTAAGCCTCCAGACCTTTGTCAAGAAGGAGGAGGAGCTGCTTAAGCAACTAGAAGACCCAAAGTTGGAGCTGTCGCAGCTGCGCACCACCAAAGCGACAGGTGGTGTGGCTTCCAAGCTCTCCAAGATCGAACTTGTTTGCCAATCTATCACCTGTGTTCTCGCCATCATCAACCAGACTCAGAAAGTGCACCGCAGGAAACTCTTCAAGGGTAAGATGTTTAAGCCAAGAAGATGTGGTCCAAGAAGACACATGCCATGTGCTGCTGGCTGAACAAGCCCAAGGAAAACTTGAAGACCAAGAAACAACAGCAGGAGGAGGGGCCATACTCTCCATTGAAGTACAAGGTCAAGGCCTGAGCACTGGCATCAAGAAAACACAAACAAACTGAGGGGGAAAAAAAAAAAGACTTCCTGTCTCAACATTCATCCTAATCCTAAGTAAAAAGGACCCATTCACCCTTCCTTGGGGAGTCACAGCTTTGAAAGTTACCCCACCACCCATCTTATTTGCTGCAAATACAGTTAAAACTAGCAACAACTCAGCTGGTGTGGTTTCTCTCTGTGACTCATCAAGGAGTGAGCTCATGTTGGTTGGGTTATACTATCATCACAGGCCAGAGTCACTTTTTGGGCTAAGTGAGTACATATCCGTGTATTAAAATATTAAAGTAATATTTTAATTCTATTGCTGTGAAACAGATCACCATAAGTGTAGCAACTTAAAATAACACCCGTTTGTTAGACCACAGTTCTGTAGGTCAGAAATTCAAGGAGAAATGGCTGACTCCTCCACTCAGGATCTTGCGAAGCTGAAACCAAATTCTTGGCCTGCTTTATTTTCATTTGGGGGTTGTGAGAGAAAATTTGTTTCCATGTTTACTGAGGTTGTTGACTAAATTCGGTGCCCTGTGTTATTAAGACAAAAGTCCTGTTTCTTTGTAGGCTGTCATCTGGGGGCTTCTGTCTACTCCTATCCTGAAGACTGCCAGCATACCTTGCCACATGGCCCATGGTTTATTTGCAAACCCAGCAATGGGGAATCTTGTTGAATCTCTGACTTCAGGAAGAGCCCTGTCCCTTTTAAGGAGTCACCAGATTTCACCTAGGATAAACCTTCTTTCTTAAAATCAACTGTTCCATATAATAGAACCTTAATAATAGGAGTAAAATTCATCATATTCACAGTCCCAGGGGTTATGCAGGCTATATGCAGTGGATATCTTGGAAGGGATTATCTTAAAATTATGCCTAGCACAGGTAGGACAGTATCTCTCTTTCATCTAAATAAATATAGATGGTTAAATCTACAATGGTCTACGTTTCAAGCAAAGAAATCCTCACTCAGTGTTCAACCTGTTTCTACATATCTATCACTGTCCTCCCTTCCCAAAGACTGTGAAAATTGCCAGACTATGGCACAACATGAGGCAGTGGTTTCCAAACTTAAGGGCGATGAGTCTTCTGGGAAAAATGTTAAATTTGTAGCTTGCTGGCTACCATTCCTAAGAAATTCAGGCTCAATAGCTCTCAGATAGTTCAGGAAAATGCAGGGGTTTTTTGTTTATTTTTTATTTTTTATTTTTTTTAGGAAAATACAGTGATTCTTATGTATATAATCAGAATACAGTTCAAGAAACACTACGGTTTCAAATCTGTGTAGTGATCCTTATAGTCTGGTATGGCGCCTATGCTGCTCATGGGCTGCTGTATACAGCATTTTTTAAAGTTGCAAACTGTAAGATTTCTGAAAATATTTGAGAACTAAATTTGAAGTCCACTTTATCTAGTTCTTGCAAATGGCAGATTATTTTAATGTAAAGCAACTTTGGATGTGAAACAAAGCAGTGAAAAAACTCTACAAACCATCAAATATCATTAGAGAAATTGCTTTAAAAAGAGTTTTAATGTTGTTTGAGTGTCATCATTAAAAATGTCATTTTTTAAAATCTGTGCTACAATTTTGTTAAGTTTATAGTACACATTCTTCATTGAGATGAAGCATCATGAATATTGACTGCATTTTGCTTTCATTCATACATAATGACGATCATGGAGCAAAACATGAGAAAACACAGTAGACTATGCACTCATGCTGAAATAGACATTGTATTTTTGGGATCATCAGTTAAAGTCTAAATACAGAGTTAGAGTCTTGATTTATGAAGAGAAATGAGAAATGAAAAATGAAAAATGAAAAATAGCACCATCATAAGCAACACAGTCCAAAAACTGCTTTTCTTAGACAATTTTTTTAGAATTACTCTGAACATAGGATTGTTTCATTTTTTTCTAATTACAGTGACTTCAGTTTATTCATATTTTATTTTCACAGGTCTTTCATCCCATCATTAAATTAAACCTTGTTTGTGTCTGGAAAGTATTAAACACTTCAAAGAAGAAATTTGTGCATTTCAACTAACATTTGCAATCAGGCATGCAGTAAATTTCCTTCATGATTTTGCCATTCTTTGAAAAACAATGTAGTAGATACAAATTCAAATACTCTCTTTAGGAATTGTAATCTATATAAAATACTCACCTTGCCTTACCTGGTGAAATGCAAATAAATCTTTTCAATTACCATTAACAGCAATGATTGTGGTAATAAATGAACATGGATAACCAGCGTCACTTTTATTTACCCATTCACACAAACCAGTATAACAAAAAGTTATCACATTTTTATGCCTGCTAATTCTACTATTAGATAAAAATCTTGGCTGTTTAAAAACAGAGTTCCATTTGACATGTAAATATTTTTTTATTTTATTACTGAATTTATTAATTTCAAAATATATGTGATGATAATATTTGAAGATTACCAAAGCAAGTGAATTCTAGAATATATTAATTCAGCTAGTCTGGTTGAAAATGTAGCATATATATCAATGTGTTTATTTATTTATTTATTTTTTGGTACTGTCTTTTCATATAACTTTTTTCCAGGAAAATAATTTCCTTTCTCCCTTTCTTTCCTTCTTTCCTTTTCTTTCTTTCTTTCCTTTCCCTCCCTTCCTTCCTTCCTTCCTTCCTTCCTTCTCCTTCCTTCCTACCTTTCTTCCCTCCCTCCCTTCCTCCTTCCCTTCCTTCCTCCCTCACCCCTCTTTCTTTCTTTCATCATTATTATTTTAATTACATGTTCTAAAGCAATTCCTCAATGGATTGAAAGTCAGATTGTTTCCCTAAAGTTCAGATCTTCCTTCAATATCTCCCTTGACACATGTCCTTTCTTTGCTATTTCCTCCCTTCTTTTCCTTCTTTGTTTAAATTCCTGGGGTCTTGAATTTCACTAAGGTATTATAAGATAAAGGAGGTACTTTATAAAATTTCCGTAATTTTCATTACCTTTCTCATCACCCTTTTCACCTGAAGACATGAAATATGAACTTCCTCCTATTGAGTAAAATCTAAGCTCTCATACGTAAACACCCTCTGGTTTTTTTTCTCTGTAACCCAAAGTATATTTATATAGCATTCTCTGCTTGCCTGACAGAAGGAATGTATTAATGCATTACTGTATTAATGCTAATCCTTTTGACTCTGGTCCAGATTCCAAATGATAATGTCTTTTTTGAGAACTATTCTATCACCACCTGCTTTTGGATCTTCAGTCTAACCACTAACTTCTTCTCTTTAGCTTTGTAGGAGAGGAAAAATAATTCTCCCTCTACTTGTCTAGGGTTCTTGGCTGAGATACACCGTAAGAAGAACAGATTAACAATAGAAAGAAAATTAATTACATATGTAACATAGGAAAGCCCCACAAGTATATGAGACTCAGAAGGCAGATAGACAATTGGGGCTTATACACCATCCTGAGCTAAAGGAAGTCATGGGGTTCTGGGTCTTGAAGTGGTGTGGGTAGGGGGGCGGGGTACCGGGAAGTAATTTTTGGGAAAGTGAGAAGAGGAAATGTTTGGTAAACAAAGGTTGCTCTACCATGCAGATAAGTCTTTCAGTCCAAAACAAAGAAACAAAAAAAGTGATCTTTGATAATAACTCCCTTCCTTGTACAGGGCTTATTTCTAATGTAAATTTCCTCTACAAAAGGGGAAGTTTTACTATTTTCAGAGCTTCTCTTGTGCATGCAGTTTCTCAAAATAGTTAGTTCCAGATAATCCTTATGCCAAAGAGGCATATTTTGGGTTGGCACAATCTGCTACCCTTCAGTTTATAATCACACTCAAACATCTCTTAATTCTCCTACAAAGAACCAAGATTACCTCAACCTGCTGACTATTCGTCCTGCTACCAAGTTTTCTGAAAGTGGTAATCCACATGAACTTTCCCCATTTCTAATCTTGAACTAACAATCTCTAGTATTCTGGCTTTTTTGCCTTAAACTCATGCTTTTCTTCTGAAACATTTCTCTTTTTGGTCTTTTTCTGTTTGACCTCTACTCATTTTGAGACTAATGACCCCATCCATTTGGGAACTCTTTTATGTAGATCAGTATCATTTTGATGATATTCTAGCATTTTTCTTTTCCTATTATTTTATATCCATCTCTATCACTATTCTAACTTAGTCGTCTTTGTTTACTTTTGCAGTGTATATTTATAAATGTCAGTGTTACAGTTTCTGTTTCTGGATGTTGTCTCTTATTCTATTCTCTTTCCCTTGGTAATTTCATATATGATGATAACTTGAAAATTACTTCCTCATCAGAGTTTTCTTGGCCTAATTTCTCTCTTGAATTTCAAAATCACCTTTTCAGTTGTTTTGTTGAATATTGCACAAGGATGTCCTGTCTGAATCAAAATTTCAACTTGTCCAGGATTGTCAACATCATTGTACTGGTCACTTTTTCAGAATGTTCTTGGCACTGGGAAGAATTCAACATACACTGATTAAGTTACTCCTTCTCAATCAATGGCCTTTCTATTTTATTTGTTACTTAGGTTTAAGGCCATTTTCTTGGAATTCTTCCTTTTCTTGACCATCAATACAAAGAGGGTTCTGTCAATTCAATCTTTGCAACATCTCTTGCTGTCAGTCTTCTTTCCTATTGTTTTTGTCTTCAATTGCTCTTTTGTGAGTCACAAGGAGGCAGGGAAGTTATATTACTTTGTTCACAATTTTACCCTAGGCATCAAGAAGAATACTTAGTATATGATCCGTGCTCAATAAACACTTGTTGAATTTAATTGAGTCAAGGATTCTTTGTTTTGTTTTGTTTTGTTTTTGCATGGATAATTGTAATAGACTTGGACTCTCTGCATCCAGTCATTTCTCTAATCCACCCTTTACATCACTAGTAATCCAAAACTACTACTCCTCTGTCTTAGTATAAAAATTCTCACTTCTCTGAAATATATGCCCCAATTTATTCTGCCTCAGAGCTATCTTTGACCAAATTCTGTTCAACATCCATCTGAGCTTTGGATACACAAAATACATTTTTCTTTTCCATTTCAAATTCTTCCATTACTGTGAATACTTTAGTATCTATGTGCATGATCCTTCTACATCAAAGATCACAATTTCTAGTTCACTGTATCAACTTTCCAGAAATTCTTTAGTATCTTTCAATTTGTTGAAAGTATGCAGTCTAAGCCTTTGCTGAGGTATTTCTGTATCTTTTAGCTTGTTCAAGGTATTTTTAAAAGTTTTCACCTAATATCACAGAAAATAGCTTTGATAGCTTAAATGAGCTTTCGTAATACCTTGGTTCCATGAAAATAAATTGAATACCCACAAGATTGTGTCTCTATCTTTCTGATGTGGAAAAGAGTGTGATGAGATCAAGAAGCTCATTTTTAATCAAATTACAAATTACCATCTTAGTATATTGAGAAGATGATATTCCATAAATGATATTGCCAGACATTGTAGAGGACTCTGTTCTTATGAATAGCTCTCCTGGGAAAAATAAATCATTTTCTGTGTCTGTTGCCAACCCATTTATGTTATACTTTGATCAAATTAGTAAGACTTTATTTCTCATTTTACTCTTTGCATTATACCTAAATATAATATTATTGTAAAATATTGTATTTTGATTTTCTTTATGATACATATTGGTCTTACTAAATGCTCTATATCTGTTTTTAAATGGATATATATAAAATGGGCACCATGATTTAGAGTCATGTTTGTGTTTATCTCTATTTCATTTCATTCTCATGGAATAGGATTCCTTTGACAATAAGCAGAGTATGTTCCTTGAACTCTCCATATTTCAACTATAATTTACATGATTTTTGGTATCCCACAAGTTATAAAACAACCCAGAAATAATTTTCTTTTCACATCGAGTTATTTTCACTCATTATAATTAAATAGTTTAAGGTATCACTTTGCCATTACTTGCATTCTTTCGCAGAAAGTTTGGATTAAAAAGGTTATCAGTGGATGCTTTGGAAATGGAGCTCATATAACATTAAAAGCCATTTCTTGTATTGCCACAGATACAACAATATGCATGTTTTAACTCTGATCTGATAGATTAACTACTAAGGTGAGTTATTTAACAACTCTAGATAAGAAAAAAAATTAACAAATTAAAATTAAGAAAGACCACAAAAAGGATAAAAGTTTCAATAAACTCTGGAAAACTTTAATTAAATGAATAGTTTCCTGGCAAAGTATTAATTGCCAAATTTGAATCCAGAATAATTTAAAAAATATAATTGGTATAATATAAGGAAATGGATAATATTATAAAATAATTACTTCCTGCTTATCACTGAAGTAAGATGGTTTGTTAGCCAATTATTCAAAACTCCAAAAGACATATAATGCTTATACTATATAATATGCTACATAACATAAGGGAGAAAACTATCCAAGTTGATTTTATAAACTAGAAAACCTTGATAGTTTTGGGTTTGACAGAAAACAAAGCAAACTCTTGGCCAATATCATTTAGAAATATATATATATATATATATATATATATATATAAAATAAATAAAATATTGGCATGTCAAATTCAACTCTACATTTAAAAAAAATAATCTATCATGACCAAGTACAGTTTTTTCCGGTAAAGTATGGATCATTCAAGCTTAGGAAATCTATTAATATAATTCATCACTTCAAACTGTCAAAGAAGAGAAGTCTTATGATCATCCCAATTGAGTCCAAATATGTTATTTGCTGAGAATATCTCTAAGAAAACTCAGAAAGAAAAATGCTTACTTAAAATCATAAACAATATCTACTTTGACCAATAGCTCATGTCACACTTAATGGTGAAACATTTAGAAGACTGCCTTTAAAAATCATGAACAAGATAAGGATGGCTTCTGGCTGTCATTTCTAAAGAAAATATAGCCAGGATTCCGGAGTCTTCTAATCTCGTCCAATCAGCAATTGCTGATATAGTTGATACTGCCTATCCTAGTTTTACATGTGAAATATGACAGCCAAATGGACACCTTTTCTTGTATGCTATGGCTTCAATCATGCTATTGGGGAAGACCTGTGAATCTAAAGGATCAAACTTAGCCTGTTGTATGGTTTACTTTACCTACTACTGAGAAGGGAGTGAGAAGTCCCATCAGTCTCAATGGCATGAAACTGTTCACATTAGATAAGGAAGAGAAGAAAGGTGTACAGAGGGCAGAGAAAGAAAGAGAATTTGAAATGAGTGGCTCCTTGCAATTCATTTCTACTTATTTAACCTGTCAGTCAGTATAGTCTTTGTTTTGCTGTGCTAAATATATTAGATGCTTAAATGATACATTTGTTTCTCGTTCATGCTACATGTTCAGTGAGAATTAATGTGGGGTATTGTTTCATGTAGTTACTCAAGGACCTAGGCTGATGGTGGATTCACCATCTTGTATTTATATCATGGCCTCCTCAGATGGGTTGGCCAGAGAAGATAAAGAATGGAGATTGCTCATGGCCTTATCATTGTTTCAGTCTAGTAGTCATTAAAGTAAATTTCAATCACATTTCATTGGGTAGAAAGTCTTATGACCCTTTAGAATAGCAAGAGGGATATTGTTGGGCACAAAGTGTTGTCTACCACAAAGATCAAAACTAATTCTCTTTGGTGGCCCTCAGACTCTAACCAGTATATGAATGAGATCACTGACTGGGATGGAAAAAGTAAGAAAAATGGAGTGACTGTTAGTTTATTTATTCCTTACTCTAAGTAGCTGTGCCTTCTTAGGTGTTACCAATAAATTAATTTGAAGTATAAATAGGAAATATATTCTGTAACTGTTCACTTGACCAGTACTCTCTGCTTATAAACAAACCATATGGGATGCCAACATTATCAGAGCGTTGAAGTGATCCTGGACTCAGAAAGTAATAATAACACTATCAAAATAACAGGTACTATGTATATTAATCTTCTGTAGTCATATAACAAATTGCCACAAAGTTTGTGACTTAAAGCCACACTAATTTATTATTTTGTTGTTTCCAAGGGTCAGGAATCTTCTTACTTGGGTTGTGTGGTCAAGATCTCACCACAATGAAACTAAGATCTCAGCAAGGGCTACAGCCTCACCTGAGGTTCAAGGTCCTCTTCCAATCTCACTGGCTATTGGAAGGATTTATTTCCATGCATATCTTGTAGGTCCCATTTTCTTGGTAGTTTTCACTTACGGCCTCTTTCAGTACCTCAAGCTCCCACTCAGCTGCTTATCCACAGCCTCCTCTCACAAAATGGCAGTCCACCTAGTTTTTGAAGCCAGTGGGGAATCCTTCTAATGCTAAAGGTGTCATTATACCTAACTCACTGAGAGTAATATTCCTTTTGATTATTTTTTTCTTAAATTATAGACAACTGATTAGTGATCTTAAACATGGAAGTGATACCCCGTCATATTCAATGGTTCTTGCCATAGGCAAAGGGAAGTGATTAGACAGGATGTATAGATAAGAAGAAGGAATTTGGGGGCATCTTTGAATTCAGCCTAAATACACTCATTACATTTATTGAGTGTGTACTCTGTGTGAGGGATTATATAAGCATTTTTCATGCCTTATTTCATTATTTTATTTCACAAAATCCTATAAAGTAGGTATTATTTTAGAGATGAAAAACTGAATGCCCGAGAACAGTCTACACAAAGTGTCAGGGGTAGCAGTTGCTGACCCAGAATTTGAATCTAGGTTTGAAGGACTCAAGGTCTGCTTCACTTCTGTACTACATTTTGTTTCGTTTTATTGCCATTCACTTAATAGAACAACTATTGGATGTGCCCAATATGACTTTCCTTAGACATTGCTTGCATTGGTGTTGGGTATTTTGTTCTTTCTCTATGCAACATTTATGTCCACATTGTCTTCTAATGGACATAAGAAATATATTAGACTCAAGTGTGTCTGCTTCCTTAAGAGGGCGTTAGTTATCTCTGATCTGATCTGTCAGTTTTTATTTTAACTTCCTGAAAGCCAGTTTATTTCATCATATCCAGGAAGTCCCTATATATAAAAAACTTGTGGAAGGGGCATGATGAAAGAGCTGAGGACTGGAGAGTCTAGTTTTTAAAAATTTCCAATTCGGGGCAATGGTCCCAGGTCCCCTCCCCGCTCCAGAGCTTTGTACTATCACTTTGCTATTCCTCAATAAACCTTGCTTTGCTGCCCACCAAAAAAACAAAACAAAACAAAAACAAAAAAAAAACCAGAACAAAAAACCTTCCAATTTTTCTGACTTTAGAGAAATGTTATAGAATTGTTCACTGAGAGAGAAGAATGTCTTCTTAAGTAGAGCTGTTGTTTTTAACCCAAGGCTATGGAAATCTTAATTTTAGAATTTATCTCCTTTAGAGATAGATCTTCTAAGTGTTAGGAAGTTTACTTATGATAGTTTCTGAAGAAATGGCACCAAATGGCCCACACCAGGTGGAATTCAGACCTTGGAGCTCTCCTCGCCCCTGTTTAGTGATATGTGTGCTCCCCTAATTCACTTAATCACTAATTCTCTGATTTAGTGTTCAGAATGTTGATCCTTGTGCTGCCTGGGAGGCTCAGTCAGATAAGCAGCTGACTCTTGATTTTGGCTCAGGTCATGATCTCAGGGACCTGGGATGGATCCCCATGTCAGGTTCTGTGCTCAGCAGGGACCTTGCTTCTCATCCTCTCCCTCTGCCCTTCCCCTGCTCCCATTCACTCTCGCTCTCTAAAATAAATAAATAAATCTTAAGGAAAAAAAAAAAGAATGATGATTCTCAGATTGAAAGGGAACATAAATTTCAAGTAGGGTACATTCTTTTTTTTAACTTTTAAAATTTCTTTCCCCAGCCCTTTATATGTTGTTACATATCCTAAGAAGTATTTTCCTTTGTTTACCCTTTGCTCATTTCCATACCCTCAAATCACTGTTGTAACAAGCCACCTTACCGATGGCAGTAGATACTATCTTTTGCATGTATTGATATTGAAAAATTGTTTGATAATAACTGGCCTAGAAATTAAGAAATGTATTGGAATCTGTTACTCAACTTTTGAATGGGAAATACTATAATCTTTATAATATTATAAAGAGAAATACTGTGTAGATTAATAACTGTTACAAGTCATTACTTTCATTCTGGGACTGATTGGGTTTTTGAAAGTTTGTGGGTGTGGTGCTAACATATTCTTATGTGATTGACTCTGGAAAACATAAGATTGATAACAGAGTCTTGGAGCTGAAGTCATACAATTTTGGAGATTGTGGAAGAGTATTACAGCTGTAGCTGCTGATTGAGAAGTCTAGACTCTAGGCAGTGACCCTCAGAGTAGGATTCAAAAGAAGAAAGCTAGGAGTGTAGTGGTCATTTACATACAGTTAGATAATTAAAAAATATATATTAGGTTGATTTCACTAGCTTGAACACCAGATAGGATTTGAAGCTTTAAATTTCATGGAATGAAGTGCCAGACAATTGTATATTGCTTTATCTGGATTGAAATGTTACCACTTTTGAGGGCATAGATAGAGTAGAGGGAAAAATATCTCTTTGGAGTCAGACTGCATGTATTCTAACCCCCTCGATTAGCGGATAAATTAACTAGAGGTAGTTACTTAACCTATGTGTTTTCTAATCTATAAAATGAGAATGGTACTAGCATTTACTAAATAGGGTTATGGGAGGGTCAAATGGATTAATGTCTGTCAAAGTACTTGGCATAGTGCCCGACACATAGTAATTAATTAATGTTAACTATAAATAAGGTTCCAGTGTAGTTGGATAATAGAACAAATAACATTTTGAGGATTGGTAGTAGTCTACGTGTGATTGCTAGACTTAGTATATAAGCTGGGATAAGGTCATTTGAAATATTTCACTGACTTCTGAGTAATATCAAACAGCATTTATGAATGACTTTGGGGCTGGAAGGAAAAACTGGAAATAATTCTCATAAAGATGCAGACCATTTTCAGGAATAATCCTTAAGAGACAAAAACAACAGCCAGAGAAGACCATAGACTTACAAAGACATTGTTTTAGCTCAAGGAAGAAAACATGTTTGGGAGTGTGGGTTACAAGATTTAATCTCTAAGGGGAATTGAAGTATTTCCACCCCTACTGCCACTTTAGTTCTCAGGAAGGGTAATTTAGATGAGATACAAATAAGAAATGGAAACTTCAATCCCATTTTCTTAGGCCAATGGCTTGGGGCTTGATTTTCTGTAGGAGATATATTCATATCACAAGTAAAATTGAATCTACCTTGAATATTTTCTGAAACAAGTTGGGTAGAAAACAGATAAATCTAGAAACAAATTAAGTGGATTCATTTGATCATTCCTTTACACCCCTCTTTGGGCCCTCTCTTATATCTTTCTTACACTGTGTTCTTTGATTTCTTTCACTGGCATTTGTGACATGTGATAGGGTTGACCTGAGAGAACGTGAGAAATGCAAGAGCCTGGGTATGTCCAGAGGAAAGAGTAGTGAGGGTCGCACTTGCCTGTCTTTGCTCTAAGCCTTGTACATAGAGCATGGACGCTCATACCTGGTCCAGTTGTCTTCATCAGACACCTGATGAAGATTCAGATTCAAGCAACAGCTGGGAGTAAAGGGTATGTGTAGCTTTGGGTATACATCTGTACTAACTGTGGAATTAGTTAATGATTCGTAGTTTTGAGTCTTTTGGGTCCTGATATCTTTCTTTCACCTTACAAATACTCATGATTACTAGTATTTACATGTTCTCAAATTTCTCCTGAATGTGTAGAGATAATACAAATTGGCCCCTGAAAATCCATTTCTAATATCCCTCCAGTATAGACATTGGAAGGTAAATACTGATGGCAGGACTAATGTGTAACTCAGTGATGTGTAGGCAACAGATCCGTGGAGGGCTTCTTTTCATAATGGAAAACAAAATGTCACAAGAGAAACTCCTGCACTCCTTCCCTTTCAGTCCTTTCCCTGGGAGGAATGCAGAAGTACCACCTGAAGGGAGAATAGCCACCTTGAATGGTCATGCCATAAAGGCAACAAACCTAAAAAAAAGCAGGAAGAATGCACAGCAGCTAGGCAGAACTGCCTTCTTCTCCTCTTCTTTTGATGAACTTTTAGATGAAGTATAACAGATATAGAACTGTGTTATACATCATGAGTGTAGAAATCATGAGTACAGCACACATTTGTGGGACCACTACCTGAATTAAGAAAGAGAATATTATTAGCACCTCTCATTAAATTTACCTGTCATTAACTATCTCCCCAAAAGGCAATCACTATTTTGACATTTATCACCATGGAATAGTTTTTCCTGTTTTGAAACTTTACATAGATGGAATCACACAGTATATACTGTTTTTTGAAAAAAAAATTAAATAGCGATGTGACTTTTCTAGACACACTGGGAATATATTTTAGCAGACATAAACCTTGGGGAGTCTGGGTGGCTCACTGGATTAAAGCTCTGCCTTCGGCTCAGGTCATGATCCCAGGGTCCTGGGATGGAGCCCTACATCGGGCTCTCTGCTCAGCAGGGAGTCTGCTTCCCTTTCTCCCTCTCTGCCTGCCTCTCTGCCTACTTGTGATCTCCGTCTGTCAAATAAATAAAATCTTAAAAAAAAAAAAAAGAAAGAAACCTAAAATAAAATAAACAAGATATATGTTAGATGGTGATAATTATCATGGAGAAGAATTGCAGAGAGATAGAGAATGTTGCAGGGTTGAGAGGACATGGAAAGATTATAATTTCAAATCAAGTGGTCAAGTGAGAAGGAGGCAAAGGCCTGGGGGCAGGAAGGGAAACCTAGCCTGGGTGTTTGCCAGACTCCTCTATTAGAAACCACATTTCCGTGCACACTTTTAAAAAAAGATTTTATTTGTTTATTTGATAGAGAGAGAGCATGAGCAGGGTGGGGGTGGGGGATAGTGGGAGGGTCAGAGGGAGAGGGAGAGGGAGAAGCAGACTTCCTGCTGAGCTGGGAGACATGAGGGGGCAACCCTGGGATCCCGAGATCATGACCTGAGTCCAAGGCAGATGTTTAACCAACTGAGCCACCCAAGCGCCCCTTCATGAACACTATTATGAACACATGATAGTACCTTGTTTTCTGTAGGTCAAGGGAATACACAACAGTTTCCCCTTCTTGCTGAGAGTGTCTTCATCGGTCATTTGGACTTTTAATTTTCAAGACCAAGTGATAGAGTTCCATTTAATTAACACAAGGTGGAAAAAAAAACAAAACAAAACCCTAAAAGGTCAAAATTCACAACATGAAGAGGAGTGGCAGAAAGGATTATTAACAAATGGAATAGGGGCATGTAACATTGAGCTGTTTGCTTTCTATCTGTACTTAAAGGAGACCACGGGCTATGGATTTTTGAGTGTTTCTTCCCAGCCATAAATGGAAAGTACACCAATTGGATGATGCATTTCTCTCCCTGGTTCCCAAGATGCGCCTACTCCAACCCAGCCCCAACTTCCCCTCCAATCCAGATTTATTCAATTCTTCTTTATTTCATTTTTTCCTTTACAGTGCTGTAAAGGAAACCCTCTGTACAGTGCTGTCAGAGGGTCCTTTCTAAACTCTCAATGTGATGCACTTCTCTCCTGAAACTTGTTCAAATGGAAAACTCATTATGAGTACAAGGCTGTGCAAGGTTAACCTGTGCCTACTTTTCAAGTCTCCTATCTCACGCTTCTGCCACATCCCTGCCGTATTTTAGCTAGATGTCTTACCCCTTTGCCTTTCTGCATATTGTTCTATTTTCTTAGATGTCCTCTTCTTAGTCACCCTCAGCCATGGAGGAGAACGGCTCTGCCATGGTGCTCTAGCAGCCTTGCACACACCTACATAGGTTGTGCTGGCAAAGGCTTGAACCACAGCTGATCTGAAGCTTAGAAGAATGCCTTGTGATCTTTCCAGGATGTGAGAGGGTGGGAGGTTTGTGAAGAGTTTCTATGAGGTCATCTCTCACTCACCTCCCTATTTTCATCACCTTCCACGTACTGATGAGGTATGGGGCTTTCTGTCGTGTCTCCTTCAGACTCCAGCTGCAGACCACAACACCATTTAGCAGCAGTCTGGGAGTGGATCCTTGGCAATGGGGTATCCCACAACTCCCATTCCAGCCCACAGCTTCTTTCATTTTCAGGTCATCCTTTCTTGGTGTGTAGCACAGACTCAGGAAGTTGGCCCTTTCAGCCATTCTTCCTTTTACTGCCAATGCAAGTAATAAGCTCTTTGGATCTAACAGTGACTCATTATATTTTCACTGACTGGGTCTCTCGGCTCTCTTGGTGTTTTGAGCTCAACGGATAATTCCTGAGATTCCTTCAAGTCTCAACTCAGTCTTCTCATTCTGAGGGCTTTCCTGTCCAACAGGCTGCCTTAAATACCCTTCTCTCTCCACTCTTATTATATCCTGTACACACATAGATTATGAAGGGATTGTAGATATAAATAGATTATGTCCTAATTGTCCTAACAGGTTTTAGGTTTACAGAAAAATATCCCAGAAGATACAGAGACTTTTTCAGAATACCTCTGCCCCTCTCAATGTTCCTCATTATAAATATCTTCATTAGTTTGGTACACTTGTTACAAGTAATGAATAAAAATTGATACATTATTATTAACTAAAGTCCTTAGTTTACATTAGGATTCATTCTTTGTGTTGTATTTTCTTTTTTTTTATTTATTTCTTTTTTATTTATTTATTTTTGTGTGTGTGTGTTGTATTTTCTAAGAGCTTTTACAAATGAATAATGTCAAGTGTCCATTCATTAGAGTATCATGCAAAATAGTTTGCCTGCCAGAAAAATCCCATGTTCCACCTACTTATCTCTCTCTTTGAACCCCTGGGAACCACTGATTTTTTTACTGCTTAGTTTTGCCTTTTTAGGATGTTATATATTTGGCATCACACAATATGTAGCCTCTTCAGATTGCCTTCTTCACTAAGCAATATGCATGTAAGTCTCCTCTGTGTCTTTTATGGTTTGATCATTTCTTTCTAACTTCATCCTATTGTGGTTGGAGAAGATATTTCGTGTGATATATATTATCCTTTAAAAATCTATTGACTTAATCCGTGGCCTAACATATGGTCTTTCTTGGAAAGAAGAATGTGCATGTTCTTGTTGAGAAGAGTGTTCCATATGTGGGCTAGATCTGTTGGTTTCTTGCATTGTTTTAAGTCCTCTGTTCTTTGCTTATCTTCTGTCTGGTTGTTCTATCCATTATCGAGAGCATGGGATTGAAGTCTCCAACCATTTTTGTAGAATTGTCTATTTCTTCTTTCAGTTCTACCAGTTTTTGCTTCATTGATTTGATGGTCTGTCATGTTTATGATTGTTTTAACTTCTGGCTGTTTTGAACCTTTTACTTATTAAAATATATAACTTTATTTAATATATAATGTCCTTTTTGTCTCTCAAAAATGCTTTTGATTTAAAGGCTATTTTGCCTAATATTAGCATAGCCACCGCTGCTCTCTTTTCGTAACCATTTGCATAGAGTATCTTTTTTCTCCTTTCCATTTTCAATCTATTTGCGTCTTTAGATGTAAAGAGAGTCTCTTGTAGGCAGCATGTAGTTGGATAGTGTGTTTTTATGCATTCTACCAATCTCTGTCTTTTCCATTTAACTCAAAGCAGAAAATATGATTGGAAGTGTTCCCATTCCTTCTGCCACTTTAGTCCTCAGGAAGAGAAACCGAGATATGAGACAAATACTATATTAAATCTTCCAATTCATGAACATCTTCCCCTTTGTTTGCATCTTGCTTAATTTCTTTTGTCTGTGTTCCATCATTTTCAGTGTACGAATCTTTCGCTTCCTTAGTTAAGCTTACTCTCTAGTATTTTATTCTCTTTGGTGTTATTGGAAATGGGATTGTTTTCCTAATATCCATTTCAGGTAGTTCATCATTAGTATAATAGAAATGCAATTGATTTTGTATCCTGTAACTTTACTCAATTTATTTTTTAGTTCTAACATTTCTTTAATAGAATCTTTAGGATTTTCTTTATATAAGATCATGTCATATGCAAAGATAATTTTGTTTCTTCCTTTTTCATTTAGATGATTTTTATTTTTTTTTTTCTTGCCTAATGCTCTGGCTAGAGCTTCCAGTACTATGCTGTATAAAAGTGGTAAGAAGGAGTATCCTTGCCTTATTCCTATCTTAGAGGAAAAGTTTTTAGTTTTTCTCCATTAAGTAGGGTGTTAACTGTGGGCTTTTTGTGTAATGCCTTTGTTATATTGGGATACTTTCCTTCAATTTCTAATCTTTTGAGAGTTTTTATTATGACTGGATGTTGAATTTTGACACCAATTCATTAATTGATTTGCATATGTTGAACCATCCTTGAATCCCAGGGATAAATCCCACTTTGTCATCATGCGTAATTCATTTAACATACTGTTGAAATCAATTTGCTAATATTTTGTTGAGAGTTTTTGCATTTATACTCATCAAGGATATTGGCCAATAGTTTTCTTTTCTTATAGTGTTCCTATCTGCCTTTGCTATTAGAATAATTCTGGCCTTATAAAATATGACTTTGAAAGTGTTTCCTCCTCTTCATGTTTTGGAAAATTTGACAAGGATTGGCATTAATCTTTCTTTGAATGTTTGGTAGAATTAACTAGTGTGGCAATCAGGTCCTAGAATTTTTTTTCTTGAGATGTTTTGATTACTGATTCAGTCTTCAAACTGTTATAGATCTATTCAGACTTTTTATTTCTTCATGATTCAGTCTTGGTATATTGTATATTCTGGGGAATTTATTCATTTCTTCTAGATTATCTAACTTACTAGTGTATACTTGTTTATAATGGTCTCTTAGGATACTTTTTATTTTTGATGCATCAGTTGTAATGTCTTCTCTTTTATTTCTGACTTTGAGTCTTTTTTTTTTCCCCTTAGTAAGTATAGCTGTCAATTTTATTTATCTTTTTGAAAAAAATCAACTCAGTTTTATCGATTTATCATATTGTTTCCTATCCTCTATTTCATTTATTTATGCTCTAATCTTTTTTGTTTTTGTTTTTAAAGATTTTATTTATTTATTTGACAGACAGAGATTACAAGCAGGAAAGAGAGGCAGGCAGAGAGGGAGAGGAGGAAGCAGGCTCTCCGTGGAGCAGAGAGCCCGATGTGGGGCTCAATCCCAGGACCCCGGGATCATGACCTGAGCTGAAAGCAGAGGCTTTAACCCACTGAGCCACCCAGGCGCCCCTATGCTCTAATCTTTATTATCTCCTTCCTTTTGCTAACAGGGTCTTAATTTGTTTTTATTTTTCTAGTTTCTTGAAGTATAAAGTTAGGTTCTTTATTTGAGATCTTTCATCTCTTTTTATGCAGGTGCTTACTGCTATAAACTTCTCACTCAATGCCACTTTTGCTGGGTTCCTTAAGTTTTAGTGCATTGTATTTTCATTTTTACTTGTCTCAAGATATTTTCTAATTTCTCTTTTGATTTTTTTTAATCCATTGGTTGTTCAAGAATATGTTGTTTAATTTCCACCTATTTGTAATGGGCCTTTAAATGAATGTTTTGGCATGTATATGTCTTTTATGATAATTGTTTTTACTCTGTATGCCTGTGGGACATTAAGCAATTCTTTTCCTCTCTGTACCCTTCTCAATTGTTATCCATATCATATTTCATTCTGATAGTTGCTTACACAATTGTACACAACATCCTGGATTGTGCCTACATTGGAAGTACTGTCTTATCTAGTCTTTACAGTGCCTAGTTCAGTGTCCAATGGTTTATGGGCTGCAGTAAATCTTTCTTGGATCAGTGAACGAATTAAATGGATTTAAATATTTGTGTGTCAAGTATATTTTAATATCCCCCAATCAATAAGAATATGTGCCAGACATAATTGTATGCTTTAAATGTTGAGTTCGAAAATCCATCACAATTTTAAGAAGCGTGAGGTTTTGAAAGGAGAGAGTGACATCCATGTCTTAACCCCAGGAGGCACAACAAGGAATCCCACATTTGAAGACATGAATAACAATTTATTACAAAAGTCAATTTCCTACCGTATCCCTAGAGCAACTAACACAGAAATTGTCGGTTTGCAACCTATTTGCAAGTGCTATATTTTATTTTTCTCTTCAAGGGCAATATGGATTTTAGTAATTTTAGTGTTCTAGAGAAGCATCACATTTTGAACACAAGCCTCTGTTCTAATAAAGCAAGTAGCTGACCGTTTAATTCTCAGAATGTGATATTGTTGTTTTGTTGTTTCCCTTAGTGAAATAAAAGACTTTAGAAAATTTTTAGAAAAAGTTTAGGAGTAGACAGCAGGCCAGAGGAAAAAAGAAAAGGAGAAAGTCTGGAAAATTGATATATATCAATCACTTACTCATACCATTCAGCCCATTGCAATCAAAGCACATTTAAATTTGTAAAATCAATGCGTAATATTATATTTTTATTTGATTCAAACAGATTTCAAAGACAATTTGCTTTCATATTAATTTTTAAATGTTTGCACATTTCATCTAATATTTGTATGCCAAAATCATTTTAAATTTATTTATTCTGCTTTGTTGCCAGAAAAGGCATTTGCTTATACCTGTTTATTCTTTGCCTTATATTTAAGTTTAACATATCTAATTGGGCAAAGCTTTATTCCTACTAATCACAAATAGAGATCCCCAACTATATCCAAGGAATTTAAATATGTGTAACTCTGATGTAACTGACACAGGCCATTTTGATGACAAACCATACTGATAATTCTCTCTTGAACCGAACCAGAATAATAGCATATTTAATAAAGAAGAGAAATTCATGGGGAGAAAACAATGGTTTCATATAGTATCAAAATAATGGCTTTTTTTTTTCAGCTCCTTACAAAAATTTTGCCCTAATAGTTGCAAAATCCTTTCACATGAGTTTTTTTTCACACATGTTATTTTGTCTTCAACTTATATTATTATTTTCATCATAAGAGGTTCAGAGGGTCAGAGAAGTTAAGCAACTTCCCAACATCACTCAGCTCAAGTGTATAGCAGAGGTGTTCGTTGAACTCAGGTCATACCAGGGAGCATTTTACAGAAAACCTATTAGGAACTTATCTGTTGAGTGTGTGTTTTATGAAGCTTCTCATTCAGCCATGAGAAGAAAAGCAAATGTATTTTACTTCCTGGAACAAACTAACCAATCCCTAACAATCAATTAACATATCCATGCATAAACAAAGTTTATTGCCAGCACTGAAGCAACTGGCACTTCAGTTTCCTTGAAGTCTTTTAAGGCTTGTAACAATAGTATTAAAATGTTTCAATTGATAAAATATGGAGCCTACTTGTAGTAGCATTCTGTAATGGCATAAAATCAATTATTTCTTTTAGGACTCCTTGTTCATCACTTTCAAAGAATCAGCTATTTATCACAATATCACTTCTGAAAGGTAGTTTTCAAAAAAGATATATTTTAGAGTTCTCAAATATGTTAGATTTTGTTCAGAATATAAATAGCTTAAATCCCTATTATCTGGAGCAGTAGCTCCCCTCCATATACCACCAAGGGCCCTTTTCTGTAATTTGTCTCTACTGATGGTTCAGACAAATATTTTGTCTTCCAAGCAAACTGTTTACAACAGTTTACCATGGTCTCATTTTGGGAGAATAGGATTTTTCTCTAAGGACTTTAAGATATTAAGTTTATTTGAGATTTGTGTGGCTACATTCTTGGTGCCTGGGGTCCAAGAATTCTAGGCTGTATTGTGCCAGGATTCAACTCCTTGGTCAATCCACACCCACAGAGCCAGTAGCACCTCCATAACGAGACTGGGTTGGTAACCATCCACTCCTCTCCTGGGCATACTCCCTACCCTAAAATCCTCACATTTTTTCCTATTTCCTTGGGTGAATTGAATCCAGGCTCCAGATAGGTCTTATTTCTTAGTTCAGAAGTAGCTTTAAGTGAAAAAGTGTTGAGAGTTAAAGAATAAAAACAAAAAAAGTCCTGAGCAAAGAATTGGGGAAAACAGAGAGAAGCTGACTCCATGAGAAGGATAGGATGTGGGAAGGTTAGAGTCAGGAGGCTGTGGGAAGCTTGGAGGCAACTTGGGAACAGGGACCAAGTCAGATGCTTAGGAGATGTTAAGGCGGTAAGTAGTAACTAAGTGGTAACTTGTGTCACTAAGCTTAGTCCAGCCCAATGCTAACACAACACATCTTCTCTTTCATTTTAGTAGCCTCCCACTGCAATTACAAATACAGCATTCTTTAGAACACAGTATTTTTCTCTCTCTCTCCTGCTTTCATCTTTTTAAATTTCTTATTCGGTGTGATATTGGTGGGATAAGATTTCCCTGATAGTGTCTGGGTTCAAGTTTAAGAATGTTAACAGTTCTTATTCTATTGAACTGATATGGATATTGATTCTTAGAAAAGGTCAAAGCCTAGAATTAAATGAATTATGTGACTATTCAAATAAGATTTATTTTGAAGTTATGATATGATATCCTTCCTACTTTTGGCCTCAAAAAACATATTTCTAGTTTTGTAGTCATGTATAAGTCACTTATGCTATTTGAGCTTTAGTTTATGTTCTACTTTAGCCCAGACTGGGGAGTGCCTGGGAAGACTTCTAGAAGTCACATTATCCCATGTTTAGTGATAGAACACCAGCTGGCCTTTGTAATTTGGTTAGAGACCGTATAAAGACAAACTAGAGAAGATGCTAGGAAATATAAGTCCCAATATGAAAAATATAAAGCTGAAAAAAGATTTAGATTCTAATGGTACTCAAACCAAAAGATTTAGTCTGAAATATTAGCTGAAAGTAGGATCCTCTAGATTTCACCAGATGCCAGAAATGTTGCTTCCAGTACATCCTAACTGAAGAAATAAAACAATGTACAAAAATGTGTGTGTATGCATATACACATTAATATAAATATGTAATTTATCTTTCTATATATTATTTTTAATGGGGAAATTCCTGTTGGAAATTCTGGTTTGGTTTCTGTTCTAGATTAGTCAGAACCATGGTGAGCAAATCAGATGTATAAATTATTGCCCCTTGAGTAGCTGTTTCATTTAAACATTTTTTTTTAAAGATTTTATTTTTTTATTTGACAGAGAGAGATCACAAGTAGACAGAGAGGCAGGCAGAGAGAGGGAGGGAAGCAGGGTCCCTGCCGAGCAGAGAGCCCGATGCGGGACTCGATCCCAGGACCCTGAGATCATGACCTGAGCCGAAGGCAGCGGCTTAACCCACTGAGCCACCCAGGCACCCTAAACATTTTTTTTTAAATTGTAAAATATACTATATACTAAAAAGGGCATAAAACATAAATATATAGTTTCATGAATTATTGTAAATGCAAACACTTGTGTAGCACCTTTCAGTTCCAGAAAGAGAATGTTGTTAGTGCCCCTAAAGCCCTCTGTGCACTCCTCAATTATAACTGTCTCCCTCTGAGAAAGAACCACTAATCCAGCTTCTATGGTAATCACATCTTTGTTTTGCTTTATAATTTTAACACCACAGGCCACATTGCTAAACAAGAGAATTTAATTTTGCTTGTTTACGAGGGCAATATATTTTTGGCTAGAAATGATATAGTGTATGTGGAAGCCCAGCTCATCACCTCTCAGTACTGATCAAGTCAATATGATCCAATGACAGTAGCACGCCTTTGTTCCCTCAAATCAGCCTAGCTTCGCCTTTATTAATAGGAAGTTAATTGATATTCAAACAATATTTTCTCTCATTTAGGCTCTTTTTCTCTTGATTCCTCCTTTTAATCTCTCTGCTTCTTTAAAAATGTCACTGGATAGGGGCACCTGGGTGGCTCAGTGGGTTAAAGCCTCTGCCTTCGGCTCAGGTCATGATCCCGGGGTCCTGGGATAGAGCCCCACATCCGGCTCTCTGCTCAGCAGGGAGCCTGCTTCCTCCTCTTTCTCTGCCTGCCTCTCTGCCTACTTGTGACCTCTCTCTCTCTCTGTCAAATAAATAAAAAATGTCTTTGAAAAATTTTTTTAAAAATGTCACTGGATATAAATGTGAAAACATAGTTTCATAATGATGGTTTTTTTGTTTTGTTTTGTTTTTACATCTTGAGCTATTTCTACATTCATGACTGTAGACTGTTCCAACCTGACTTCGATTAAGCTAATTAATTGCCATTTGTCTACACAACAGTGTAATTCACAAAAGCTGCAGGTATTGTTTAATTCAATCTTGCTGATGCGTAGAAAGATTGTTGAGCCATTTGAAAGAAAGTTGTGGCTTGGACAGCTCTTAGTACCATTCTGCCATCTCCTGTGTAGACCAGACTATTGATCTCATAAAACTTATGGAGGTACTTCAAATTGTTTTACTTGTACAAACCAATCTAAGAAGAGTTTAGTCCTTTAAAAAGCAGCTGCTGGGCATAGAGAGGCTAAGAGTTCAATGCCTCAGAGTATTTGGGGCTAGTAGAAAAAAATGAAGTTATTTTTCTTCAGATCAAAAAAGACTAAAGGGACAAAGACTCCAACACATTAATAAATGAGACATGACCCTTTCCACTGATCCCAGATATTAAAGTTGCTTTTCCAAAGTAAGAGTTTTATTTTTCAAGAGAGACAGGGTCATGTGGGAAAGAATAAGATCAGAAAATGAAAGGTGATGTCACAACAGAGTAGTTATAATTAATAAGTGCTACTGGAAACACTGTAAGAAATGTCAAGAAGGTAAAAAACATAATTTTAAATGACTATTATAACTTGGAATGTTGTTTTCAAAAGAAAAAATACTTTCAAATACAAATTGATGTGTACTTAATTGGATCAAGCTCAGTTACAACTAGATTAAATACCAGATGAACACTGAATGATTTCAGGGTACATAGAATTAATCTTTCTTAGTTCATCAGGTGAAAAAGATAAGTCACCCTATGGCCAATGCCTCTTCCTCATTTTGGGAATCATAGGTAACAAGTTTAAAGACCTTGTAGTTTTGGAAATTAAAATATATGTGTAAAAGTAGAATAATGATGGCTCCATATTTCTATCACCCACCTTCAAAATGAGCAACTCAGGATAGTTAATGCCTTACCTGGATATCATGTCCTTTCTTTTGAACTAGGTGTCAGTACTTATCTCCAACTATATGGATGTTTATTGTTATTTTTACAGTTATCTTTGATGTTTTATGATTGTAAAATCCTTCCTCTCAAATAATTACTCCATTTTTTTCTCTTGCATAATAGGTCTCAAACCTTAGTACAGGTGAGAATCATTAGGAAAGCATCTAAGATAGAGATCAAGAATGTGCATTTTAAACACACATACTGAAAATTTTGAGGCTATTGATCTGTGGAGCCCATTCTAAAAGGCATGACTATAGAAATTCATACCAGAGTTTCAAAGTATTTCAGTGAAGTTAAAAGGAAAATGTTTCATGTGAAGGCCACTTTTAAGGTTCCCCCCTCCCCCGTGTTCATTGTAAGTATTTAGAACTCATCAATGTGACACCATTTGCCATTTCCCTTCATGATGATTCTACATTCGTTCTTAGTTTAAATGATTTTTAAGTTTGATGTAAGTAAAACCTAGATGTTATATTCTTATATAAATTGAGGTTTTATTATCTTTTTAAGGAGATGTTTGCTTTAGCAAGGCATTGTTTCTGTTCCTGTTTACATTTGCTATGGTAATTATTATTTAAGTTTATTAATTGCATAGCTGTAGCACTCTTTGGGAGGGAAGAGATAAATTTGGGTTTCTCAGAAAAAAGTAAACAGCAGCTAAATATAAAAAGGCATTCTTCTCATTGGTTGAGGAAAAGTTAGAAAATTATTCTTATGGTGGAGAAAGGCTTGGGTGCTCTAGTTCCACTTTTGACTCTGTTCAAGAAGAGAGAAGGAGAAAGATGAAAGATGAGTGGGGAGACTTAAAAGTCAAGCTAACTTTTGGCCAAAATTCTTGGAGTAGAATGATCATTGTGAGGAAAATCTAATGATGTCTCCTTTATAAGTTGTAAGGAAGCAAGGGTTCTCACTAGAGAGATGAAAGCTTTTCCTGTTCAAGAAAGTCTAAACAGTGCAATTGCAGGGTCATAAGGTAGCTCTATTTTTACTTTCTTAAGGAGTCTCCACACTGTTTTCCAAAGTGGCTGCACCAACTTGCATTCCCACCAACAGTGTAAGAGGGTTCCCCTTTCTCCACATCCTCTCCAACACTTGTTGTTTACTGTCTTGTTAATTTTGATCATTCTAACTGGTGTAAGGTGGTATCTCAATGTGGTTTTGATTTGAATCTCCCTGATAACTAATGATGATAAACATTTTTTCATGTGTCTATTAACCATTTGTATGTTTTCTTTGGAGAATTGTCTATTCATATTTTCTGCCCATTTTTTGATGTGATTATGTTTTGTGTGTGTTGAGTTTGAGGAGTTCTTTATAGATCTTGGATATCAGCCCTTTGTCTGTAGTGTCAAGCTGAGAGAGCCAACTATCATATAGTTTCACTTCCTTGTGGAGCATAAGGAATAACACGGAGGACATTGGGAGATGGAGAAGTGAGTTGGGGGAAATCGGAGAGGGAGACAAACCATGAGAGACTGTGGACTCTGAGAAACAGACTGAGGGTTTTGGAGGGGAGAGGGATGGGGGGTTAGGTGAGCCTGGTGGTGGGTATTATGGAGGGGACGTATTGCATGGAGCACTGGGTGTGGTGCATAAACAATGAATTTTGGGACACTGAAAATAAAATAAAACAAAATTTTAAAAAAAGAAAGAAAGTCTAAACAGACATTGAAAAACAATCTCAGCAGGCATCATTTTAAATGATTTGGATCTCTACTGACCACAAATGTAACTCTGACTGACTGAGATGTGTGGTTACCAAACATTCCAAAAGGAAAATGAAAACCCTTCGGTTTTCAACTTTTTTGCCTGTAAAACACCCTTAAGGATTTGCTCTTGTCTGGGCTGCCCATGCTGGACTCCAAATGAAAAGCCTTCACATTGGAGACTTAAATTTTCAACTTACTTTCTTAAATATCCCAACTGCACATCCTACCTCTTCTTGTCATCTCTGGTCTCAGACCAGATCCAGATAAGCCCTTGCTTCTTGCTTTCACTAAGGCTGTATTTGGACTCTTGGGATCACGATTCTGTTGGCCCCCTCCCCTGCCCTGATTGCTGAGTATGTAGAGGAAAGATGATTCAGGAGGTACCTGGACCTCTGCCCTATGAAGGAGAGCTCTGGGTTCCTATGCTAGCTCATATGCCACTTCCTCATATCCTTTCCCAGATACAACAGAAATCAGATTTCTTTGTGGAATGTTTTAGTCCTCTAATGGGGTTTTCCAAATTGTGGAAGGAGAAGGACTTTTACTCTTGGTCCTCTAGGAATAACAGATTGTACCATTAGAGAGAGCACCATTTCTGGTTAACACAGTAGTTTCTCATCTTGTATCATTCAGTGGGGGCTCGGGAGCCTGGGGATAAGCACATTTATGAACAACGGTATGGCTAAGCCTGTGGAGAAAGATAAATAGAATTATTAAGATAGAGGTTTCTATCATCTTTAGTCCTTTCTGCTTAAGTGTGGATATGCAAGAAGACCCAAAGAGCATCTCACACCATGCTAATGTAATCCTTACACAATTGCAGGTATATTTGAGATCCCTGGTCACTGGTTGTACAAATCATCTAGAGGTTATTAGTAGATTTAAAAGGCATATGTGGCACTGAAGGTTGAAGGAAAGCAATGGAAAAGGAAGTTATAACCTCTGTGGAAGCTAATATTATGGGCAAATGAATGAAAGGAGCCATATTCAAATTCTATGATGTCAAGGTAGTTGTGCTAGGAATGTGCTAGTAGGCAGGAGAGGAATACAGATCAAGGGATATGCTCCACTAGGCCATCAGTTTAATTTCTAAGTAGGGGATTTGTTAATATAGCCTGTGAGTTCCCTAAAGAATATCAACTAAAGCCAGGGACATCGGAGAAGAATACTCTAATTTTGAAGGATATGTGCCTAAGTATTTGTAGTGTCATAATATGTGCAACTTATATCCAAATAGTTTAGTCAAAAGAGAAGGAAGGATGAAGCAATGTGGCAAAATGTTAACAATTTTTACCACAATTTTGGTGAATCTCTGTGAAAGGTGCCATTCTTTCAATGTTTCTATGGCTTTGAAAATTTTGAAAATAAAAATTGGAGAGTAAAAGAAATAATACAAATATATTTATAAATATTAAGGTAAATGCCACATAAAGGAATCAAAAGAGTTAAATTGATTGTCTCTAGAGAGAATATCTGATAATAGTGGCTGACTGTTATTTTTCTTTATATGACTTTTAGTACTTTTTAGTTTTTGAACCCTCTGACTACGTTACTTTGACAAAAACTAAACAAACTTTAAAAGGAAAACATTCAAATAGGCAAACTGGGAGATCAGATTCCTGGATTCCTCATGGAACTGGAAAACCCAATGATAAATTTGCTGGAATAGTTTTATTTACATGTATAAGGGGAAAAAATGCATTACGTCAGTGAAGAATGCAATCAGCCCAGACATATGAGGGAGTAAATCGGAGATTAAAAAAAACAGAAGGAATCTGAGTGTCAGGAGAGGGGACAACATTCTCTATGGCCACTCAATTCAATCTTTCTTAAGAAGTAATACAAGATTATTTATTCATGAAAAATTACATGACTTTGGCCATTTCATAAATTAAATGAAATCAGTAGTTGTATTTCCCGACTTACTGTGTGTCTTTTTTAAAAAGATTTTATTTAGTTATTTCACATAGAGAGAGCAGCAGCAGCAGCAGCACAAGAGGAAGAGGGAGAGGCAGATTCCCTACTGAGCAGGGAGCCCAATGTGGGTTCCCAAGACCCTGGGATCATAGCCTGAGCTGAAGGCAGACACTAAACCTACTGAGCCACCCAGATATCCCCTCACTTACTATGTCCTAAAGGTTATTGTCTCTATATACCTTAGTTTCATGGATAGGCTGTAGATACCCTAGAAATCTAATATACTAACTACTGGTTCTTGTTCAAGAGACAAAAGACCCTTATGGGTAGAGGAATGCAGGGAGATCCTTCACATTTTATTATTGTAATGGGGAAATTGCTACCTATTCTCATGTTTATGTTTGATTTTGTTGTTGTTTGTTCAGCAAAAATACAAGGTCCCCTGAGGGAGAGGGAATCCTGATGATACTTCTTTGTGTTCCAAAGGTTATATACATTTAAAGAGCTTCATCCTTGATTTCTAAAAACAAAACAAAACAAAAAACAAAAATAAAAGCATAGTCTGGTGATAGCCAGAGTAGACACTGGACCTTTAAGTAGCTTGGGCAGTGGGTGGGTGATATGGCTAAATGGTTGAAATGCTCTCTACATCTAAATCAATGGGAATTACTATCCATTTCAACACGAAATTAGCCTTACAAGATCAAGGTTTGGACTATTATGCTGTGGGATGTTTCTGAATCTTGGCACCAGTGAATATGGGCTGCAAGTCCTCTTTCTCGGCTCTGTTATTCTATTCTTGCTCTTGGTTGAGGTACGAGAATTGCATAGCTTTGTTTGTCATTGATGTTGCCTCATGTCAAAGCTGATAAATATCCTTTAGTGGCCATCTCATCCTAGATTGTCACAAGCTGCAACTTAGGGCTGAGCTGCCTTGGAGGCCATGTGATCCAAATGACTTTGCTTCAAGATGGGGAAGAGATCCTGACCCAAATCAGTCTTTGTGCAAAAAAGAAATAAATCTTTATTATGTTAGGCTACCACTGAGGCTGAGAATTTGATGTATCTTTATTACGGCAGCTAGAAATGATTATCCTCATTAAATGCAGTATGATTGGGAGAAAGAACTGGAAGATCTTCAGGTCCACAGTGAACCACTGCAATGGCATTAGGGACTTCAGAGGCACTTGTGGGATGAGGGTTCTGAGTTCTAAAGTGAGAGAGTAGATTCCACATCAGTGATTAGATCATGGTTCCTGGCTGACAGAATTAGGAGAGAGCTTTCAGCAGCTGCCACAAGTTAAGCTCTGTAGTAAATCTCAGTTGTTCAGAGAAAAATTAGTCACTTAAGGTTACAGAGAGGCTCACGAAAGATATTACTCCAAGATGTTCTTGTATGTGGATCCCAGATGTCATCCTGAAGACCCCTGGAGAGAAGGAGTGTAAAATAACTGCCTGATCTCCAGTTCTAGGTGAAAAACAGATTAGGACAGCCATTCAGTGTTTGGTCTCACATCCATTTCCAGCCTTCTTTTGCTCTGCTTTGTATCACAAAGGTTTGACCCTGCTGGCTTCCATTTGGTTTGGCCAATGGAGAAAATTGGCAGGAAGTTGGAAGGCAGAGAAGTCAAGTAGCCAGAATTTTATTCCCTTGTACTCTGACTTGGGAGAGATTTATGGTACTGGCCATGCCTCTTTTTGTGGTACTAGGTTACCACTCAGTTTTTCCTCTGTGGTCTCATTTTCTGTTGGCATCCCTGGCTCCTGGATTCTAATAATTCCGTATTTTTTTTTTTTTTAAAATCCCTGCAACCCAAGGGGTATTGATAGCTGCTATTGCTAACCTAAAGGTTCTTTTATCACCTCTTTTCATTTTGCATCTCTTCCAACATCTTTGTAACTGATCCCTAGACTTTAAGTATATATATACTTAAGTCCCCTTTGAACTACCAGTCAAAGTCTCTATTTTCTTGATTGACCCTGGCTGACTTGGGCTATGACCTTGCTGAGGTTCCAGGAGCCCGGGTTGGATGAAGTAATGCATGAAAATGGACATCTAGACACAGGGGAAAAGATAGAGGTTGTTGCCATGGGTTTGTGGAGAGATATGGAAAAGATTCTTGGCAGAAGGGGTCATTGGGGGAGGAAGAGCTATCTTTTATGGAGAGCCCACATTTGAGCTGTCTGTGAGGGGTGTGCATATTCTGTATCTGCATATTCTGCATCAGCCATGTTTTAGTCTCTCAGTTTTGACTAGGTGTACTTGGGAAATCCTTGGCGTATCTAATTGTTCTACCAGCTCATTGGCAGGCCCCGAATCTGGGTTTCTCTTCTAATGAACTATACTCACTATCCCACCTGGTGTTTAGGGGAAGAAGTAGACCTCAGTAATAGAAAAGTTGTCTTTAGGTTTGTTAAGCTGGTTTTCTTAGATCAATTTTATTTTCCATCCAGATGGTCTGCCTTTTGCAGATGTTACAACTCATATGCAGATTCTCTCCCACTTGCTAGTAAAGGGATTGGACTATGCCAATGCTTAAAGACCTTGGATTCAGGTTTACAAATGCAATTACTGAAGTGAAAAATAGAGACTAAAAAATAATTAAACAATGAGATTGTTATTTTTTTCTGAACAGCGAAGTATTATTTAAAAGTTGAATGTAATTAACAATGTCTGTTGGGGTGCCTAGGTGGCTCAGTCGATTAAGCGTCCAATTTTGGATTAAATGCTCAGGTCATGATCTCAGGGTTGTGGGATTGGGCCCCACATCAGGCTCTGAGCTCAGCATGAAGTCTGCTTGTCCTTCTCTGTTTACTCCTTCCCCATCTTGCACTAACCTGCTCTCTCTCTCTCTCTTAAATAAATAAATAAAATTTAAAAAAAATAAATTTAAAAACAAACTGCCTATTAATATAGCAAAGATTTATTTATCAACTTAATTATTGATCAAACATGAAAATACCCTATTGTTGGAACATAACCTGGATCCTTGCCAATGTGACTGGGGTCGTATCGAATCCTGTGAGAAAACTCCAGGAGATGGAGAGCAAGAGTCTTCCTGGGCCCATGCCCAGATTAAACACGGGAGGATCTCTGGAGTATTTTCATGTCCTTCTTTAGATAGATTTGATAAGTGTGGAGAATCCTTAACTTCCTCTTGTCATTTAAAGCTAAGAGATATTGTCATTTAAAGCTAAGAGATAATCGTTGTTGTTCACTTGTCTCACTTGATTGCCAGCCTGTAAAACACATCTCACACATAGCCCACGCCCTGCACATAAATCTATACCCTGTTTGTAATAGGATCTTGTGGAAGGTATAAAAGAAGTGATTGTAAGAAATAAAGACATCTACTGATCATCAGTCAGTAGTCCCCCCAATCACTTCAGGTCTGATCACCAGGATCCCCACCTCACAAAGGTGACACCCTCTGTTTTACCAATAGTTCTTAATATAGGCTTAACTAATGTTCATTTATTTTTCAAATCATTTAGTTATTGTTCCAGTATTATCCTTAAACAGTCACTTAGGAACTATTTTAATTGGTTTCATTATATTTCTACTTAATTCTTCTAATATTATATATTATTTTTTTCTTGAATTAAGTGCATGCATGTGTTTGTAAAGAACTAATGATGCCATAATAATATCCGTAAAATTCAGAAATAGGTTCTCAGATTTTCTACCCTTAAGGTCACTATTCACACTGAAATATTAGAGAAAAGAAAAGAAAAAGATGAGCATATATGGCATGAACCTAAATTTGTTCTAAGCTTTTGGAGAGAAAGTATAAATAGCTAAGGAGGAACTTTAAAGACCAAACTGAAAAACACTCTATTTCATTGTAGCATGGTTCATTTCATGCGTTTTTAAACTTAACCAGGGTGCTACGTACTCATGATGGCAGAGATGTTCAGGCTTGTTTGCACAATTCCACTCGGGCATACTGGGTCAGGCAAGGAGGCATGATCGAAATGACAAACCATTCAAGTTCTTTTCAATTCTTTCTTCTATCTAGTCGTCTCTAACCTGTCATTTAAGGCCAACTCAAGAAATAGATACTGAGCCGTAAAACATTCCACTCATCTCAACACGTACTTCCTGCTAGCTGCACTCCCTCTTCTTTCCTTATTAAGATTTGTACAAATTAAGTTGGACAAAAGGAAATGTGGCATGTGTATAGTCATGCTAGAAGTGTGTATAATGAAAAAAATTAACTCTCCCATACAATCACTATGTTCTAGTACAACGAGTCAGAAAACCCTTTAGATAATTGGCTATTTATATGTTCTCATGGAAACTGATCAGAAGAAATAAAAGAAATGGGAAACTTAGAAGGGTTGGCATTCCTGTAATGTCATAAAAATGTTTGCTGGGAGAACTTTAGGAAATACAATGAAAAGCAATTTCTGAAATGTATGTGCTTTAGATCAGAGCTTCTCAAGTTTATAACATGTAAATGAATTACTTGGGGAATCTTGTGAAAATGCAGATTCTCATTCAGTAGGTCCCTGGGAGTTCTCCAGGTTTTCCTTCCCTAACAAGCACCCATACGTGCTGATATTGCTGGTCCAAGGACCATTCTTTGAGCAGTAAAGCTTTAGACTATGTTGACCATTTCTGGGTTGCTGAAACGCTGAGATCCCCTAAATAATTACTAATATTTGCATTTTGAAAAAAATGTATTTTCAGCGGTAAACATGTCCAAAAAAGGGTGGTTTTGTCTGGATTAATGATAATGGAGAGCCAAATAATGAGTCAAAAATGAACTTTTTGGGTGAGTTTGAGTCACAGTGAAAACAGCTTCAGAATCTTTTTTAATTTTTATGAAGACAGGTCTACACTGTTTCTCATGTCTATAAGTGTTGAATTATTCATTTGAATGCTTCAGAGCAGCTTTCTATAAATCAAATGAAGAGAAATGAATTGGGAATTGTAATGGTGAGAAATTCAGAGCTCCTAACCAGATTTACCTGGGCACTCTCTCAGTTATCTTTCTCTTGTTCTGACCAAATTATTCCCAGTGATTTAACAGCACCTAAATTTAGCCCCAGAGACTCTTTCATTATAGTATGTGATTTTTAAGCTCTGCGATTTTAAAGCCTTGTCTGATGGATATTAGAGTCAATACTGAAATCTCAAAGTGCCGTGTGAGAGACCTTCTAGAGAAGGTTTGCCATGGTTCATCCAAATGTTTTTTCTGCAACAATGTTGGATTAATATGGCTGTATCATAACAATGGTTAATTGTGATGAAAGTACTTGATCCAACTGGTTTTATAGGAATATCTTATTATTCTATCTAATAATAAAACAAAGTTGTCCCTTTTTCCCTTCAAGATGATTAGGCATATGTAAGGATAGAAATACTTTGTACGGATGAATTTAATTTATTTCTGTTGGTTTTCTATTGATAGATGGTTCCTGAATATTAGAGGCTAGAAATTTGACCAAAACCCTTAATACACTGTTTTAAAGTGGTAAGAAATAGAGAACACTGCAAATTATATGTAAAGCTTTAAAAGTAGATTAAAATGATTGTCAATATAATACAAATGATTTATGATGATATAAAAAAGTTAGATTTTAATAATGCTTTGCCTCAGAAGATTGCTATGAGGATCAAATAAGACAGGTCTTCAAAAGTGATCTGTAAAGTATAAATGGTATTTCTGTCTTAAGTCTCACTTCCTACCAATCTTTTTTACATAAGTTCTCCAGATTAATCTTCTTAAGGCATCACTTTGATTATATCATTTCCCAGCTCAAATCCCTTCAATGCCCATCCCAACCTCCTTCTGACAAATTAGGTTTGGTTTCCCTTGGCATTTAAGAAATATTATGCTGCTTTTCTAGGCTTATCTCTAACTATTTTCCTATTTTTCTTATATTCCCAGGCTGTTTGGTTAAATCACATGTCCTGAGTTCCTGGACCACATTTTCCAGTGTCTCCTGAACAGTTCTATCTAGTTATTCCATAGTGACCCTAATATCAAACATACCCAAAACTAAGAATATAAGCTTTCTCTCTATATTTCTTATTGTCTACTAAATTTCCTAAGCCAGGAAATGGGGGATTTTTATTGTTTTTTGTTTTGTTTTGTTTTTTTACCTAGACCTCTCTCTTAAGGCCACCTTTAGTTAGTAATGGGGAATTTTTCCTTTACCTGCCTTTCTTCCTCAAGCCCACCATCAATGGCTACCAACATCCATTAATTCTCTGATGTTTTTTAGGCCAAATATCCTGTGGTTCTTTTTTTTTTTTTATTATTACTTATTTATGACAGAGAGAGAGACATCACAAGAAAGCAGAGAGGCAGGCAGAGGCGGGTGGGGAGTCAGGCTTCCTGCTGAGCAGAGAGCCCGATGCGGGGCTTAATCCCAGGACCCTGAGATCATGACCTGAGCCGAACCCACTGAGCCACCTAGGCGCCCCCCTATGGTTCTTTTAATGAACAAATATTTATTAATCCTTTGCCATGTGTTGCCTGTTGTATCAGTTTCATAATATTGCTGTAATATGTTACAACATACTGTGGCTTTAAATACCTTTATTATTTTATACTTCTGGATACTGGAAGTCCAAATAGATCTTACTAGGCTAAAATCAAGATGTAGGCAAAACCACGTTCCTTCTGGAGGCTCTGGGTGGGGAGGTAGGGCTCCATTTTCTGGACTTTTCCAGTTTCTAGAGGCCACCTGAATTCCTTGACTTGTATCCTTCTTCTACCCTCAAAGCTATCAATTACATTGCTCCAACTTGTCCTCTATTGTCTTATCTTCTCTTACTAACTCTCTTGCCGCTCTCTTCCATTTATAAAAGACCCTTGTGATTACATTTAGGTCCCACCTGGAGAATCCTGGATAGTGTCTTCATTTTGAATTTCTCAACTTAGGCACATCTGTAAAGTCACCTTTGGTACATTAGGTAACATATGCATGGATTCTGGGGATTAGGACATGGCCACCTTTGAGAGAGTCATTATTCTGTCTACCATAGCTATCTTCCTAAGCAGTGTGAACACAAAAGTCAGTATGATGATACAGTCCTTGCCTTCAAGAACATCAAAGACAAAGCAGTTAAATGAGTGGGCAGGTAAAATATACTATAATTGCTGTTATGGAATTATAATAAAAGCTATAGTAAACCCTTGGGGATCAGGGAAGGCCTTGGAAAGGAATGCTATCCAGGATGTGATTAAAATTCTATTTGAGACTCTTGTTACATTTTAGGAGGGAGAATAATGACACTAAATGTTTGGTATTGCATTTTAGGACCCAATAAAATCAATCAATCTGATTTACTTTTACAGTGGTGAGCAGATAGGCTTCATATAGATATTATATGTTATACTCCAAAGTTATAAATATGGGTACTATATAAACATATTATATTCCTATACATACTCTTTATATATATGTCATATGCCATTCAACAGATAATACAAGCAATAAGACAAACAAGTATATGCAAGACACTTTTCCATGGGCAAAAGGGAATAGCAAAATCAGGTACAAATTCTGCTTTCTGGAAACTCACACTTTAGAAAGGATATAAGACACGGACATAAATATTCGCAAAAAGTTGAGGCAGAAAGAAATGACTATCATAAGAGAGATATATAGTATTGTGTGTATACAGGGCTGGAAGGAAATAGTTTGAGCTTACAGAAAGCAAGAAAAACTTCACAAATGATCTCTGATTTGAGCTGGAGTGTCTAACGATGGGTAGTTGGGCTTTCGCCATGTTGGTGATGAGAGAAAACATAAAAAGGACACATACTGCACCACGCTCTCATGAGAGGAGAAAGAAGTTCCTGTTGGAGATCTTCTGGTTTGAAACATCAGTTGAAGATATGTGAATTCTAATTCAATTTCACCTCTTCTGAACAGAATTATTCACTCACCTCTATTGCTCTCACTAGGTCTTCAGAAGGATTTCTGCTGCAGTCTGGTAGGGAAGATATATAGAAATAAATCACATACTTCCTTGTTAGAATGGGAAAGAGTAAGAAATTTAGAGGGGGGGGGAAGTATTATTATTGAATATTTTCTGGAGAAAACAGGAAAGTTTGTAGCTTTGGGTAATTATTTCATAATAATTCATTCAGTATATATCAAGAATGACTGCAAAACCCTGTGATAGATGATATAGGGAATTCAAATATTTTAAGACATAGTCCCTATTTTTAATCCATCTATTTTGGGAGAAAAAAATAGATATTGAGATATTATGAAGCAATGTGGGATTCATACTACCTAGGTAGAATATAGATCAGATCAATTTTAGTGGTTCTGATTAAGGTAATGCTAAAGCAGGAGAAAACACCTAAATCTGACCTGTAGGAATAAGCAGGCTTACAATAGATGAAGGTGTGTACATAGGGCTGGAGGGATGGTAAATTGGTAGGGATGAAATTCAGACCAAAAAACCAGCATGTGCAAAATCATGGAGGTAGAAAAATCAAGACTTTTTCAGGGACTGTACATTGCTATTTTTATCCCCAAACCAGAACTGAGCAGTAAGCACAGAGAACACAACTGCAAATAAGATAGTCCCTGACTTCAAGGAGTTTACAGCCTTAGGAAGGGAACAGAGAAGCAGACAATTACAGTAAAGTGTGATTTATGTTGTAGCAGAGATGAAACAGAATCCAGTTTTCACCTAGCCTAGAAGTCATAAAGACCAGAGAGAGCTACCCAGAGGAGGTGCCTTCTAAGCTAAGTCCAGAGGGATGATTTTGAGTTGGCCACTTAAAGAGAGGGAAGATGGAGGAGTCTGTGCAGAGAGACAAAAAGCAGAGAGGCCAAGAGCACAAGGCATTTGAGGAAGAAGAAAGTTTCTTTATGGTGAGAGTACAGGATTTATGGGAAGAGGATGAAGAAGTCTATTGATGTAAACAGCATCTGGGTCACACAGGATTTTGGAGACTAGGTAAGCAGCTATTTTAACATCCAGATCAGAAAAGGTTGAGGGTCAAAACTATGAAATGGCAATGAGGATTAATAAGAGAATACATATGTGATAGATAGGTAAGAACTATATAAAAGAAGAATCCCTACAAACCTGGTTTATTATGGAAAGGTTTACCACAAGGGGTCTCTATGAATGTATTGTTATAGAGAACTGATCAAAAATTACTTGGCCAAGGTGAGAAAGACAAGGTGGTGCATCCAAAGAAAAAGGATAAAACAAATGGAAAAATGAAGGTTACAAATAGAAAAATGAAGGTTGAGAGAGGAACTTAGGAAACTCACAGTTTGCAATATGTTCTTTATAATAGAGGCAAGTATAGACAAATGTAGGTAGAAGGTAGCCTTTGCAATGAAGTCACCTTAGCTGGTAAATGAAACTTGATGAGTCTTTTTACCTAATGTATAGAAGAGTGGTTCGATGATTTGGGCAAGATAATGAAGGCTGAATCCTCATAAGAAAGAAACAATCTCATGAGTCTCAAATCACCTCTCTACTTTTCTGTTTTGTTGGTCTACATAGCAAAGACAGGATATCATATTTCCTAATAGGTGAGACATACTTCATGTCAAATGTATACAAAAGTACAGTTTGATATTTCTTGGTTTTGGGTGAAAAGGATTTTCTAATTTAGGAGAGGGAAAGGAAATGTAGTTTTAACACTGGATTTTTTTTTTTTTTACACGATTTTATTTATTTGACAGAGGGTGAGAGAACACAAGCAGGGGAAGCAGCAGAGGGAGAAGAAACAGGCTCCCTGCTGAGACATGGGGCTTGATCCCAGGACCCTGGGATTCTGTCTTGAGTCTAAGGCAGATGCTTAACTGACTGAGTCACTCAGGCACCCTTAACACTGGAAAATTAATTTAACTGTGGAAAATCCAAGGGGAAATTGACAAGATTAACTCTCACTGATGACTATTATCTTGCTGATTTTTTTCTTCCCTCTTAAGATTTTTTCTATGTACATAATGATTCCTTCAGCTTTAGCTCTGATTATCAGAGCTCTCAATCTTTCTCCATGTTTCCCCATGTAGTTTTTATAGCCCCTGAAATAAATGTATCAGCTTATTATTCAAAGCATTTTTGGTAGAAAGAAGAAAAAGATACAGTTCTCCCTCCTTAATACATGTGTTCACATCTGCTGGACAAACCAATTCTTTTCTCCTTCCCTTCCCGAAAACATTTTATTGGAAACTATGCACACATTGCTAAGCTTTTTAATATTGTCTCTACATTTGTGTAGACTTTGTGCAGAATGGCAACCTGATGTAGACATAAGATAGACGGATGTTAAGTGTATTTGGACCATCAACTAAAGGATTTCTCTATATACAATCTTGCTTACATGGTACTTAACCTTTTATCACTTTTTAAAACATACATAGCTTTAAAGCATGAACTCATTCATCTTTGCTAAAAGCCTTCATGGAAATTTGAACAAAAGTAGTTTCCATTAAATATTCTTGAGCTCTAATGTGCATCCTTTTACTACTTCCTTTTAGATTCAGATCCTCCCCCACCTCCCCGTCCTCCTCCTCCTCCTCCTCCTCCTCCTTCTTCTTCTTCTTCTTTTAATTTTTATTAATACCTGTTCTTAGGCTCTTTAAGGTTTAGAGTGAAAAGTATAGAAATAAGTCATGTAGCAAAGTGTGGGCCTTGAGACTCAACCTAAGGGAAAAAAAAAATGATGGCCAGAGAATCGGAGATAAAATAGATGTCTTGGGCAATGGATGAGGAAATTAGGCAGAGTGAAATTAGATCTCTTTCAATAATGGAGAAAAAGGACTCAGAAGACTGTCTACTCTATCGTTTTACAATAGAGTAGGGAAGAAACCTAAGACCACCAAGAAAATGCTTAAAAGATGCCAAGACAACCACTGTTGCCTTTAAGAAATTGTACTTGGTAGAAATTCCTGACAGGACCCTGGTGGCATTTAACCACGCATTTGGTTTAGGTCTGTAAGTCTAGGGGAATGTGGAGGAATACTTTTGCTGTTGTTACTCTTTCCTGACTCCAGTCTCCACCAAAACACTCACCCATTATTGTTCTTTTCTCATTGCTGATTTTCTGATTATGGGACTCAGCCAACTTGCTATTTTAAGCTATTTTTACATTGAGTGTAAGGTCATTAGAAATGAATATATTTTATAACCCGAAGCCCCACGGAGCACACATGAGCAAACTGGGATCATAAACCGGAGGAATTCCCCTTCATTGGCTGGGTAATCTTAAACTTTTTGGCAGTTTCCTATTTGGAAATAAGATGCCACAAACTAAGGGGGCAGGCAGGTTTCAGTCATAGGCTTGTAAGAAGACAGGCAGAGGTAGTAATAATCTGTTGGTGGTTTAGTTAGCATCTTGCTCTTCTACAGTCTTGTAGACTTCAATGGCTGAAAAGAAAATTTTTTATCTTTACAATAAAATACATCCACTTTATTCAGGTCTGAAATATGTTAAAATCCTGACTTATTTGGGACAAAATAAAGCTAACTTTCTTCTTACCTGTTATGACAACATAAATTTCAGATTTAACTATAAACAATGAGGCTGTTGATACAGAAGAAAATATGATTAGATTTAAGACTTTGGAATAGGGACCATCTTTCCAAGCAAGACACCAAATCCAGAAAACATGAAAGAAACACCGATACATTTAAATGATAAAATGCAAGCATTTCTGCCCTGCACAGAATAACAAAAAATCCAAAGGAAAATTGAGCAAAATTATTTGCAACACATATGACAAAAAGTACTGATTTTATTTATCTATACAGAGCTCTTATAATTCCATAAGAGATTAAAAAACAAATAGAAAAAATATACAAAGTAAAGGAAGACATTTAATATAAAAAGAAATACAATGGCTTATAAGCATAAGAAAAGATGCTTTACCTAAATTTAAAAATGCAAATTAATACAATAATGACATTCCATTTATATTAAAATGGAAAGATAAAAAAGTGATAATTACAATTTTGGCCAGAGTATAGGGAAACAGGCACTCAAATACAATATTGATGGGAGAGTAAATTTGTATAACATCTTTGAAAATAAATCAGGAAATAGTCAAGAAAAAGAGGAAACACCTTTTGTTCCAACCTTTCTCTTTGTAAGAATTACTCCTTAAATGTACTTCCATTCATGTGCACAAATACGTGTTCAAGGATAACATTCCATTATTCATAGTAATTTTTGTTTTTCCCCGATTAACAATGATCTTTTTGTTTGTGGCTTAGTTTTTTACATCCATCCCAAATTCAGCAAGAGTTGTAACACCCATACGAATCAAATTTTTCTCATGTGATGGAACATGTCAGATACTCTGTCCCTTTCCATTTTGTTCTAGAGCCATGTCCACCTGGTCCCCAGCATCACACTCTGAAGCTGGACTGATTGTTCTCTGGCTGCCTGATCAGACATTCTGGGTGTTCCCCTGAATTCTTCTCTGGGATCCATGCCTCCTTGGACTAATAACATTGCACTCATATTTTATTTAGATATAAAAATTCTAGGTTGATCATAATTTCCCCTAAAATATGTGAAGACCTTTATTCAAGGCATCTATTCTTAGAGCTTTCAGGGCTGGTGTTGAGAACTCTTTTTCTTCCTCTCTGGGAGATGTGGGAACTTTTCTTCTACTGTCCTGACATTTCGTGATGGAAGGCCTTGAGAGGGTGCTTTTTACATCCATTCTAGTAGGCAGTTGGAAGGCTTCCAATTAATAAACTCATTATCTTTTAAGTCCAAAACATTTTTATGGATTATCTCTTATATTACAATCCTCTTTATTTTATTGTAAAATATAACACTGGTACAGAAAAACCTTATGAAATAAACGTTTGGTTTTTAAAACATCATCATGAGAGAAATACTCTGGAGAAAAAACACCCAGATTAAGAAATAGAACTTGGCAAATCACCCCAAAGTCTTCCATAGGCACCATCTCAATCACATCTTTCCTCTCCTATAAAAATAATCACCATCTTGTGGGCCTGTTACCCACCTTGCTTTTTTTTATAATTTCATCACCCAAAGGTACTTCCCTAGGCTATATTTTTTTAAAGCTTTTATAAGTTTCTTTAAATCTACAAGTTATTCCACCATATTTTTCTTTTAATTTATTTGTTGAAGAAACCAAGACATTTAATTGATAAAATTTCCTGCAGTATGAATTTTGTTGATTTTATTCCTAAGGTGTATTTTAACCTGCTCTTTTGTCTTATGTATTTCCTGATATTTAGACCTACATACTTCATCACATACAGATTCATGTTGGGGTGCAAGGCCTCTTCTGAGGTAGTGTTGTATATTTCCATTCAGGAAGGATAAAATAACTGGTTGTTTTTTATCATGATACCAGCCATTGATGCTCAATAGTTACATCTATTAATTCATTAGGAATAGGGTAAAATTCTAATAAAATGATTCCTTCTTTTATTAGGTGAAATAATTCTACAAGGAGTAAATTCCCTTTATCTACTATTTGGCTATTTAGCTATATAGTTCACAAAGGAATATTAGGATGAATTCTTCAGTGCTTACTTTTATTTTTCAGTTTTCAAAACAATGAGTTGAATTCCAGTTATCCTCAGTAAATGACAGAAGAATATTCTTTTTAACAATAATTAAGTTATTAATTTTAACTTGATTTCTTTCAATTACTAGACATTATCCTTAATGATGCTCAGACTGTCCCTTCTTTAGATAGTGAAATCGGCAAGTTGACTTCTGAGTCTTTTTTATATATCCAAAGAAGTCTTTGACAAGATGTTCCAGGTTCATCTTGTAGAGTTTGTTCCCCATTTCTCTCTCTCTCTCTCTCTGTTTGTGTGTGTGTGTGTGTGTGTGTGTGTGTGTGTGTGTGTGTGTTTGCACACAGGCATAAGGAATGCAATTTTAAGACCACAGTCTGAGCCCTGGAGATGCTCTTTGTTACTGGCTTGGCTATTGTTTGCATAATATTTTTTAGTGTTTTATTCTGATACCTCCATTTTAAAATCCAAGCCATGGAGTTTTAACTTAACCTCTTCTCTCTTGCATCAGAATATCCTTTCTTCCACATTAAAAATGTCGGTTCTCAAGACCATGGAAATAACAGAATTAGCATATCATAATATTCCTCATCTTCTGTAATCCTTGTTACACAGGTAACAGTCTCAGAGTAGCAATAACACTATTACCAAAACCAGTATGACTGGAGGGAATTACAGTTTTTGCATATGATTTCCCTATTCTTCTCACATTTTTAAAATAGCTGTGCTGTGTCTACATTGTCAAAGCATATAGCCATTGTATAATGTACTGTCTACCTTACAACCCTCATTTAGTCATAGTTCTTTGAGCAAATATGTTTTAAATGTCCATCACCAGTCTTTACGTCAGTGTCACCTTTCTGCTTGTCTGAAGTCACTGTCTGCTAAATTTCTCTGGAAGTGTTCATAGGAACAGTATTACTTGAGCTCTTGAATGTTGATAACAGTTTGTTGGGGCCTTTATATTTGTATTCTAAGTAAAGTCAATTTATGGCTGAATATTAAAAAATCACTGGCTCATATTCTCTTTTCTTAAGCATTTTGCACATGCTACTCAATTTTCTTCTGGCAACAAGTATTGTTTTCAAAGAGGTCTGATGATAACCTAATTATATAATGAGAGTCTCTGTTATAAGAGACTTGTTTTTTTTACCTGGATGTGAATGCCCAAATGATTTTTTCTTTGATATTCAATACTCTTCCTAGAATATGTCTTAATGGTAGTCATATTAAATGTTTTCTCAGATACCTAAAGCACCCTTTTGAAATGTAATTTTAAATCTTTTCTATTACATTAAGAAAGTTTTCTTGAATTGTAGTTTTTATTGTATTCTCTTCATCCCATTTTGATTTTCTCCATATATACATATGTTGAGTCTTTTTTGTCTATCTTTTTATTAGTCATGTATTCTTGAATTCTTTTTCTTCTACTTACTTTTTTCTTTTTTGACATTTTTTCTTACTTACCTTCTATTTCACTTTAGATATTTTTTAAGTCTCTTAATGCATTCTTTGGTCTTGTGGTCCTTTCAATTTAATCTTTGCTTTTGAAATCATTCTTTCTTTCATTTGTAATTATTTCTTTAATTTTGTTAAAGCATCTCTTAACTTTTCTAATTCTGATTTATGTTATTATTTATAGGTTGTATTATTTCCTTAGCACCTTTTAGTTTATTTAATTTTTATCTTCTAAAAACGTTTTAGAACTTCTTAGCTGTTACCTCATCTTCTATTCTTGTTCTGATAGACTTAGGTATTTTTTTCATCCCTTGTATATTTTTGTGAGGATTAGGGAGAGGAAAGAAACAAAGACATGTTTTCAATCCACAATATGTAATCAGCCTCATTTTTCTTATGGATTGTATTTTCTTATTGATTTATAGAAATTTTCTATCCAACCCATGTTAATTTTTCATGGCTTACACATATTATAAATATTTACTTTTAGTATGTACTTGTCATTTAAAAAAAAACTTATTATTTAATTTATCGAGATTTTCATTTCAATTCTTATTCTTGCCTTTATGGCTTATTTGATTTTGTGTCTTGTTTAATTAATTCTTTCTTATTTCTAGGACATGGCAATATTTTCCTATGTGCTCTTCTAAAACATTTAAAATTTGCTTTTCATGTTTTTAGCTGTAATTTATGTAGGATTAATTTTTATGTGTAGTTTGACACAGAGAGCATTTTCCCCATGGAGATAACTGAAGAATTTATCCTTTCCTCTTGATTTGTAATGTTTAGTATGCACTAAATTTCTCCTTTTTCATAGGTCTGTTTATGAGTTTACTTTTATTCTTCATTTGTTTCTCTTTGAATTGATACTACGCAGTTTTAACTCTTGAAATATTATAGGTGAAGTAGCTGCTCCTTATTCTTTTGCCTCAAAATGATTTTGGCCATTCTTGACCCTTACCCGTCTAAAGTCTAAACACAAACACATAAACATACTCTGGAGCAATTTTGATTAAGACAACTTTGGATTCATGGATAAATCTGAGACTTATTTTTATTTACTTCAGTTTTCTCATAAAGCAGACATAAAGTGTGCTTTCATGGAACATGTCCAGATGAGCTTCTTAAAGAATATATATATGTAATGACACCCACATATATATGTAGACAGTACACATTTGCACATCTTTTGGAATATTTGTAGAAATAGATATACAAATAAGCAACTGTCAATGTCCCTGGGGAAGGGAACTAAGAAATTGGGGTCTGATGTGAGAAGGATGTTTACTTTTCACTGTAAAATATTTTATCATATTTCGATTTTTTTTAACCTTGTGCATGTGTTACTTTTTCTTTTAAGTAATCCCATTTGATGACTGCACTTGACTGGCTTACATCAGTATCTTAATTATGACAGGTGATTGATGTGAGGATTGGGGAAAATATCATAGTGGCAGAACCACATTCTTTTTCCATAATTTCTTTCATTTAATAAGCACCCGTAACTCAGAAACCTCTAAATAGAAGGCCTAAAGTAATTATCCCAATTTTCTTACTTAGGATGACTAATACATTATTAAAAAATTTTAAATGGAAGAAAACAGATTCTTCAAATTTATCTGATAATGTCTCTTGTGCTGTGTGTATAGACAAAATGAAGAATTAATCAGTTGCTTGTTAGTAATAAAAGAACAAAAACTTTTGCTTTTCTATCATTGGTAGCTCAGAGACTCACATATAATGAAAGGTCCATAATAAGTGCCTCTGAAAGTATTGATAAAATTCTGAAGGTGGTATGTAATGGTTTATTATGGGGTATGATACGAATCTAGGATACAGTAAGTGCTCAGTAAATGTCAGCAGTTGATTTTCTCAGTATTATACATACTATTTCCATTGTCCTTAGACCCAAACTTTGCCCTCAACCTGATTCTGCATAGTATCTTTTGTAAATTATTTGGGTGATGATAAAAAAGTATGTCTATCACTTTATTAGATTTCATTACTCTGGGATGGATAGAAAGATTTCATAGGCTGGAAAAATGTGATGAGTCTAATGAAGGTGGAATTTAATAGTGTCCAATATCCTGAAGATGAAATAACACTCAAATGATCAAGGGCAGGATGAAGGCATTCATTTCCTTAACAGCAGTACGTGTAGAAATTTCAAGGAGTTTTAATAGGGAATAGGTCTCAATCTGAATTACTGGTGTGCTATGGCCACCAAAGAAGACAACATTACCAAAGTTATATTAAAAGAATACAGTTTCTACAATGAGGAAGTTGTTAGTAGTGCTCTACTAGGTAGGGATCAGCATATACCTGAAGCATTTATTATATACAGTCCTAGACATCACACATCTTAAGAAACATAGGCTTGAGAGACTATTAAAAAAAAAAAAAAACAGTGATCAGAGTGGTGAAGACTGAGCTATTGTGTATTAAAAATGGGAATTTTTCTTTGAGAAGAAAATGACTCAGGGAAGATATGATAGTTATCTTTAAATATTTGAAAAGGCAGGAGATGGAGACTTTATGACTTTCAAAAGAAAAGATCGAATGACAGGTGGATATAAGGAAGAAATTCCAGATGATCTCAAAAGTAGCCACCTGTTTTAGAATTCCAGACCAGTGCTGGGCAGTAGTAAGTTTCACAGCCACGTATTGGGACTGTGGTAGAGGATTAAGGAATCAGTTAAGTGGCTGGATCCGATGAAATTTAAGCTGGATATTTCATGTGTGATTTATTTTGGCATAGTACAGTGAGGTTTCAGATATGGCTATATCTATTACTGGGAAGGATTGCCCTACACATGCGTTTTTGGTGGACTGGTCAATAGAATTGAACTAATATTGCTGTGAACTCAGCAAGTACTGTTTTAGGTTTACTATTTTGACTATTTACTATTTATTTATAAAACAAATTTGAAATAAAGTATTGTGTAATGATTTGGCACACCAGATAATACAGAAGGAAATCTGAATAGTTTAAGTGTTTAAACCTATTCCAAGCATGGCAATAGTTGTATTTTATTGGCAAGTGTCTAATGTTCAGCCCATTGGCTCATGGTGAACACGACTCATTGAACAAATGAATGACTAATTCTCCTCATTGCACGAGTGATGTATGCTAGCTACTAACCTGCCTGAGGAACAGAGGGAGCTAATTCCTAAAAAGCACCACTCATTTAGATTACCTGGACACATTCCCCACAAATTCCATCTTCTTAGAGAAGAAGGCATAAAGAGCAATGGGAGAGGGCATGCAAAGAGAAGCTGCAGGAGGCAGTAGAAAGTTCTCCTTTGGTGAAGGCGAAGTCAACTCCAAGAATGAGGCTGAATATTTTCAGGGGAGAGAGAGAAATGCTTTAAGGGGATATTCAAGGAAACTTTCCAAATTGGGGCAATAATGAAGTACTTCAAATTATGGCACTTCATCGGAAAATGCTATTTTCATATAAACATTTATAGAATATATTTGGGACTGGTTTCTTTTTTGAACTCAGAAATAACATTCTGTAACCTGTAAGGAAATGTAAAAATGTAGTTAAAAAAAATGTAATCATATAAAACAACATCAAACCCTATAAAACATCTAAGCCCTTTTGTGGAATGTGAAACTCTTTGAATATTCTTTTAAACGGTTTATGTGGTACTAATGGCTGTGTGTGGCCACAGAGACCTGCAAAAACAATGACAGTTCTTTTATTTAGCAATTTGGAAATAGTGACCTTTAGGCTATATTTTGGGAAATTCTATGATGTCTTATTTGTTTAACTGTATTCTTACCTAGGGCTATGTACAGATGAGCAATGCCCATAGTTCATTCGGTCCTCCCTACTGAGATCAGTACTGATTAAATAGAACAAGACTAGAAATCTGTCACTCTAGATTTTATTTTTGTTTGTTTCCAGTGACACAATTAGCGTGAGGCCTGGATCAAGGATTAAATTCATTGTCTCATCCTAAATACTATTAATCTTATCCTCTAAGGACAATGGATTATGGGTTAAAGAGATTTATTTAAATCTCTGCTCTCTCTTTTTTTATAAGCTGCCATACATCTCTACGAAATAACTATTTGGAGGCAAAAAGTCACTGATTTAAAATTGAGAAGTTTTTCTTCCTTTTTTACCCTCCTTCACTTCCTCACTCCTTCCTTTTTTCTCCTCCCTCTTTCCTTTCTTTTATGACAAGCTGTGCAATGAGCGTGCAATGAGCGTGCCTGAAATGTACTCTCCAGATTTTTTTCCCTGCATTCACCAGAGGTGAACAGACCAGAAACTGTCATTGTTTCCATCAAATTGGAACTGTCAGCACATGTATGGGCAATATATAGAAGTTGGAAAGGAACATTTATCTTGGAAATGTTTTTGTGTGTCACACAGAGAAGAAATTATTTCTGAGTTTAAAAATAGTCAACACAACTTGGAAAACATGGTAATATTTATTCATGATAATAAACGTGTTTTAATGAAAGCCACGGATGTCCAAACACAAACTGAATCATGACACCCAATGGCCTTTTTTTTTTTTACAAAAACAATGACATATGTCCCATTAATTTGCTAAATGATATGAGTGCAGAAAAGATGAATCAAGAACACTAAAATTCTTTTAAACATACCCTCTAATAATAGACATCAACCCTAGACATGGCATTCAAAAATAGTCCCTTTACTTTAACTTCATCTGCTGAGTTTTTGTTACTAGACCTTTACAGATTTCTTTAAAGCTTTAATTGTTATCATTCATTTCAACACAAAACTGCTAGCACTTTGGCTTGACCTTCTACAGAAGATTAAACTCTATGACATTAGTACATATGCAGTAAGGTATACAAAGTCATTTGTAAATATGTGAGTCTGAAAGGGCCATCACAGACATCCAATAAACCATATATCAAATATATACCATGTGGTATATATAATGGTTGACTAGAAAAAATGATATACTTTCTAACTTATGTTTGTCCCTAACAACTTCAGACTCCTTTTAAATTAAACTTACTTATTTAGAAAAAAGTCAAAGTTTGTTAGAGATTTAAGTTGCTACCCTTAAATACTATTAAATCTGATGCTTAAATAATTATTTGTTCTTTTCAAAAAATTCACCTTACTCTTTTCTAGGAATAGTTTGGACGCATTTGCTGTCATACAAAAAATCAAGTTAAATGCAAGAAAAGACCTTTCTAAATAAAATTTTCTTACTGGAAACTTTAACATGGTCATCCTATTGTATCTTTTCAATTGAATTATCAGGATCTGCAGATTTAAAAAAGACAATAAGGTTTATAAATAAAATCCCAGGAAGAAAGGCACTTATACCCTGCACACAGTTATTCTAGTCTGTATACTCTGTAACCTTTATCAAATGGAATTGATTTCTGGCCTGTGTACAAATACATTAAAATGCCAGAATAAATTCAAATCAGAATGCTTTTGAAAGAGAATCAAGTTGGCCACCAAATGCTTCATATCGGTAGGATATTTCTTTAGAGGCTTTGGATGGAAATTTGAAGTGTATATTATCATATCGAGTGCAGGAGAGGTATAAGGCTGTTGGAGAAATTCCCTCTGTTTATTGACTAAAAAGCCAAAACAATTGTCTTTAAGAGTAAAGCTTGACAAGATAATTAAATGAATGATAACAAAATCTCAGCAGGGAAATGCCCATTAATTGAATTTATTTGGGAGCATGTTTTCACAAGTATAACCAAATTGTCTAATTTTCACTCACATTAAAAACTGATAGTCTATAACAACTAATTATTAGAGATGAAGTAAAAGGCCCATACTTTGAACCAACAACACAGAAGGAAACAAACATCAAAGGATTGCCATGATATTTGACAGCTTCCTAAAAATCCCATTCATCATTTTGCCCTGTGAAAATCTTTCAGTGAAACTCGCCAAAGGAAAAAAATCCCAGTAATTTCTATGTAATAGTGTTTTTAGAGCTGAAACATGTTTGCCACATTCTTTGTATCTTTTCAGTGATACTAATATGTCTGTTGGTATGAGTATGTCAACAGGCAAAATAACTGGAGAAGAATATGTTACAGATATAACAATTGAGTTTTGGCATTTCTTTTCTGTAGGAAAATTAGTGTCTTGTTTTCCTCTTTCATATCACTTATGGTTAGTTATTTTTAAAAATTTGGTTGCTGTGCTTATGTTGTACAGATAAAAAAATTTTGAATTAAAGCATCATTATGGCCAACTTTTAAATTTGAAATGAGGGATGAAATAAATTATACTTTACTCAGATTTTCTTCTTTGAGCTGTGAGCATGATCTCTCCAAATTCAAATTGGATAGTTTTAATGCTTTAGCAAATGACTTTCCAATTTCCGTAAAGCTAATGATGAGCCTTAAGATACATCTGTAGTATTCAACCAGATTTTGTTCATAGTCAACATACTCAATAGAAATGTAAATCTATGAAATCTGTTACATTCATATTTCTAACCCCATACTCTACATACATACAACACCTGGTAATAATTTTATATAATAGCAAAACAATGAAATAAAGTCCATTTTTGGCTTAATGTTTATATAAATTCTAAGCACCCTTGGCTATTTCCTCCTGAGGGAGGAAAATCTGAATTGCCAAAAATGCCAAAATATCATTTTAATAGGTAATGCCAAAAATGTCATTTTAATTTTGTGACTTAATTTTTTCTAAAGAAAATTGTCTAAATAAATACATTTTAAAGATATTGGTTAAAATGTAACAATATTCAAAAATATTTTTTGCACTTAAAAATTATGTTTCAGCTTTAAAAACAGTTCTTAATGTTCTGTTTATTGTGGGAAACCATTTTACACTCAGAAGACTAGCTGCTGTAATTATAAAACTAACAACTAACACTCATTCACAATGACTTTATCACAACTTGAGAACAGTAATAAAACCTAGAACTGCTTTTTATCTTCCACAAAGTTGATACTACATTAATTTAGAAAAAAGACTAGGACTGTGTTTGTTTTCCTAAATCATTTCCCTAAATTAATATAACACAGATGTCAGTTATGGCATATATAGGTAGATTGATAGATTAATTTAGAGCAACAGGTATGCAGATAGATATAAATATGGCCATCATTAAGATAGAAGAGAATGCTTGATTTTGCCAAGTGAAGTAATGCATATGAAAGATTTCACTCATATCTTATTTGTTGCCGTTTCTGTTTCTTTTTATCTTTTGTTTAATTGGTGTAATAAAAGACAGTTTTGTGATTAGCAATATTTCAGATGTTAAGCAATTCTTTTTCTTGGTTTACGTTGGCAGTTCACAGTCTAAAAGCATAACCATATTAAGCAAAAACTGCATGTAGACCGCTCTGGGTTTTGAAGACTTTTTGCCTCAACAGAGATTTTTACTTGAAGTTATAGAGTACTATCTACATTTACTTGATAGCTAATAATTGGGAATGGGAATTACAAGCAAAGAAATTTCTTGATACAGAAGATTTTATCTTTTAGTGTCAGCTTAATGTCTTGCTCAGCATTTTTTAGTTCTCTTAGGAGGATAACTTTTTATCCATTACTTTATGATAGTTTAATCACCCTTATATTATGAACCTAGCAATTCTCGTTCCATGAAATATTGCAAATTTATTTCCAATAGGCCTTTTCTTTGACTATGAAAATCAGAACCTGTGTTTCTAACTGAAAAGAATTGGCACATTTTATTTCTACAACACTTTCACATAGGAGGTATTTAAAAATACAAAGCTAATATTTTTCATGAGTTCCCGGGCTTATAAATTCACAATGTTAAAGTTTCATCGGTTTCATCTTAGATGAGACTTGCCTTTAAATACACGTGTGTTTTCTATAGAAGTTATCTATATGTCTTCAAAAACCCAACTGGTCTAGAAAAATGACTCTCTGAGACAGTCATGTTTCTTTTGTTATTAAAAAAAAAAGACAAAACAGCAATAAACATTTTAGCTCTTTAATGAGCAAAGATCATGTCTCTTAGCATTGGACTAATAGTCATTATCCAGATTATCTTTATTTCACGCAATGACCAGTGACATGGCCAAGATGTACAAAGTTGTTTCCATCAAGTAGTATACAATTTTTTTTTTTTTTGTATAATAAGCTTTCATTCTTGAAAAAGAGTAACTGAAAAGAAAGGTTTCTGTTACTGCAGTTAGTTTGTCAGAGAAAGTTCTTTGCATTATCTTACAAACTATCAAAATTGCTAGTCATCTGAAAAAATGTAAAAAAAAAATCACATAACTTTAGTCTAATAGAAATATAGTACAGGTAAGAGAGAAAGTATTTATCAGGATGTGCTCTTTAAGTCCATCTCAATTTTTTTTAATATAAATGTACATCTGATTACATATACAAACATTTGGAAAGGTCTGTGATATACTGTTACTGGTAAACAACAGGGGGATGAAGAGTTTCCTGTGGTCTTAGAGTATTCATTTAAAATCACACATACGTGTAAGACTAAAATCCTCCAGGTGTTGACTCTCCTTCTAGGTTCTGTATCTATGTTGTACTCTACTGAGATTGGGTGAGTAAATTCCAGTGAATGAGCCTTAGTGAGAAAGATAAGTGACATGAGGAGGGATATAACTGTATATTGAATTCTTATTAGTAAACATTTTGTCATGCAACATGAGTAAATCAATTAACTGAGAACAGTAATCAGAGTGGTAATTTGGGGCATCCTCATATCATAGAAGACTGTTGCAAGTAACTCTTTGGACACACTTCACCTTACCAAAAGGAACAAAATACAGAATAACAAAAACCACAGCAAATTATAGATCCTGTAACACATGTCCAATTAGGGTTGTATTTCTATAAATTATTTAGATTGGGATGAAAAGAACATTAAAAACACAGGAATTTCTTTTTTCCTGGGATTCGTATCAGCGAGTATTCACCACTATGCCTATAGTTTCTTCAAATACCTTTAATAACTAATTCTTCCTATTATCAGAACTACTGTGAATTATTTACTCCTAATTAGTTTTGCCCCTTAAAATCTTCTTTAGGTTCTGCCAATTGGTGGAGGAAGCTTCTATTAAAGACTCCAATGGGATGAGAAGAATTTTAATTACGGCTTAATCAGCAGCACAGCCACCAAGCATATAAATTATCATGCACATCGTGCTAAAAATATCCAGTTTCCTTTATCCCCACAACTTTATACTGACAGCACTTATGTGATAATGTTGTACCTGCCAGTCTTTAAACTTCTTTGTTTTACTGGCAAATTTCAGCATGAGCCTCCGCTAAGGCCATTAACAGCATTGGTGCTTTGTGTACTTATCCAAATATGTAAATATGGTCTACACAATAAAACGCCTCCAAATAAAAACTGGTGAAAATTATCTGACATTCCATTGGTGTGTCCCTTGTGCATATTCATGGTTGTTGTTTTTTTTTATTTTTATGATTTATATTTCAGACATAGTTCTTTCCTGTTTGGTGTTCCACATGCCTAATTCCATTATGTAACATAAATCTTCAAAAAATTATTTCTTGAATGTGAATGAAAAAGTATCATTCAGAACAATTGCTTCAAGCAATTGAAATTCATTTTTAAAGTTGTTTTGTGTATATATGTACAATTTATTTTTTTTCAAAACCCCCAAAGTTCTTGATATGTATATTCACATAATATTCCTCCTTATTTAAATAGTAAGAGTCTTGTAGGTTGAAAGCCAAGGAATCTTCAGTAATCTTTTACTGCAATCCATCAAAAAAATAGAGTTTGTTTCTCTTATCTGGCTATACCCTGGTTGTTGAATGTGAATGGGGGTGGGGATGGGGATGGGGCAGAGTATTGTTCTGTCCTCCAGTAAATGTATTGAATGTGTGTAAGGGTTGAATCCCTGGTATAGTGTTGGGAATCATTGTAATGGTGTTGGGTGTCATTAAGGGAACATCATCAGGTGACCTCCTCATAGCTAGTGTGTAATCTGGGGGGCAGGCGGTCCGAAGAACCACCTCATGTGGATGGATGGACTCACATTCATGATCCAAATCAGTGTGCTTCATTTGGAGGGACATGATCTCCTCTTCTTGTGCGTGGGTCAGATCGTTGGTAGTAGTGCGTTGAGGGCTGCATCTCCTGTGAACATCATGTCTCCTCTTATCCTTTTTGTAGTACAGGGCTGCAAAGGCAAGGATGTTCAGAAACAGCAGTGATGCTCCAACCGCAATAGTGACGCTCAGCTCTGTGGAGTAGTCCCTTTGATCCACTGAAAATGGACTTGGTTGTTGTTTGGGATCGTCCTGCTTGGCAGTGGGAAATGCTGATGTGACAGGTACAGAATTCTTTCTCGTAGGTCTGAAAGTGATGTCGGTTGATGGCACTTTAGTTGTTGTCGAGGTATACTGAGAAATGTCATTGAGATTATGCAGATGAGGTACCAGCTCCAACCAGAGGTTCACCTTATTGGCTCTGTAATGTTCTTTAACTCTTGGTTTTAATCCAATATGGAGATAAAGTTGATCTTTCTGGGAATATCTGGTCCATGCTACTTCTTCGAAGCGGTTGGGTTTGGTATGGATGAATTTCGTGTCTTGAGGGACTGGTTGATTTGGGTCACTAGGAAAGAAAAAAGCACTATGAGAACAAAATTGTTTTATTCTTTTTCTTAGCCAAAAGAGTACTAGTTTAACATTGAATTGGAGAGGTAAATTAGCGGGTTAGCAAGGCCTTAAGACTGTGTTTTAATAACAATTGGGTCAACTTAGAAACACAGATCCTATTGCAGGCAGCTTAGGTGGATGATAATGTAATGAGAGTAAGCCTCACATTCTTATTCTCTTTGCGCATTTAAACATGGGCTACTATCTACCCAAAGATATAAAAATTCATATGCATATGCATTGTCTCCTAGGCAAACTAACAGGGACAGCATGGGATTGAGGAAAAGACTTGAGTTTTGGAATTGGCTTATGAGGTTTTAAGTTCTAATAGTGCAACATACAAGACATATGAATATCTATTTGAAGCTAGCCTCTTATCACCTCAGTTGCTTATTTGCAAAATTGATTAACAATACCTGACCTGTCCGTCTAACAAAGAAGGTAGAAGGATCAGAGGGCAAACAATACTATAAATTGGGAAGCACTATAAAATATTCATCACTACTAAATAATAATAACAAGTCTTGTGTAATAAAAAACACAAAATAAGTTTAATTACTGAGTAATGCAACAGGTTTCAAGGCTTTCTTAGTAAACTTCTAAAAAATAAGAACTAATAAAGCAATGATTTCTGAAATAGCACTATATAGAATTTTGAATAAAGAAACCTAATACTTTATTGACATAAATTTATTAAATGAAATCACTTGGACACAAAATGTGTATTATTTTTAAATGCTTACAAGGATATTTTTATTAAATTATAGAAAACTTTATTCCTAAGGTACATACCCAGTTTTGGCAAAATTTGTCCAGTATGTCATTACAACTGCACTCAGCATCACATCATTTTTGGAGAAATTGCAAGGAAATAACTCTGTAGGTCCAATCATGGGGATTCCTAGTACGTAGGGAACCTCATCTCCATGAGCTGCATCAGCCCAAGCTGGAACTTGATCTGTTTGGCAATGATGGTAAAAGGCATAGAAATATGTAGGTGAACCAAAGTTTGAGTGAAGATCTGCTGTAGCCACAGCTGGTGCCACCCACTGATGGTCTGTAAACAAAGCCAATAATGTCTTCCTTCTGGTTTCAGGGTTATGACGGTCAGCCCAGTCAGTATACATGAATTTAATGGTTTCTCTTAAAACATCTTTGCCTTCAGGATATCCATATAAATTATCAACAAAATTGGAAACAGCAAAGTCAAAATCACTAGCTGATATACCATCATCACTATCTACTATATTTTCAACAAATTTCAACCCTTCCCCTTGGTTAACTCCTAACATTATATCATAGTTGAGAAACTCTCCTTGCTCCATCAATATCTGAGGGTCATCTGGTATTACATCACCATCAATCACAGGTCCAAAGGCTATGTGGTATCGTGCTGGTTGAATATCTTGGTCAACAAGTTCTTTGTAAGGCTTCTTCTGTAGGCATTCCACTAACTCTACTGTATCTGAAACATTGCAACCAACTTTTGTGGCCAACATTCTAGCGTATTTTGCAGGTTGGAAACTAACAGCCCAGCTGGAAAGCGCTGTTCCACTTTGAGCTATGGCTCGTTGGAAAAGTCCTATGGGAAAAAAACAAACAAACAAAGAATTTGAGATGACTTTTGAATAATGTTGTGGCAAAACAGTAACATCTGATATTTTAGATGTGTATATAAAAACCCATATACAACTCAAGAAACAGGAAGATAGAGACATTTTTGCTTAAGAGAAGGTACATAAAGTCATCCCCAGGGTATAAGGAGTCAGAGAGGTAGACTAAGTCTTGTGCTTTGAGTGGCAACTGCTTTAGGGATCAAGAGGTCTAAATTGTTTGGTGTCTCAGAGAGGCAATAAGCAAGGAGAGAGGGAGAATGTGTAAATATTAGTGGTAAGAAGTCCCAAATATTTTTTTTCAATCCACATGTAAACACTCATGTTATTATAAAAGTCAACCAGATGGGCTCTCTCCCCCTTAACTCCTCATTAGACTTTATATTGTTTTTTGAGAATATTTCTTCCAACTTGGCTGTACACATCTTCCTTCAAAATGGCTCTGTATGTTTGTTTTATTCAGATTTATTTTAAAAAAGGATTGTTGGGAGCTTACACAACTACTGGGGCTGGGGATTTGCTAATACCCTGGGGATGGCCCTGAAGGCACACAAAACAGAATATTACTTTAGACATACTCTTTCCAGCTCTTCATGTCAGACATAGTATGCTGAATATTCATCTTTCGGAAGAAGATATAACACTTGAAGTGTTTTCACTAGGTTAAAGAAAAAATCATCAGCAGAAAGATTCAGTGGGGGTGATTTAACTTTTTCCACTGTTGAATGTGCACTGCTATATTTTATCATAAAAGATGAAAAATACATGGTCCACTGCTTTTAACTTAATTGCATTTAAGAATTATAAATCATGGTCCCATATGCAGTTTGATAAGAGCTGCATGCCATTCAAATTTACAAATGTACTTTATCTACCCATTAAGGTATTTTCAAATAAAATTCTTGTTTTAAAAACATAATTTACCTATTTTCTTTAAAAAATTATATTTATTATCAATTTCCAAATATAGCTTTGTAGTTCAGTTATTTAAACACATGCTCAATTATTCATATGTGTTAATGAGATAAGAATTCTTTTCACAAAGGTACTAAAGCAGTATCTGAACTAGAAGCAAGGTTTTAGATTTTTCTCCAAACATATATATTTATTCAAAATGTCTATAATATGCTCCTAGATAATTCTAAAAATATTCAAAAAGTCAAACAGTACCAATTTAAATTTGTTTTGGTTTCTGACATCTTTATGAACATATTTTTAGTTTGCCAGAGCAAAGTATGCTAGAGCGAATGATATAAATACAGACAATTTCTAAAAATTACATAGGCTATGTGTTTGTTAACATTTGCTCAGAGAAATATTTTACTAATTCAAAACTTTTCAACTAAGGTAAACCTGGTGATTATTTCCCATTTCAGGGGCTCAATGATATTAACTAAATATACCCCAAAAATTTTAGGAAAAATTTACATCATATTAAATAAAGTCTGAAATGTGCCATCTAGATAGTATTGGAAAAATCATATATTTTATCATTTGTGAAAATGCTTATTATGTATATATAATCCATGGTGGACTCCTGGTATAAACAGTCCTAAGCATTGCTGTAGCTCTGGGGTTTTATAGACTTTAAATCTACGTCTGCACCGGAGACAGAATTAGCCTAATGATTTTAAGATGTCTCCGGGGCATCTTCTGGTAGAAAAAAAAATCAAGCAGCCTTTTGGTGGAGTTAGGCTTAAGACTAAGCCAAATGTAAGTCCATTTTTCTGGCCCCACAAGGACAGTTTTCCTTGAAGAGTGTGATGGAATATTATATTTTCAAATGTTGGCATAGCCACTGGCCACTGTTTACCAAATCATCAATTGATGAATAGAGGTGCTAGCCAATGAACTAATTAGCTTATCTCTTTATCAGTTGCTAGTTTTAGATTAGTTGACTGGCTTTGGTGCCCATTTTTGCTCTCTATCTAGAAAAACTTTTAGATTAAATAGGAAGAAATAACATTTGAGATCAAGTGACCCTATGAAGTCTGAACAGATTGTCTAATGTTAACTATATAAAGACTGGCATTAGCACAGTCTCAGCTAGAACAATCTAATCTCTTCAATGAAAAAAACCTAAACAACAAATATTTTGTTATTTCAAAATAAGCCACTTAATTACAGACCAAGATCTCTATACAATTGGAAATGTTCTCATAGGTTTCATTCTGTCATCTCAAATCAGAGCTCTACTAACATAAATGAGATGTTATATAAACTATATCTATAAATTAAGTCTATGATAATATATGATTCTCCAAATATATATACTCATTTAATGATAGGCTGTTTGGAAATAACACATCAGTGTATTTTTGATACTGAAAACAAATATTCTATGTCTGATGCTCACATCATTAAATTCAGTCTTACAAATCACGATGCTTCATGAATTATACTTGACAGCATATACTTCCTTCATATATATAAAATGACAATAAAAAAGCAGAACACACAAAATCATCTATGTTAATGTGTATTCTTTTTTTTTTTTTTTAAAGATTTTATTTATTTATTTGACAGAGAGATCACAAGTAGGGAGAGAGGCAGGCAGAGAGAGAGGAGGAAGCAGGCTCCCTGCCGAGCAGAGAGCCCGATGCGGGGCTCGATCCCAGGACTCTGAGATCATGACCTGAGCCGAAGGCAGCGGCTTAACCCACTGAGCCACCCAGGCGCCCCGTTAATGTGTATTCTTCATCTTCCTATCTGTTATGTATAATGGAGAGAAAGTATTTGCTTTTACAGATTTTTCCAACAACCACTTCTGTTCTGGTGGATATTTCAAGTTAATAATGGGATTAGAATGAGTGACTTAAACTCATGGTAAAATGGGAATCCATAAAAAAACCAACGTGATGAGCCTTGGACAGGCACTTTGGAAAAAGGGTGTCAAGGCCAGAAAATGGAGACAAAAAAAAAATATTTCATGGGTTTATGCAGCTTAGTCCTCCATGCTGCTTTAAAGCCAAGCTTTGGGTGGGTGGGAGGTGGAATAAACATTTTTGAAGTTGAAAACAGAAAAATCACAGATTCAAACCTAATTTTCCTTTTAAGGAAAAGCTCTACTAGTGACCTTGATGCTTTGACAATTTTGGATCATGCATGCAAAATAATCAAACATCCATTCTGTACTTAGGTAACAAATGAAAATCTTGTTTCCAGACAAACCAGCTTATCACTGCTTCCTTATCTTCTTACCAGTAAAGGGTTTTACATCCATTGTCTTGAAAATAGATTATAAACAATCTTTGCATTTAAAAAGAACCTGTCTTTGATTTTTGATTACTGAATAAACAGAGATGACAACTGTGAACATCTTTGATTTTCCCCAAAATTACCCTTTGAGAGGAAAGAAAAGTAACTGTAATGCTAACTGTTCTGAAGTGTGCTTGAAAGGGCATCCTTACCAAGCTCCACGGGAGACAAAGAAAAGAGTTTGACAAAAATTGAAACATGCATAGAAAAGCTGAAGAAACAAAATTTTAAAGTTATTGAGCTCAACCTAACATTCAGTTTGAACAGAGAGATATATACAGAGCATCACATACTACTGATGGTGGTGGCATGCAGACACCAAAATTGTCAAAATTTGCAACCTGCATAATACCTTTGGTTGAATTGCTCCAACGGTTACCTTCAGAATAATGGGATAAAGTCAGGAGATTGACACATGAACCCCCAGCGCCAGATCCAAAAACAGTGATTCTTAAGGGGTCACCACCAAAGAATCCAATGTTCTCACTAGTCCATCTTAAAGCCTGTATGAGATCAAGGAGTCCATAGTTTCCTTTTGCAGCCTGATCCCCTGTGCTCAAGAAACCTGGAAGATCAAAATGAAAAGATACCTTAGAACACCTTTTTGAGTTGACATGAATCAAATAGACATTCAATTTAAATACAGTTGAAGCCTGTATTCATCAAGGTGAGTAGAGTCCAAGTTCTTTAGTAAAAACTTATTTCCCACCAGAACAAAAGAATATACTTTAGGAAGAAGAGTAGACACTGAAGTCTGAAAGATGACATTTACCTTCCCCAGGTTACCCAGGTAACAGGTAACAGGGGAAGAAAGGACTCTTGAAGATAAAGAGAATAAAAACATTCTGAAAAACCTCAGGGGAGACATTCTACCAGCCAAATTACTTAGAGACATTTGGGATAGTACCATGGGGCATATGAGAATGTGCTTTTGCATAAAACACTGTGTCAGTCCACCAGTCGCTCATGGTCTAACATGGCTGGAATTTAAGGAATGTGTTGCAAAGTGGCAGGGTGTGAGGGTGAAGAGCAGGGGTATTTTTCTAACATTTGTGCATAAAATTATATGCAACTCTTTGCATGTAGATGTATATGTGCATTTTTATCAAAGATGCCCCATGCTTAAGAAAGAGTCACTGTGTTTGAGGTAATTTGGGGCCACATTTTGGAATACCTTAAATGCTAAACTAAGCGAATTGGTTTAATTAGAAAACAACATAGAATAATTAGAGATTTTTGAAAGATTCAGAGTCATATATCTAGAATGTTTAAAGCTGTGCTTTACAGTAAATCTGAAAATCAGGAGGCATATATGCTGCATAAGAAAAAGAAAGGAAGTAGAGGAAAGGTTACAAGGATCTGACAGAGTGGCAAAGAGAAAAAAGGATAAAAAATAAAATCCTATAACTGAGAACTGAGTGAGTTTCTTATACATAGAAGTTGTTTTAGAAGAGGAGTCGAAGATATTATTTTAATAATACTTTAAATATATTCATTCATTTAACTGACTTAATAGCTTTTATAATGTTCATTATAACTTATAAAACAAATATCTACTCTCTAATATATTTCCACATTTGGTATAAATGCGAAAGTATAAAGTAATTAATAAAAAATTCCATTTTATTGACTATTCACATATTGTGTAGAAAACATTTAGAGATATACTACATATGAAGTGATTTTATTCAGGGATGTAATTTCCAATCCACCAAGTTTATAGAACTAATTTTTTTTTAAAGATTTTATTTATTTATTTGACAGATAGAGATCACAAGTAGTCAGAGAGGCAGGCACAGAGAGAGAGGAGGATGCAGGCTCCCTGCTGAGCAGAGAGCCCGATGCGGGGCTCGATCCCAGGACCCTGGGACCATGACCCAAACTGAAGGCAGAGGCTTTAACCCACTGAGCCACCCAGGTGCCCCAGAACTAATTTTTTTTTTTTTTGAATTAGAGATATTCTCTTACTGCAGACCCATTATAGAAACTCAATATAAAAAAAAAAATAAAAATTATTTTGTTCAATTTGAAATACACCTTTATTTATTGAATATAGTTATTTTATAACTAAACCAAGAAGTCAGTTATATTTGTGATAATAGTACCTATCAGCTGAATAAATCAATCTATACCCAAAGTGAATATAGGGGCAAGAAATTCTTTAGAGGGCACCTGGGTGGCTCAGTTGGGTAAGCGACTGCTTTCGGCTCAGGTCATGATCCTTGGGTCCCGAGATGGAGTCCTACATTGGGCTCCCTGCTCAGCAGGGAGTCTGTTTCTCCCTCTGACCCTCCCTGTTCTCATGTTCTCTCTGTCTCATTCTCTCTCTCTCTCTCAAATAAATGAATAAAAGCTTAAAAAAAAAAAAAAGAAATTCTTTAGGGTCATTGTAGAAAGCAATAGATGAAGATGAATCATGAATAATTTTGCAAAAAAAACTAAAATGAAGATGATTAGTCATTCTTTTCTACAAGACCAAAAATTCTATAAAACAAAACCAGAATCTCTAGTCCAGCATGTGTGTGTGTGTGTGTGTGTGTGTGTGTGTGTGTGTGTGTGTATGACACCAGAAATAAATCATCCTTGAGACGGAGGTTAACTTTTAACACAGAATATCCAAATAAATACATCTTCCTGGTCATACTCATTGCTTTTATTTTTCTTTATTAATCTACATAACAATTTAAGGAAATCTTTGTGGTATCTTCTTACAAAGAAGCACTTTCAGGAGCAACTAGGGTGGCTTTGTCAGTTAAGCAGCTGATTTTTTATTTTGGCTCAGGTCATGATCTCACGGTCCTGAGAGTAAGCCCCTTGTCAGGCTTTTCACTGAATGTGGAGTCTGCTTGAGATTCTCTCTCCCCCTCCTCTTCTGACCCTTCCCCTCTCCCTGTTCATGTGCCCATTCTCTTTCAGAGAAAAAAAGAAGCACTTTCAAACACTCAATAGTCATATAAATGAGAGCCTATTAAAATACAAAACAAAAACATGGCAAAGAACTCTTTTAACTTTATTTGTTGTTAAGTGAATTTTGGTATAAGACAGAACCATTGGTTTAAATTCCTGAAGGGATCCATTATAAATGTTTTGATCTATAAACATAGACTGATAACATGAACCTTGAAAACAACATTATGGGAGGATTACCGTATGTTAGATAGAAAGGACTCTTGAAGGATAAAGGAGGTATAAGTGTGTGTGTGTGTGAGAGAGAGAAAGAGAGAGAGAGAATGTGAGAATGAGAGCATACTCCAGTTTATTATCTAGATTTCTATATCACAAATACATTCAGATGAAATTTGATTTCTGAATATAGCTAATGCTACTAGTTTGCACTAACTCCAGGATTTGAATTTAATTCCTCTTGAAATATTATTGAATAATTCCAGTAATATTAAATGAATCTTTATATACATACAAAATTGACTTACCAATAAAATAATCATAATTCAATATGTAGCATGTGGAGAACCATGGTCATAAGATGATTATCTCTACATTAACTAAAAAAAATCCCCTCTATAATTCCAGTTTTAGTGGCATCATTTAAAACATTCTGGTAGGTTGGTCAAATAATTTTGTGTTTATATAGCAAACTTGTAAAAGCATGTCAATTGCCTGAAAGGCAACATCCACTTTTTATATAATTTAAAGAAATCTTGTAGCATCTTCAAGAAAAAAAAATTTGAACAAAATTAATTCGATTCAAAGTTGCACTGTTAAGTCATAGCATGAAAAATGGAGTAAATCATCAGGTAAAAGATTGTGTCCTAAGTAGACTTGGAGTGTCCAAGCTACTCTGTCAAACTTCATTTTTACCTCTCACTCCTGAATTTCCTTCACTATTGATTTTTATTTCATGTGTATGCTGTAGCTTATCTATCTCTATCATCTATCTCTGTAGCTATTACCTATCTATGTGTGTTCCAACTAAAAGCAAGTGATCATTAGCATGAGTACAGAGAGCCACTATGGGTTTTCGATTAGAAAAAATCATAGGTATTTGCTGTCTTTATTAAGGCCAGCCAACCAATCAAATCTACCTTTTAAGACCCGAGAAAGTAATACTACATGCTTGTATGAATTCTTTGATTTCTGATGTTATAGTCAAACAAAACTTTGTGGTTCAGCCAAGGTGAAAAATGAATGTTGAGTAGATCACTGCCTCGAAAGACACAGTTTGCTAATTACCCGAGGGATGTGCGTGGCAGTGTTCGTTATACCTTGCTCCCCAGTGAAGTGTCATTTAAAGTTCTCTTTAAACTCGACGTAGCAGCTGTGTCCTTAACAGTAGAATTATTTCAGACCACTCTAGCTGGAACTTTACATTGGACTGTCCAACTGCAGTCCAGGCATGGCAGAACTGAATTTTACAAAGATCCTAAAGTGTTGCTTACCATCATGATTAGTTTGGAGACGATTTTTCCCTTAATACTACTTAAGTCATTCCCTATGGTCACTCATTTATCAGCCTCTCCCAGCCTTCAGTTGTAAGCTCCTAGAATGTATGACTAATTGATGTCCTGACACAATGACACATTATTTTTGTAAGACAGAATAATAATGATTACATGATCTTCTCTTTTGGGGGGGAGATAGCAACAGAATTTTCCAGAAAATAATATTCAACTGTCTAATTTACTTGACTCACGAGTATAAAACCTTGAAAAAATATTATTCTGGAACTCAAGGTAAACTTTCAAAATTCATAATTACAAGTATGCCAAGAATTATTTCAAGTGGCTCATGTATACACTATAATTCTCATCTGACTGTGTTCAAATAGAATTTATTTAAATATCATTCTTCCCACCTAAAAATTTGTCCATTAAAAAACATCTCCAAACATTGTTTTTCCTACATAGACTACTAGTTCTACTGATCTGATTAAATTTACTGAGCAGGTTTGGCATCAATGTGATGTTTACCTCATCTGGCGAGTAGGATTACTTTCAGGTGTTAGTGAGAAACCAAGCAACTGAACATGGGTCCACAAGCCCTTGGAGTGGAAAAATCAGAACAAGCATACAATAAATGGGCAAGGGGAAAATAAATAAAAACAGATAATCACTGTAACCAGGTACTGGGTTGGGCTGCTGATGTCCACCAAATTCAGATGGGCAGACCTGAAGGAATATAAGAGAAGCTAAGTTAAGTTGTCCCGCAGCAACCCAGCAGCCGATGGGTTGACTCAATCTATATTCACGTCTCTTACAGAGTAACCACATAGGCAACATACTTAGAATGTAAAACAAAAGGAAAGCAAGGTGCTTCTTGGTCGAAAAAAAGATTGAAACATATTCAAGGGGGAAATAGACTAGGAAAAACGCAGACTGTTTACATTCGAGATGACATCTAGAATATCAGAAATTGAAGATGTCAGTGACTCTACACTGCAGGTCTGCTTCCTTTTTAGGTGGAGGAGGGAAAATTTGAATGTCTATGCTTATAGTGTTTAATATCTGAAAGTGTTCATATATATGTGTGTGTATGTGTATATATATATATATATATATATAAATATATATAAATATATATATTATATATATACATATATATATATCTATATATTTTTTTTTAAAGAGTACCCTTAATGAAGGCAGGCATTAACACGTGTTCATGCTATAAAGAAGTAGAAAAGAAATCTGTGTTTATCAATGCTGTTGCCTGGATACAGATGGATGTGGTTGGTCTTTGAGTCGAACTGATAAGAACTTCAAAACAGAGCCCGTAGTGAGCATCAAAGAGCCAGCCTTGCTGACCTGAGACTTTGAATGATAGTGAGATATTCTTCTAGGGACCGGGGACTATAGATCAGAAAAATAACTCATTAAGGATTTTGCATCTCAAACATAAAATAAACAAACAAAAAAAGCCAACATGGGATCAATGTCTCAAATCCTCCCAACTAAAAATCCAATCGAAAATCCCATGTACTAACTCACCCTATCTTCTTATCTGCCGAATCTTAGCTCTGTTTCTATTTCCTGCCTTCCACTGACTTATTGTAGGTCTTCCTCTTTTCTTCTTAGACTCATGAAATCCTTCTAATTAGTCGCTCAACCTCCAAACTTCCAGCAAACAAGCCTACCTTCTATTTTGTCACCAGAATCACTTTTGAAAGATATTGTGTTATAATGGTGGACACAGATTTATAGCAAAATAACACCCCTATGTTAACACATATTGGACAGTTTCCCTTCATTTCCCTTTGAGTCAAGATTGTTTAAAATACAATGGTTTAAAATTTCTCAAATTAGACAATCTGGAGTCTGTGTAGGGAAAAGGAACACACATAATATCATTTAATTACTAATCACCTCAAGCTAACTTCCTTGCTAATATGTTCTCTTGAGAGCTATTGTCTAATTCTTCTTAGAAACAACAAAGGATAAAGTCAAAATAATTTCCTTTTTGTATGTATCGTCTGGGAAAAGAACTTGCACCGAAATGGTTGATATCTTAATATCATATAACTTGGCAGTATTTCCAAAATTTTATATTTTCACATATTTATCTATTGATAATCTATCTATCATCTATCTCTCTATTTATTTATTATGAGATAATTTGCTTTTTAATGGCTCATTTTTGGGAAAAGGAAACTGAATTACTGGCCAAGTCTCCTGATTGCTGACAGCTGGACACCGGGAAGGTAAAGGTGACTGCTAACAGATGCTTGGAAAGAAGACACCTGTAGATGCTTCTCTATTTTTCCATCCCCAAATGTCCCATATTTTTGCCATCTCCAAGGTAAACAGGTGAGACTGATCCTTCTGTATCATAGCCAATGCTGACATTTGTGATTCCATCCCCCACAGATAGTAATGGCTGAAAAAGGCCCTGGTTTGCTTAGCTCTGAATTGTGTACACTATTCCAATTTCAAGAATGGCCCAACATACTCGGGAAAAAATAACACCCAACCCCAGATCTCACACCATTACCACTATTCTTCACCCCAACCTGAGGCTGTTAAGGTACACAGCCCTTGGTCTACATGCCAAGAAATGCTTATGCAATGTTCCCTGAATTTGGCTATTGTGTACTTCCTGTCTATTTGAATCTGGACAACAGACCTGGTATCAAAACTGATAAAATTCCTGCACTTTTTGAATAACTGCTCTCACAGAGAAATGAAAAAGGAGACCTCTTCCTTCTAAAAGAGCTACTGAGAGGAAAGAAATCACACTGTTAATTTGCAATTGTTCTGATTATGCAGGAATGTGTCTAATGATTTAAAAGAATAATTTTCTTCAAAGCATGACATTCATGGAGCCACAATGGCTATGTATAAGAAAATCTTCAGCAACTATACAGTTCAGAACTACATAGCTTCAGGAGCAGTAAGGACTATAAAAATGTTGCAAATATCTGTCTAATGCATATTTTGGTTTCTCTTACGTGCTCCTGTTTTAATGTGTGTATATGTATTTTGTAATTTATCATTTGTATTTATGATGTGCTCCTTTTCTTTATTTTCTCTGGACTCCACCTCTCCCAAATGGCCATTCTGGACTTGTTTTCTGAATGAAGGCAGGCATTAACACGTTACAATTCTGTTACAACATGGAGATCAACAATTAAACTTTCCAAATGAAAGAGGTCTATGTCTTTCTTTGATGACAGCAGTGAGGTGGAATTTAAGACCCTCTCAGCAGCCGATCTGTTTGGAAAATGCTTTTGGGTAGTAGCAGCCTTAAAGAGAGAAAATAGGGCTATACTGGGTAGGGCCCTCCCAAAGGAAGAAGAGGACACACCGACAAGCAAACTGGCCCACAATATTGGCCCAGATTATTGGCCTAAGGACACAAAGTTTGAGAGCCATTTGAGAGTCTCTCAATAGTGTTATGAAAAGAGCACCAAAGTTGGTAGGACAGTTTGGTGTACAAGCAAGTTACTATGTGAGCACTTCAGGTTCCTAACAGACGATATTAATAGTAGCACCTACCCTACAGAGTTATCATTATTAAAAGATAATGTCTTGGGGCGCCTGGGTGGTTCAGTCAGTTAAGCATCTGTCTTTGGCTCAGGTCATGATCTCAGGGTCCTGGGATCAAGTCCCGCATTGGACTCTCCACTCAGCGGGGAGTCTGCTTCCCCCTCTGCTTGCTGCCCCTCCTGCTTGTGCTCTCTCTCTCTTTCTCTCTCTCTGACAAAAAAAAAAAAAAAAAAGATAATGTGTTCGTACACAGGAGGGCTTAATATATGTTAGGTTAAACTGCTTTGGTTTTAATCAACTGAATACGACATTTTCCTTATCATCACTTATTTCGTGAAAAAAATTCTTCCATCTTTCTTGAAAAAATATGAATGTCAAAAGAATTTTAAAAAATTTCAATTACAAAGAAGTTAAATGTATGCATATAGACAATAAGGTCAAATTTACCACAGAGGTTTTATTTTATTTTTATTTTTATTTCATTAACTGTTTATTACTATTAAATTTTATTTATTTTTTTAACATTTATTTATTTGAGAGAGAGAGAACAGGGGAGGGGGCAGAGAGAAAGAAAGAGAGAGAGTCTTAAGCAGACTCCATGCTGAGCATATTGATCATGGGGCACGGAGCCCCACATGGGACTCATCTCAAGACCCTGAGACCACAACCTGAGCTGAAACCAAGAGTTGGATATCTGATTGTGCCACCCAGGAGCCCCTTATTTTTATCTGTTGTTATTTTTTATTATTTTGAGAGAGAGAGCAAGTTGGGGGAGAGGGACAAAGAGAAAGGGAGAGAGAGAATTTTAAGCAGGCTCCATGTCCAGTGTGGAGCCCAACGTGGGCCTAGACCTCACAACCGTAAGTCCTGAGCCAAAATCAAGAGCCACCCAGGTATCCCAATTTTATTTTTTATTTTACTGAAGTATAATTGACATAAAATATGATATTAGTTTCAGGTGTACAATGTAGTGATTCAACTTTCGTATACATTATAAAATGATCAATCCAGTATATCTAGTTATCACTCATCACTATGTAAAGTTAATACAATATTATTGTCTATATTCCCCATGCAATACATTACACTCAGGTATAACTTATCTATCTCATAACTGCAAGTTTGTACTTGATCCCCTTCACCCATTTTGTCCAGCCCACAAACCCCCTTCTCTCTGGCAACAACCAGTCTGTTCTCTGTCACAGAGGTTTTGAAATTGTTGAGCAGGCTATAGTTTGCAAGACAATTGAAAATATGTATGTTTCCCTCTAAACTTTAATCAGGTAGTGAGGATATTTGTTATGAAATAAACACATTTAGTGAATCCTATTAAGTGTAGAAAGCATATTTGTATTCATTGTACATAGTTTCTTAGAATTCAACTCGAACATTTAATTGGGTTGTATTGTAATGAGAATAGTTTTATAAGCCAAAATACTGTGACAATGATTAAATAGAAGACATTGTGTCTTGATTTGCTGATCACTCACTATTTTAGAATAGTTAGCAAAATTGCTTAAACATATTAGTAGTACATTTTTTAAGATGCAAAAAAAAAATAGCAGAAAAAAAGATGAGTGATATATGAATAATTTTGACTATTGTAGGCAGCAGTAGTCAACTGCACAAAGCTGAGACCTGGGTGGGAAGAAGGGATGTTGGGATGTTGTGTTCCCAATCCCTCACTAGCTGCCCCTGAGAATGACACAGTTAAAAAAAAAAAAAAAAGTGGAAGGGTGGGAGATAAAGTCTGGGTAATGAATAAACTTAACTAATTAACTTAAGACAACTAATTTCATATGAATATTGACAAAACAAGATTGTTTTATGTATTTTATTTCAATCATAGTAGGATTTTTTGAAAAGATAAATATTATCTTAAGGTATGACTAGAAAAATTTGATAGTCATTAAATGCTACTTTCATTATATTCTTCTCTATTAAAAGCTAACCTGCCTGATTCAGTGATTTTAAAACTTTGTTTTTGAAAACTTTCAAAATTACCAAAACATTTCAAAAATAGTACAGATATTTACCAGGTACTTCTCACCCAGATTTCCCACATACAAACATCTTCCTTTCTTTTTCTCCCTTCCTTCTCACTCCCTTTCTTTCTTCATTCCTCCCTTCATCCTTCCCTCCCTCCCTTTCCTCGTTCCCATTCCCTTCCTTCCTTCCTCCCTCCCTCCCTTCCTTCCTACCTTCCTTCTCACTCCCTTCTTCCCTTTCTTCCTTCCTTCCTTCCTTCTACTAGCTCTCACTCCACGTCCCCCATCAAATCTGGAATCACATGTTGAATTTAGTTTCTTATTTAAACTCCTTAATTTTGAACAGTTCATTGGTCTTTCTTTGTTTTTCTTGACCTTGATATTTTTCAAAGAATAAAAGTCAGTTATTATGTAGTATGTCCCACAATTAAGATTTGTCTGATGTTTCTTCATGATTGCATTTCCTCAGATTATGAATTTTTGACAGAAGGACCATAGAAGTAATGTGTTTATCTTAGTTCATCAAAACAACAGGCACACAATGTTGATTTGTCTCATGACCACTTGGTTAAGGTGGTAATTTTCCACATTTCCCCACTATTAAGTTACTATTTTTTCCCTTTGCAGTTAATAAATATAAGATAGGCAGATTATGTTGATACTATGTATATATCCTGTTTCCTGTCACATGGTCATCGCTAATTCTGGCATCTGCTTATGATTATCTTAAACAAATATTAATTTTATCATTTATCTTATTATTAGTTGGAATTGGCGGTAAGAAAAAGATTTCCCTTCTCCCCAGTTTGTATTCATTCATTTATTGGTATCATCAGGGACTCAGGATTTTAAATTTTATTCTAGGAGTTACAATCTTTTCCTTTCATTTATTTTGATGCTTATATTGTCCCTTATTTGGCCAGTGGGATTCTCTCCAAGCTGGCCTTTATGTCATCTTGACATGTCTCTATCATCTTTGAGCACATCTTTACTTCTCCTTGGCACAATAAAAATAGTATTTTTGCAAGAAACTCTTGCGGTCTTAGACTTCCCTTTGGTTAAAATCTTTGAGTAGTCTTTTCATATATAAATTAATTATTTTTTTCTTAGTAAATTATAAAATTAAATTTTAAAAGTAATTTAGTAAAAGTAAATTAAGATTATGATAATTACTAAAATTATGAAAAAATTTAGTAATTACAAAAAACAGAAATGGAAACTTATTCTTGAATTTGGGGGTATAGGGATATCTCATTTGTGAAAAAGTGTCATATAATGAGGTTGAAACCACTAATCTGGAACAACACTAAATAATGTCACCAACACCACATATGAAGTACCGACATACCACTGCACAACACAAACACACATCTACATACCAAGCAAAAATGATGGTGATAACAAATCTATGACTCACCCTAGTTAAAAATATTTTAATGCTTCAAAGTATATAGATTATGGGAAGAGCATAGTAATATGAGTTACCTATAGTGAAAATCTATAAATATAAAGTAGTGAAAGCTACAATATAAAGTAAATTACACCTAAACTACTTCTTAATAGACCTTTGATAATGAATGATCATCCAAATTTCTCACTCTCAAATTTTAAGTTACAAAGTTTGTTTTTTTTTTAAACCAACTTTTCCTAGGACGTTTCAATTAGTGATTCTTAAAAGTTTGTGAACCCTATCTAGATTAGAGCCATATGGTATGCCTTTTAGAGCAGCTGCTAAGTATACATAAAGGCACTAGAATTGACCCAAAATATCCTGAGGCAAACCAATTTCAGACTGAAGTGGTAGCACCAGCAGATAGCCTCAGGTAATCTCATTCACTAATGCCAAGGGGATATGTCATAGGTCTTACTTAGATGTTAACAATAAATCCACCTAATATCGAAAATTGGAATAACTTTTTGGGTTGTATTTAAGCCTAAATAACAAGGGGATATTGGCCCTTGCAATCCATTGGGAGTATTGTCTGGAGACCCAAATCTATTGCTGTGTTAATGTGTGAAAGCTCACCAAGGAGAGTATCACTCATGTAACTTGGCCTTCAGTTGGAGAAATTTTTCAAAAAGCTTTCCTAGACCAGCAATTCCTACAGTCGCTAATATGGATCTTCAGCTCAGAGGGTCAGGGAATGCTATTGAATAGGGAAGGAAATATTGAAACAAGTAGAAGGTCAATTTAGAAGAAGCAGTGATCTGAATCTCCCCCAGGGCGCCCTCACATGAAGCTTGGATTTGTAATTGAAAATAAATCTTTCATGTCTGGGTGACAAGTCTGAGCTCCTGTTCTGGGTGCAGTTTTCACTAAGCATTATATTTTCCAGTTTGAAGTCACTGTCCTTTTCAGCTGATTTGACCTGCAATGCCACAGTAGGATGTTGGCCGCGAAGTGATTAGCTATTCAAGAAAAAAGTGAAACTAATCTCTGTATTACTATCCATGAGGTGAAATGAGAAAGAATCCGAGACTCGAAGGCACGGAGACTGAAGTTACAAGCTGTGCGGTGAGGCGTACTCCCCCAGATCCAGTGCGGAATCAAACCCCACAGAGGAAGGGTGACATTTGGCAGAGGTGGTGCAAGAGACGGCTGCCGTGGGTTGAAGTGACAGCTTGATTTTCTAGCACTTTAATGGAAAGACTTAGTCCTTTTTCAGAATAAAAAGAGCATCCTGTCATTATGGCACTTAGTAAAAGGCACACAAGTGCAGAATTCAATTTTTTCCTTTACATTGAGGACTAGAGGGGTGCTATATTGAAGAGAAGGCATGATTTTTTTTTGTTTTTAAATTTGCTGATCTACAAGCCGCTTCTCATCGCTTTGTGCTTCCCGAGGAACATGTATATAGACAATGACCCCCCTGTTAGAAATAACCCTTCTTTCTCTTAGGAATTCAAATAATCATGAAGACCAATTAATATCACAAATATGAACCTTTTAATGAAAAATGGTTCATTAAATCCACATTCGGAGGGTAGCTACTCTTTCCAGGCATTCTGCTAGTTATTCAATATATAAGACTAATAAGATGTGTTCTCTGTTCTTCACAAAGTTAGTTTTTGTTTGGATGTTTCTAGAATGTATTCCTTGGTCTTCTTGCAATCTCATCATGGAGAGAGTGTACAAAAAAGATTCCTTGGACTCTACCTGTTTAACCAGAGCCTTGGGGTGGAATATGCAAGTTTCAAGGTGATTTTGAAGCAACTAAAATTTGAAAACTCTGATGTCTTATAGGTAAAAAATGCAGGGAGTTCTGACCAAAAATATTAGGGCTGGAAGGAACTTCATTGAACTAGTGCAATCACGTATTTTACAGATGAGAACACTGAAGATCAGAGAGAATATAAACTGCCTGGTGGCACACAGCTGGGTAGGACCCCAGTTTTCTGGTCACTAAGCCCAATGCTTCTAAAGTAAGAAATTGGTTTAAAAGAAATTGGCTCTCGCCGACACCTGGGTGGCTCAGTCGGTTAAGCAACTGCCTTCGGCTCAGGTCATGATCCCAGAGTCCTGGGATTGAGTCCCACATCAGGCTCCCTGCTCCATGGGGAGTCTGCTTCTCTCTCTGACTTCCCCTCTCATGCTTTCTCTCACTCTGTCTCTCTCTTTCTCAAAATAAATAAATAAAAATCTTAAAAAAAAAAAAATTGGCTCTTTACTCAAATGATTCATTACATTGTGTGTGTGTGTATATATGTGTGTGTGTATATATATATATATATATATATATATATATATATATATATATATTTTGGTTTGGGTTTCTTTATTCAAACGATTCATTACATTGTATATATTCTCTCTTGGGTTTTTTTTGTTTTTGCTTTACTAATCAACTGTTTCCATATAATTTTGTGTTTCAGGACTATGATGACAAAAGTTTGATATATGAAACTCTCTTTCTTTTTTTTTTTTTTTTTAAAGATTTTATTTATTTATTTGACAGAGAGATCACAAGCAGGCAGAGAGAGAGGAGGAAGCAGGCTCCCCTAGAGAGCAGAGAGCCCGATGCGGGGCTCGATCCCAGGA
>NW_019154086.1:17311035-17573429 GCF_002288905.1 Enhydra lutris kenyoni
GAGAGAGAGGGAAGCAGGCTCCCTGCCGAGCAGAGAGCCCGATGCGGGACTCGATCCCAGGACCCTGAGATCATGACCTGAGCTGAAGGCAGCGGCTTAACCCACTGAGCCACCCAGGCGCCCCGGAGGTAGTATTGTTCTCATCTCACAATGAGGAAACTCATAATCCTAATGGGACTCAGGAGCCAACTTCATACATTTTTCACTATTTGCGCATCTCTGAAGTAAAGATTTAAAAACTGAACATAGTCTATCTTATATTTAAATGATTTTTACATAATGTTAGAAACAAAATTATAAAGTAACTTCATTTCTCTTTCCAGTCTCCGGAATTCATTGCTAGGTTTCACTACCATATTTAATCAACAAATGTATAAAACTCAGCAAACTATAAACTCATCGAGAATGAAATGAAACTAAGAATTACAATAACAAAATCCCTATTTCTTCTTAAAACTGTCTAGTAATAACATAACCTAAATTATGCATAAAATAGCACTGAATTCTACCATGGGAAAAATAGAAGTTGTCATCTGAAAGTCAACGTGGTAGATACTGGAATGAAAATAGTCACAGGTTATATGTTAAAATTACTCTGCAGAGCTGCTTCAAGAGACAGAACCCCTTACTTGCTGGCCAAGGATCTCTCAAGGCGCATATCATAGCTTCTATGAAGCCTTTTCCAAATTTATCCATGTTTCCTTTTTCTCTAAATTTCTATACTTAGAAAATATTGTTTGCTCAATTATTTTCAAAGCAAATTTATCCAAGATTTTATTGTTTACTCCTGATATCAAAATTTTATATTCTTACAAGTAAACTCTAAACATTTTTAGGTTTATATTTTTAAAAAGTCCTTTTAATAAGTCTAATAATTTGCTTTTATACTGGAATATTTCAGACAATAACAGAAGATTTTTTTTAAAAGTTTTCACCATCTTTTTCATTTGCCTACTATTGGACAAAAAAGAAAGATATAAATTAACAATGTCCCCAATTCAAATGTAGAAGGCAAGTGAAAAAAATTAAGGCATTTAGATAGGTACTATCCACTAGAGTCAACACATGTGGCTTTCGAACACCTAAAATGTGGCTAGTCTGAATTGAGTGTAAAATAAGCACAGAATTTCATACAACACACACAGGTAAAAGCTCATAATTTTTATATTACTTGTTGAAATGATAATGTTTGGAAATACTGAGTTAAATAAAATATATTGTAACAATTTACTTCACCTATTTTTTTTTATTTCTTTTCATGTGGTTGCTAAAAAGTTTTAAGTTACTTATGTGGCTGAAATTTGTAGCTAATATTCTATTTATTTGGGACAGCATTGTGTTAGACAAAGCATGAGACATGACAGTTTGGGTCTGAAGTCATTGATATTATCTACAAGATATTTCCTAAAACATTTTTTTTTTTTACTGTTTCCCTCATGCCCTATCATTTCTCATACATTGGTAAAATTATCCCTTAGGCATACACATACATAAGCATATTCACATATTTTACTCTCTTGTTCAATGTTGTATTTTCAACACCTAGAAGAGCATCTGGTCAATAGTAGGCATTCAATGAATAACTGTTGACTATATTTTAAACCAATGTGTTTGGGCAACACCGGATACCATTCAGAGTTAGAGGGTAAATGGAGGAGAATATGTCTCCCAGCCCCACATAGAAATTCTAAGTCCCACCAATGAAATCTTTGAAACAAAGAGACATGGAAATGAAACAAATGAAAAATGTGACTTTTGAAATATTTATAATAATACAGAAATTGGCAATAAAAATTGTATATGATCAGATTACAGAACCACCCTCTTATGAGTCCAACAATTTATACATTTGTAATGTGGGCAACCTAGAAATTTAATATTGCATTCACCTTTAAAATTCACAAACATGGGGCACCTGGGTGGCTCAGTCAGTTAAGAGGCTGCCTTCAGCTCAGGTCACGATCCCAAGATCCTGGGATCAAGCCCCACATTGGGCTCCCTGCTAAGCAGCGAGTCTGCTTCTTCCCTCTTTCTCTGCCTACTGCTCTGCCTACTTCTGCTCTCTATCTCTCTGTGAAATAAATAAATTTTAAAAATCTTTTAAAAATAAAAAAATAAAATACACAAACATATCTATAAAAGATATTTGTAAGGCTTTCTATTCAATGTTGTTGATATCTTCCTCCAAAAGACAAGAAGTTCACTTGCCAATGTGTACCTTCCATGAACAGCAGAATCTCCGAAGTGCAGATCTCCATTCCATCAAAGACATTATGATAAATTAAGAAGAATCATTAGAGAAGCTCAAATATTTTGCATATTGCTTCACTGTGATTTCAAGTTTGTGGGAGTGTGTGTATTTTAAACCACCCTCCCAACTTATGTCCCTGGGCAAAAAAATTGAAAGATTATAAAATTCTTTAGATACCAAAGTCTGGAGAATCGGTAAAGTTGGAAACAGAATGAAGTTACTGTAATCCCCAAAGACCCAATGGCTGACAGGAAGCCCAAGAAATCTAAACAAAGAAATAAAATGTCTTAGCTGGGGCAGGAACCCCTGACCTACTGCTGAATCTGATTACTTAAGAAAAAAAATGTCTTTTGAGGCACGTGGGTGGCTCAGTCAGTTAAGTGGCAGACTCTTGATTTCAGCTCAGGTCATGATCTCAGGGTTGTGGGATCAAGTCCCTAGTCTGGCTTCTCTCCTCTCTTTCCCTCTCCCTCTCCCCCTCCCCCACTGTTTGAGAGTGCTCTCTCTCTCTCTCTCTCTCTCAAATTAATAAATAAATAAATGTTAAAAAAATGTTTTTCAGAGATGCTTCAAATATATTTGCTAAGAGTTGCTCAGAACCTGAAGGAACAGAGGAGAGATACATTGTTTGGTGGGTCTGAGTCCAGTAGTTATTTTAAGAATCATGGTTCCACTAGTTACTAGCAAGGTGTTCTTGGGTGAAAATCCTTCAAAGCCTCTGTTTGCTTATTTAAAAATAATACTAGAATTGTGCCTCCAACACAGACTTCTGTGAACTCATTTGAATAAAGCACTGAGAACTGGGCCTACAACAAATTACCACAGACTTGGTGACTTGAAACGTGAGAATCTTATACTGTCAGTTTTGGAGGCTTGAATTCTGAAATCAAGATGCAGGCAGGGCCATGCTTCCCTGGTAGGGTCCAGAGAAGAATCATCCTTTGCATCTTCCTAGCTCCTGGTGGATCCCAGCAATACATGGTGTTCCTTAACTTATAGCTGCTTCACTCCAAACTCTTTGTCTTCACATGGGCTTCTTCACTACATGTATATGTATTTCTGCGAAGCATCTCCTTGTCCTAAAAGGACACCAGTTAATGGATAAACAGACCTCCTTAACCCAGCATAACTGATCTTAACTAATTACATCTGCAAAGCCCCTATTTTCAAGTAAGGTCATATTTTCAGGTTCTGGGTAGACATGAATTTTGGAGGGGCACTATTCAACCACTACATATTTTTAACAAGTTCTAAAGCTCATTTGGTTTTAAACAAAATAAGAGAAAAGTTAAAAAAAAAAAAAAGGAATGTAAAAGAGATAGTCACCTCAGTTATGTATTGTCTTTCTGTACCTACATACAATGTCTACCTAGACCTGCAATGAGAAAAATGTAATTTTTCCAGTTTTCACAATGTGCCTTTAAGTGAGCTTCTACTTAAGTTTTTGTATGTCCCCCTCCCCGCCCCAGGACTTAGATCCTAGCCACATCTTAGGCATTTTTCACTTACATCCTGGCACTAAGTCTAATAATTTTTCTCCCCTACATATCTTTAACATCTTTCTTTTTCACTTCTAGTTATACCTAACTGTAGCACCAGCATGAATTAAATCACCTTTAAAGCAACAACTGCTTCAACACATTTGAATTGTAACACAAACCATTAGAGATTAATTTCTTAATTTTTTTCACATTTTTGCATGATCACTAAGTCACCCATGCCTCTTTTTTTTTTTTTTAAGATTTATTTATTTATTTATTTATTTGAGAGAGAGAGAGAGAGAGAGAGAGAATGAGCAGGAAGGACAGAGGGAGAGAACCTCGAGCAGACTCTGTTCTGAGTACAGGGCTCCATCTCAGGACCCTGAGTCCGACCTGAGCCGAAACCAAGAGTTGGACACCTAACCTATTGTGCCACCCAGGCACTCTTCCCCATTTTTTATGGTAGAATATAAGCTCCTCAGTCCAACTGGAGAGACTTTTATGATCTGAGCTGACTCACCTACCCAAATGTACTTTCTTTTAAAACTAAATAAGAAACCTCATCTTCAGGAAGCCTAGGTCCCCTCATTCACTTCTTGCTTGGAAGAAGTAATTACAGAAATTCCCTCTCAGCAACATCAAAAAATATACAGAATAATTCTGCCTTCATCTCGAAAGGCACTTTACACTAATGTGCCAAGGTAGGAAGGGTTTGTAAGTTTATGAGAATATCTTGTCTGAATGGAGGATAAAAAGGCTGGATATTTACTCATTATGGGCCACACATATGCAAAATGTTGATGCACTTGTGGAGATAAGGGAAACTGGGTGGGCAACAGCTAGGCAGTAGGTTAGAAATTAATTTTTACTAAGGTGAATTTCAATTGAAAGAATATTCATTTGGAAATATCCAGCAGATGGTAAAAGGCAAGTCTGGACTATGTCAATATGGTTTCTAGGTGATCAGTTGAGATGCTAAAAGGAGATATAACTCTAGCTTTAGATGATTGGTGACAGGCATAAATAGAAGATATTGGCAAGACTCTATTATTTTAAATGAGAAGCACTAGAAGATGTGTTTGATTAAAGTTTTTCTTTTTTTTTTTAAATAATTGCAAAATAGATGGGGCGCCTGGTGGCTCAGTGGGTTAAAGCCTCTGCCTTCAGCTCAGGTCATGACCCCAGGTTCCTGGGATCGAGCCCCACGTCAGGCTCTGCTCAGCGGGGAACCTGCTTCCTCCTTTCTCTCTCTGCTGCCTCTCTGCCTACTTGTGGTCTTTGTCAAATAAATAAATAAAATCTTTAAAATAAAATAAAATAAGATAATTGCAAAATAGATATTGGTCTGCAAAGAAACACGTTTTTGCCACCATCCCACGCTCCCCGGAAAGTAAGCTTTGTATATAACTCTGTATATTATCCTAAATTATCTGAGAATGGTCATTTAAATTTGTCACTTTGACTAACTGACATGGTGCTATGAAATACTTATGGTGCCTGGATTTGCTATGTCCTAATAAATCTGCTTTCCCCTTGATTTTTCACTGCTTTCTCCTCTCAAATATGGATGTGGGTCTTCTGGGAGTGGAAGAACCATCCAAATCAAGCAAATCCCCAATCTTGTTCTCAATGGAGAGATGCTGAGTAGAAAAGTTTAGAAGTTTTTTTTTTTTTTTTTATTTCTTTCTCTCCTTAAAAAAAAAAAAAAAATCCCGTGATAAACCACCCGAAAGTTTTCTGGTTTTTTTTATAAGGAAGTGGAAAGTAAGTTGCTTCTGAAGCAAGGAACATAACTTTTATTATCCCTATTCCCTGTTACTGAGTGTTATTAATTTTAAACTTTTGTTGCATTTTTCAGGTAATAAAGAAAAGCAATAAAGTAATCCTTTAGTACAAACTGTGCAAAACTTGTGGTTTTAAAAATCAAACATGCTTTTATAAAGAAAGGTAAAACTATCTATGGCTCCCAAGATAAACAAAACTACTTATAAACCAAATGGAGAAAAATATGGTTTATTCATTCAATGAATACTTGAGACCTTCCTATAGACAAGGTTTAGAGCAAGGTGACAGGCTATAAACCATTCATAACATTGCCATAGCCTTCCTAATAGCCAATGAAAGCTCAGAGAACCAGAGTATAGCTATCTTAATAAAGAACAATGTCAGATTAAAGTTTTTTATTTATTTATTTATTTATTTTATTTATTTATTTATTATTTATTTATTGTTATCACTTTATAGCTCAAAATCAAAATATAAATTATTTCATATAATTTTTTTTAAGATTTTATTATTTATTTGACAGACAGAGATCACAAGTAGGCAGAGAGGTAAGCAGAGAAAGAGGGGGAAGCAGGCTCCCCGCTGAGCAGAGAGCCTAATGCAGGGTTCGATCCCAGGACTCTGAGATCATGACCTGAGCCGAAGGCAGAGGTTTAACCCACTGAGCCACCCAGGTGCCCCTCATATAATATTCTTGAGAGAATAATATCCTGTGAGAAAAGATTCTGGAAAGACACTGCCATCACCATTTTATTTACTTGTTTGTTTGTTTGTTTTTGCCGTCATTTCATTTTAAAGATGGGAAAGCTGTGGTTCTTGTAAGGTTTTACAGGAGAGATACCCACGACACCAGGCGAGATACACAGGACACCAGGAGAGATAGGCTCAAGGCAAGGTTTATTAAAGGAGCCCTTGGGCGAGGTTCTGCGACTCAGGAGACGAGAATCGGGGAAGTCGCACCTGGGAGGGGGTTGAGTGGGTCTTTTATTTGGGTTAAGACAGGGCATAGGTTCACAGCCATATAAGGTAAGGTATACGGTGATTGTAGGGTAGGGGGGAGTCCTGATGTTCCTGTTTCCTGCATAGGTATCGGTTTATTTATGGTGATGTGTCCTCGGCATACGTCCTTCCGGCGGGTGAGTCATGGGTAAAGGAAGAGGGCGGCCTGGAAGATGACAGCCCGGCAGGGCCATTTTTATTGTTCTTCCTGCATTCCCAGAGCCACGGACCCAACAGTTCTGACAGATTAGTTACTTTCACTTAATAAAAGTGAGAGGGCTAAGAATAGAGCTCGTGACATTTTACCCCTGGTCCGTACTATTCTATTTCATAATCAAGATGAAGAACAGAAATTTCCCACTTTACCACAAGTTCCAAGCTGTGAAGAAAGCTGGAGAAGGGCAGGAGGACACACCCTAAAATGTCCCCCAGTTAGTCAGGCCCTTATATAGTCTTTTCCCCTTGAGAGTGATTATAACAAATGACTTCCTTCTAACTGGTAGAGTCTGACAAAAGTGATTTTACTCACTTGATTAAGTTATGCTATAAAGCAATGGTGGCAGGTTTTCAGTCTCATAATTACATAACACTATATCTACATTAGCTGACTGACGTTTGAGAGATTCTCCTGCTGTTCTTGAAGAAGTTAGAGGACATGATCTGAATTGTCTAGGGAAAGGGTCACATGATAAGGAGCAGTAGGTAGCATCTAGAAATGAGAGTAACCCCCAGCCAACAGTCAGCAAATCAGTGCGGACCTTTGTCCTACAACCTACAGGAGATGAATGCTGCCCACACCTGAAGAGCTCTGAATTCTATCTTTTCCTAGTCACGCCTCTGATGAGAGCACGGCCATGGTTAACATCTAAAGTGTAGCCTAGTAGGATCCTAAAAGAGAATACTCAGCTAAACTGTACCCAGACTTCTCAGTCATCAAAACTGACATAATAAATGCATATTGTTTTAAGCTGCTCAGTTTGTGGGAATTAGCAATGCATCAAAGAAAATAAACACAGCACCTATTTCTTTTTCTGTATACTATAGCCTGAGCCCTCTAACTACAAAACTGATAAAAATAAGTCAACGAGTACTTGGGGGAGAAATCTACACTTTCTAACTAACACGTTTTGCGCACTTAATTTTTTTAAGCTAGGCATTGTTGAAATCTTTGTACATATGATATCAATTAGAGTTCTGAATGTCAGAGCATCCAAGGCTCAGTCCTGGGAACTCTTCTCTTCTTGATCCTCATTCACAGTCTAAGGCAGCATTTCTCAATCTGAGTAACATGCAGTAACTTTTGGGTTTTGAACAAAAATAGAAGTAGAAACAAAACAAAATTTATCATACACGGTAAGATAAAGTTACATGAAATAATACATCTTTGTCCAGTGTGAAGTTTGTGTATGCTTTTGATGTAAAATGTTGTTTTAAGTGTGGTTAGTGGCCAAAGATACTGAGAAACACCGCCTTAGGTGATGTCTTCCTAATGTATAGTATTGAACAGCCTCTGCACCAAGATGGAGTCATTTTATACAAATTTTATATTTCTAGACTGTACCTCTTCTCTGAATTCCAGACTCATTTCCTGATTGCCTGATCAACAGTTCCACTTAAATGAATAATAGGCAATTTAAATGTACCATGTCCAAAATCAGACTCTTGACCTTCTCTATGGGCACCAATCCATCCACCCACAGTCTTCCCCATCTTAAGCCAAAAACCTCATGGCCACTTTGATTTCTTTATTTTCTCCTACCCTACATAAAATTATCTGCAACTATGTCCATTCTACCTTCAAAATCTGTCAGAACCTGACCATGTCGTACCATGTCTGAACTATGAAACAAACCATCTGAATTACTGTTTTTAAAAATAAGTGCCCTGGCCACTCTCTGCTTCTATCATGGCTCATTTCATTCAGTCTATCTTCATGGGAGCAAGAGTGATTTCTGAATTAAATCGCTACCCCCTTTCTCAAAACCCTCCTCTGAATTTCTATCTCATTTACACTACACATTTAACTTACTATAATACACATTTTTTTTTAAAGATTTTATTTATTCATTCGACAGAGAGAGATCACAAGTAGGCAGAGAGGCAGACAGAGAGAGAGAGGAGGAAGCAGGCTCCCCACCAAGGAGAGAGCCCGATGCGGGGCTCGATCCCAGGACCCTGGGATCACGACCTGAGCCGAAGGCAGAGGCTTTAACCCTCTGAGCCACCCAGGCGCCCCTACACATTTATTTTTTATATATGAAGTTAAGAAGTGTCTTATATTTGCTGTCAGCCAGGATGGCAGCGTCACTGCTTATACATATACAAGCTTGGACAACTTCAGTTGACTTACAAGCATTGTTGAGACATCTTGAGTTTAATGTCTTCAAGACGTTTCCACTGTGATCTGACATTGAAATGAGAAGTTATTGTGTGTGCAAAGGGACAGTGACAGACTAGCATGGCCTATAAAAGAATTTTTGTCAAAATAAGATTAAATGAGCTCTTTAAATAAATAAAAAATAAAAATTGCGTTTGATTGAAAGTCTTATGCCATTGCTTACATGGAAAGGTTTTTACCCCTTTGAGGTATGTATGCATACAATAATGATAAAGCTAACACTCAAGAGTGTCTTAAATTTGATGATATGTGGTAAAAGCCAGACCTTATAATGTTCTAAAGGCCCTTATACACTCTTACTCTCCTGATACTTTTCTGATTTTACCTTTGAAAATTCTCCCCTTTGCTCACATAGCTCTAGCTGCAATGACCCCCTTGCATTTCTTTGAATATGCCATGAATGCTCGCGTTAAGACCTTTACTCTGCTGTTCCTTCTGTCTGATATGCTCCCACTGCATATATACCTGTAGGACTCATTTGTTCGCTCTTTTCAGGTCTCTACTTAAATGCTACCTCATTAGAGAAGTTTTCCCTACATATCTTATTTAAAACATCTCTGTCTCTCTCAAATTAATTTTTCTATATTTTATACTTTTCTTGTTCTTTCATTTATTGGCAATCTTTCCTCACACACACACTGTGTGTTCCTGGCACACAGTAGGTGTGCTAAGAATTTGTTGAATGAATAAATGAGTAAGTAGACCTCCACAAAAATCTTATGATAGTTACTGAAATTATTACTGATAGTGATAATATTATCATTCTCCTTATATTGATGAAGAAAGTGAGGTACAGAGAGGCTGAGTAATTAGGTCGAGGTCTTGCAGGTAATATATATGAGAGGCCTTGGGTTTGATGTATCTACAGTGAACGTTTCTTACTATTGTCTCTCATGGCTTACTATCTGAGTGCAGGTCTGAGGCCATTTATGAAGATAAAGAAAGCGAAACTTGTACAGGACAATGGCTTTCACAAAGCTATCACAGAGCTTGCTATTGAGATAGCAAAGTCTACCAACCCAGTCTCAGGCACTATGGAGCAATTTTACAATCAATTCTGTTATTTTACTAATTCTTTAGGGATGCCATTGCTTAAAGTGTCTTTCCATTTTAGGGCATTTATAGTTTTGTAGCAGACTCTAGAAAAATGCGAAGGACTCCAAATCCCTAATAATTAAATACCTAACTCAGGGACATTGGGAACCTTTTTTTGCCCAGCATATACTCATGATGTCCATCAAGTCACAGCAGCTTCCCACTCAGCTCCAATGCATGCCTGCTACTTTACCCTGGCCAAATGGGGACCACTTTTCCAATCTGTTCAGATGATTAAATGGCTATGCGGAGTGAAGAGCAAGCCATGCTTTAGTGACTGCTATATTGCAGAGATGATACAAAGTTATTTTATAATTCCTCTAGCAGCAATAAACATATCTTATTGCTTTTAAAATTCTCTACTATCTCCAGGCCTTCTGTAATAATCTCTATAAATAATTACATCAAGTTTATCCTGTGTGTTTTGCCTTAGAAAAGCCTATTGAGTTGTTGTAAAGATGAAATAAGATAATTCATAAATATACTAAGAACTGTACTTTGCACAGGGTAAGTACCCTGAACTTATTATTATTGTTGGTGTTATTATTATTACAAATTATTTTAATACTCGTATTTTACTTTAGAGTTTGGTGGCCAGAAGTGAAAAATTTGGAAGTAAAAAATAAAGAAATAATTATGTACAACTGAAACTATAGTTTACTTGGAAAATATAAGCTGTGCTATGTAAGAATGCTCAAATAAACACACCTTTTAAGAATGAAAGGACAGACTCTTCACTCACATTGTCACTCTGCCTGAAAGGCTTTACCTGGCCTGGTCAACTGCCTCTTGTTTATTCTTCAAGACTATGATTAAATATCGTTGCTCAAGGCATCCTTCTCTGATCCCCAAGGCTGGATCAGATACCCTGATCTGCCTCTCACATACTTCTCTTTACAACTGTACTTAGATATCATTAAAAGTTAATTTCACAAATAGTTATCTCCTCAGCATTATCAAATGGTCCTTGAGAACAGGAACCAAGTCTTTGTTTATTCCTCCATCTCCAGATCTTAGCAGTATGGCTGCTGTCTGGTAGGTATTCAATAATAATATTTGTTTAAGGAATAAATTTAATTCTGTTACCCTTGCTTATAGGGAGACTTAAACGGAAAATCCAAAAGTCTGGAGTACCCAAAATGTATTTGCATAAAAATATAAGTAATACATTTAGTTGTGTTGTGTTTTCTCCTTAGTGAAATTAGCTTCCTAATAATGTGTGGTATAATGCAAGTTTGGTTTTGTTTGTTTATTTGTTTCTTTGTTTCTGAAGCTGAAGCAAGATTCAAAAAACATCTGCCCTATGTTCTCATTTAAAATCTTTTGTCTTTCTTAAGCACATAATTTGTGATACACTGGAAGCTGGTTCTGCTTTTTATGGAGGTGGACATTTGATAAATACACTAGAATTCTCTAGGAGTTCCTATTGGCCTAATTGTCCTTCCATGACATGGGGTCCCAAGGCCCATTCATAATGCAAAAGAAGAAATAAGTGACTTTTGGGTCACCTGGATAAAGGGACATTGGAGCGGACCTTCAAACAAGTTATCACAGACACGTTTCAACATGAAAAACATATTTAATCTGGATCTTCAATTTAGCATACATAGGTATGAGGTAAGAGTTTATTTTCAAATAGAGATTTCTGGGGGTGCCTGGGTGCTAAGCACCTGACTCTTGATTTCAGATCAGGTCATGATCTCAGGGTTGTAGGACTGGCCTCACATCAGGTCCCACCTTAGGCCCCACCTTGGGCCATGTTGGCCATGTTGGGCTCCACAATCACTGGGGAGTATGCCTGAGGATTCACTCTCTCCCTCTCCCTCTGCTGTCTGGTAGGTATTCAATAGTAATATTGAATATTGAATATTCCCTCTGCTCACACTCACTCTCTCTAAAATAAATAAATAAATCTTTAAAAAACAAAATAAAAATTCCTGTTTCCTATTTTCAGAAATTCTAATTTAACAGGTCTGGACTATAACTCAGAAATTGGCATTTTCTAAAAGCACCCCAAAATCCAGAGAAAACTCTCTCCTAGACTATAGAAAGGATATATACATATCATATATGTGAATACTTTGCTATTTTCACTATTTCTCATTAACCTCTGTCCCCAGCATAAGTCTCAGTATTTCAAGACACTGAAAAAGTATCCTCTTTTAACTTTCCCATATCTTTCTGACAGGACTAGTAAAACCACCACCCAAGACGATGACTTGTCCCAGAAGCTGGTTGAGATGTAAACTCTCCTGGAAGCATTTATATACTATAAGCCATTACTGAGATTTCTTCATTCTTTGACATGAATTCATTAGTGTGTAACTAAATGGTTCAGGAACCAAATACTAGGCAGATAATTTAAGTTTCTAAAAAGTTGAGGTAAGAAGGAAGATACAGAAAGGAGTTTAGGTCAAACAAGAGACTAGAATATGTGTACTTACTAAGAGGACTAAGTCCAAGAAGAACTGAAAGAAAGAAAAGCCAGAGGTGAAAAGAAAACTTTGCAATTTCCAGATTACCTAGGACAAGCCTTATTATAATGAACTCATTCATCCATCTGCCCATCCATTTCTATTTATATCAACAAATATCTAACAAGCGTACAGACTGGACCTGGAATGGTGCTTTCCTCTGGGGCAAAAATGGTCAACAGGGTGGAAGACATGAATGGTTTCTGTCCTCATGAAGTTTCCATGCCAGCCTAGTCTACTCTAGGGGCAAAGAAAACAGCAATGGTGTGAAAAGTGGATCTCATTACATAAATTACCTTCAACTGTGGCTCAGCAATGTAAGAAACTATTTAATTTTAATGGTTCAAGAAAAGGTTTTCACGTTCAGTACACCAACCTTAATACTCTCCCATTACCGTATGGTAATGGAAAGCTTCAAGTATTGTTATAAGCATAATTATAAGTTTTGATAATTAGTAAAAAAAAATTGTAAGATTGTTACATCTCACCATCTATTTTAGAAACTATTTGCATCAAATAGAGCCATCCACTGAATGGGATCACACAGGCAAGCAATGCATCTATTGACCTATTCAGGACATTCACTGACTTGAATCTAACACATGAGAGTCATATCTACATGCATTTTCCAGTCAGAGTTATAGATTTTTACAATTGAAAGGAAATTTCAGAAATTTATGGTATATCTCTCTCCCTCTAAACTGGGACCCATTTGTCGATTGTGAAATCGTCGTAGTGATCTGTGACCAGCATTTCTTTTGAGTGAAATAGCATACCATAGAATAGAAAATAGAGTCATGGTCTGCACAAAGGATACGATTCTGGGAAACATGTTTTCAGTGCTTAACATACACTGTGTATACGGTGTCACCATGCAAAATGTGTTACTGTGGATGAGTGCCTAAACAGTTTGGAAGTCACTGGTCAAGGGCTGTTGCATAGCAAGCTGGGATCAAAACCTTTAGTTTCTCTCCTGTCATGCATTCCTAACATTATCTGGCTTGATATACTTTTTTGTAAAAATGGAAATGTGCAACTATCAAGGCACTGTGCTTCCCTTAAGGGAGCTAAACAGCCTTAAAAATACAAAATATTTAACTCTATTCTTTTTTTCATAAAACTTTCAATCATATTAAATTCTGGCAGATGATGAATAAACAACAATTTCAGAGCAGATTACATCAAATCTAGTAAAGACTAAAGTCCGTGCTCAAAGTCCACTAACTCTAAGGGCTGCTAGAGCATCATCCTACGGAATTGTCCAACTGAAGTTTCTTTTGTTAGGTGCTTCCTTAATGAACTTCTCATGACAATACGGTGCAGAGACGGGTTTAGAAGTGGTTGAAAACCATCTGCTAAGGCTGGAGTCACTTAATAAAAAGTAACTTGTAATGGTTGCTGGAGGCGAAATCAAATACTAGAAATGCATTCAGGTGCTGGGATCAAAGGCACAGTTTCATTGATTAATGTGTCAGGATAAGTGGTCTGAGGTAGTCCCCTCCTTTCAGTGCATTCAGTATGCTTCCGTTGCTATGATATCTTCATAAAGATACATAGCAATTATTCACCTTGGAAAAGTAGGCAATAAATGAGAATTGAAGGAGGAAAAAATCCTAATTAAAAGGCCAATTTATCAAATAATAATCTAAGCTACATTATACTTCACCCTGATTGCAACGTTCTCTCTTGGACTTAAGGATACATTTGGCTCCCAGCAACACTAGAGCTCATTATAATCATCATTAAAATAACACTTTTCTCAAGCCAGCAGGAGTTGGGTGTCTTGCCGAAACTGTGCATTCAGCCCCTGGGAAGAAGGAGTATCAGGCAGTATATCAAGTGGTGCCTCAGGATAAACCTGAATGGGCTCTGATGAGCTCCAAAGGGGTGCGATCCCAAGGTCTTCTGGAGGCGAAGACCCTGCTGCCTCTTATTTCCTATACATTAGTAACACTTAGGCTGTTGTAAGAGGGAGACCAGAGTTTAAATCAGTCACTTTCTGACAAGTTATATACTGGTGCTTCAAGCTGAAATGCAGACATTATGTATAGATGGTATAGATTACATACATGAACAAAAATCATCTTATTGATAAACAGTTATTTATTTAGGTAAAATGAATATATCTACATAATCATGACCCCCTCCAGCTAGAAAGTGAGAATTGTTTTAGTCCTATTCAGAAATTATAAAGGTCTCTAAAGATTAATTCCTTTAAATCCCTCTTCTAAAACTTCAAAGTCATTGTGTCTGCCACCTCTTTTATACAGTCAGTTTTGACAGGAAACCAGTAAAAAGGCAGACCCACTCAAATTTGTTTTGCAAAATAACTCAAAAATTTTATACTAGCAGTAGAATTGTTTTATGAATATCACCGGCTATTGTAAACATGTTCAGTTATTAGGCACACTTAAAATCCTTCAAATAACATGCAACTCTGCTATTTTTGTTTAAATGTTTGTTGTTCAGAAGTTGAAAAACAATCAAAAAATAAAAAAGAAATATTTTGTTAAAAAAAAGTCTGAAACCCTGTTTTCCTGGTGTCATGATATAAAGAACACGGGGAACAGGAAAAGGATTTTATTTTTTTTCATTTAAACATTCAACAGAAGCAGTGTGTGGAACAGTTTATATATTCTTGACTAATGAACTGTCTTTCTGCAAAAACGATGGATGCTACTTATTTAGGTAATTTAATTTTTCTTAGCAATGTAATATCAGGCAGCAAAATAAGAACTTCTGTACACCATCTGATGGGCAGAAAATAGAAAAGTGAAACCAAGTTTGTTTGTAATAGAAGGGATACAAAAACCTTTCTCCCAAATAGTTCACCTAGTCACTTTTGGCTAGTTTTATTCTGTAACAGTACAAAACAAAATTCTGAAACATTAAAGCTCTTTAATAAGCAAGATGAATCACACCAAGAAAATTATTCTGATATTACTTACTAGCTAAGTGTTCCCTGGCAAGCATTTCACTTCCTCTAAACTGCAGTTTCCTCATCTGGAGATCTCAGTATATACCTACACCGCACTGTAAGAATTAAGTGAACCAGTGAAAAACAAACTAAACCACTCAACATAGTGGTTAGCATATATTACACACCTTATCAATTATTATTAAGCACAGCCATAGGAATGTGTACTTCCTGATCTGTATTGAGTTCACTTTTCAAAGCTGCTTGAAAGCAGGAACCAAATGGCACACTGTGGTTCTTAACAAAAGTGACTCAGAAGTAAAATGACCTGCTCTGTGCCCTCACAGTTTTCTGTTGCTCACTCTCTGACTCACTTAGTGATCAGCTTGGTCTCAGTGCCACTCCAAAGCTGGAAAAAGTACTGTCCCTCCTCTCGGGAAATATAAAGGGTTCAATATGTCGGATGGCATTTCAAAGAGCCTCATTGCCAGTCAGGTTCCATTCTCCATCCTTACCTCCTTGGGTAGCTGGGCTGGCATTTCCTGGGGACTCAGCATCAACTTGGTTGGCCAATTCCAATAAAGAGTATAAGCAACCACAATACTTAAGTGGGCACTCCTAAGAGCAGGTAGAGATAAGGATGACAGGGAGACCCACACCTGGCAAAAGAGCAAGTCCCCTCAGCCTCTATTTTTTTCTTTTAAGCCTTTGGTTGACCTGACCTTAGAAATAGAAAAATAATGAGTCTTGCGGCCTTTGCACATTAGCACAGGAAACACAGACATGCAGAAGTAGTAGCTTTAACATTTTGTACTTCACTAGGGAACTTCTTTCTTTATGTTCCAACTTGGGAGATTACCTTTTGTGCCCCTGACTTGAAAAGCAAATACGCACTAATTTTTCTTCTATTGTCACCAGAAACAAACTAACAAGCCCACTGTTGGGTTCTCGAACAGAAAGCACCTAAATTGCAGTATCTATAAAATATTATCCTGAATCATTTAAATCCAAAAATGATGGCAAGAAGGAGCTCAACAAAACTAGGTACCCAACATAAAAATCAATGCTATTTGATTATTTTTATCTCACGAGTTTATATTTTTCCTATTTCTCCAATATGGCAATCTCGGGCCTTCCATGTAGCTAAATATTGAAAAATAAATGTGTATAATAAATGGGAATCTGAGTTCTAGAGTCTCAAACTTGTAGCCAGATATTCAAATTTTGCCCATACAAGTGTTTAGTTTCACTGACACAGTACTTTAAAATATGAGTTTTAACTTGAATGCCCTTAAGAGGTGTATGTACTCCCAGGTCATTACAGGAACCATGAGTCTCGACTTGCCTAGGGACTACCCAATTTGTTCTTTCAGGGTATTTGATTAGTTCTTGTTATGCTTCTGAGTTTGCTAAGCCTGAACTAGATGCCTCCAAAGTATGTATTACTTCCAAGGTGTCTAAGATATAAAGGAACCTTATTGTTAAAAGAGAGTTAACAAAATGTTTACAGAGGCAATTAAAAATTTAATTATTAAAATTTCATTAACAAAAGCCCTGCTATTCGAGGCATGGCACTTGTGTGCTGTGGGCCATTCAATGGACGTTGTAGGCATAGACTTAGAGAGCACTCATAAACCAAGTTCTAGAAAATTAAATTACTTTTAAGCAATATTACTCACTTTTAGTAGGTAACAATTGGAAATAATTCAGAAACATTGCACTTAAAACTTAGTTTAGATATCTGAATGCTGAAAAAATTAGACTGTGCTAGACAGTCACGTAAGAAGGAAATTAATCCTGGAAAATCTATGCAGGGAGTTTTTTTTTGTTTTTTCTTTTTTGTTTTTTTTCCTAATGTGAGTAGGAATTCAGCTAATATTAGAGTATTAGATTAAATGTTAAACATGGCAGTAATGAGATTCCAGAATCTATAGTTCCAAAGAAGTCAAGAAAGGCAAGCTGGGTACTTTGTTGGTCCTTTTCTATTTTATGTATGGCTAATATTTTCCACTATATCTTTAGTATGTTCATTTCAAATTTCTTACATTGTCAGATTAGATATATATTCATTCATTAAAAATTGGAAAAACCCATAATTAGTTGTGTCTAACTAATGTCAAATTTAATTAAATTTATTTAATTAATTATTTAAATAATTTAATTAATTAATTAGTTAATTAATTATTATTAAATTAATCACCGGTTTGGCATGGCATGAAAGCAAAATTAATGTTAGATGGACAAATATTTTAATTTTCAACATGTAAGTATTGCATTAAGTACTTATACTTTTAAAGCCTATAGTTAAGACCATAGTTTTAAAAACATTACAACGGCACTAAAAATGCAAACAGTTTTGGGGCACCTGGGTGGCTCAGGGGGTTAAAGCCTCTGCCTTCGGCTCAGGTCATGATCTCAGGGTTCTGGGATCGAGCCCCACATGGGGCTCTCTGCTCAGCGGGGAGCCTGCTTCCCTTCCTCTCTCTCTGCCTGCCTCTCTGCCTATTTGTGATCTCTATCTGTCAAATAAATAAATAAAATCTTAAAAAAAAAAAAAATGCAAACAGTTTTAAAAACATAGACACCACCCCAAAGGAAACCATTGTTAACAATTTGGTGCATATGCATCTATTTTTTTTTTCTTTTCTAGATATATGCATGTGTGTAATATACTAAATTGGTTATTGGTCCTGTTAGCAAATACCTAGACTCTCCTGACCAGTGCATATACTCATGACTATAGCTATGTCTGTTTTGATTATTTGATATGCTTTGTGTCTCTGGCATACAGAAACTAGATTTCTCAATATCTACATGCTCTACAAATACGTTAAAATAGAAACAATACCACAATACAACAGAAATTATGTTATTGAGAACCCTGTTCTTAAAACAAAATTAATATACTGAATTACTCATTGGTTTAAATATAAAGCCTTTTTTCCCTTAAGTGCACATAATTTTAAAAATCAGCATATTTGAGTTATTATCATCATTGAGATATTTGTGCCATTATCTAACTGACAACTCTAAAATATATTCATGTGTTTCACATATGATCATTACCACCCCTAGACCCAGGTAAGATGGACCCCGTACTGGGCCCTGTACTTTGTAAGACCTCACTATGGTTCCCTGCCATCCAGCACTCCTCAGGGGACAAAGAGAGTACTGAACCAAATAGTTATGTCCATCTTCAGTGTCCAGTACCTTTTCTAGACTATTCTCCAGGTATTTAAGACTCTGACATTTCCTGCCCTAATGGCTCCTGAGCCCAATACAAGGCCTGTACAGGCCTCTTTCCTGTTCCATCCTCCTGAAGGTAGAATACTCTACAAGTATGTACCTCCCTAGATCAGAAGGTTGGCCAAGATACAGACTCTTGTGGCTGGGAGTTGCATGTTGAGGGGCTAAGAAGTATGATTCCCTAGAGGTGAAGCACATAAATTTGTACAGCACTGAGTCTGCCGTGGAAAGGTAATGGATCAGGCAACAAGTGAGGGGCCTCCTCTTCTGCCAAGGTCTAATGTGGAAGTTCAGGAGTAGAATTCCAAAATTGAAACTGGGATTCTAGATCATTATGAAAGCATACCTGTTGGGGCACCTGGGTGGCTCAATTGGTTAAGTATCTGCCTTCAGCTCAGGTAATGATCCCAGGGTCTTAGGATGGAGCCCTGTGTCAGGCTCCCTACCCAGCAGGGAGCCTACTTCTCCCTCTCCCTCTGTCTGCTGCTTCCCCTGCTTCTACACACACTGTCTTTCTCTGTCAAAATAAGTAAAATCTTAAAAAAAAAAAAAAGTATATCTATCTAAATAGTCCAGGAGAACATACTTAACAGTTTCAAACTTATTCTACAATTTTTACATGTTTTCTCATACCCCACAAAACTTTTAAGAGCAGGACTATATAACTAGTACTCTTAACATCAATATAAAACTGTGATGATCAAAACATAATTTCTTCTGTAACTGCTAATATAAATTCCATCTGATGGTAAGGAGCTTTACCTGTCACTGTTAATTAAAACTGTGCTTTGTCACCTGTGATGATCCATTTATTACAATAAAAGTCATTAATTTTTGAACCAATAACGAATTGTGAAACATAATTGCAAGGGCTATTTTATTTCTAAGGGTAGGTAGCAAAATTGCCTTAATATTCAACAATGGTGAGGTAATTTTTAATGTTGCCATATCCCTATCTCCCAGTTCATTGGGCTTAGTATTGGTAACAGGAATGCTATAATTTTTCAGTTTCTTAATTAGTTTTAGTCATTAATTTAACCATTCTATCATACAGGAAAGAAAACGTAACCCTTTTTGTGAGTTGATTTTTCTTTCTGCATTTACTAAACAATTTCTGATCGATGCATATGGTTGTACATTTACATATAAAATTTTGTTATCTATTTATATTCTTAAGAATCACATTACTGGGCACACATCGGGAGAGGGGAACTTGGTCTTTTTTTTTTTTTTCTTTAAGATTTTATTTATTTATTTGACAGGCAGAGAGAGAGAGAGAGGTGGAAGCAGGCTCCCTGCTGAGCAGAGGGCCAGATTCGGGGCTCAGAGAGCCCGATGCAGGGCTTGATCCATGGACTTTGGGATCATGACCTGAACTGAAGGCAGAGGCTTTTACCCACCGAACCACCCAGGCGCCCTGAAACTTGGTCTTCTTATTTATCTTCTACAGACATAAAAATTCACATCTTAGCTCTAATAATAATATTTATGTTTATATAAAAATGTACAAAACACTTGTCAAACTATTATATTGCTTATTCTTCATTACTACTTTGTGAACTATATTATTATCACCTTCATTTCGCAGAATTAAACTGAGTTTCATAGAAGATAAGGAACATCCCCAAAATCACAAAGCCATTAAGTGGCAAATTCTCTGACTCTAAATCCTTGTTTTTTTACCAGAACACCATAATTCACAAAAATCATACCTTTTATGGTAGACAACAATGAAAATTTATAAGTACACAATACTGACTTCCTACCCTCCCCAAATTAATAAATATTTCAGATCATAAGGTATCTCTGGAGGATACAAATGGGCAAGACATAGTTTCTGAAACCAGAAACTATTACCTAACAATGCTGAAGCAAAGATGCATCTACGTCAAATTAAAGAGAATGAAGTTAAGTGTCCCAGAGACGTGCAAGGTATCACAGATGCTCTAAGGAGGGAGATAAGATTTCTGAAAGGAGCAATCAAAGAAAAGCTATGGCTTAGTAGAGACAGTGGAATATGAGCTTAGCTTTCCAGAATGAATCAAGGTAAAGAGGGAGAAATCTATGTAAATGAAATGGCATCAACAAATGCTTGTAATAGGAAGTAGGTATTTTTTGCCTATGTCTACAACTAGGTTTGTACCTATATCTCTGTCTACATCTCCATCTATGACCTAGATGTAGATCTACAGGTAAATATACATTACACATTTGTTAATACCTGTTAAATCCAATGGCTGAAAAGACAATTAACCCACTAATAACAAAGAGCAGCAGATTTAAAAAATAATCAGATACATTTTAGTCTATCAGAGTAACACAGGAAAAAAAGATAGTTAAAGGCAATGTGACTAAGGGATGTGGGAATCCAAATTTTAAAACACTGATGGTAGGAGTGTAAAACGGTATTAGCTGCCTGAACATCTTTGAGCCAGCAAATCTAATTCCAGGAACCTATGCTAAGGAGATAATTGAACAACTATACAAAGATGTATGAATAAGAACATTTATTAAGGTAGTGTTTATAATGGAGAAAATTTGAAAACAGTCCAAATCTTAAACACATGGAATTGTTTAAATAAATTACAGTATATCTGTTTCTAAAAATGATAGATCTACACATATTAACAAATCTTCATTATATTAAGTAAAGAGAACAAATGATGGAACAGTAAATACCGTTTGCCTGTATTTAAGTAGATAAAATAAACTACATATGCACAAAAATATGGAAAGGTCTGCATCAAATCATACACAATATTTATCTCTGAAAATAGGACTATAAGGAACTTTCAAATTCTATTTAATAACTAATACTTCTTGAATATTTCCAAGGAGTATGCAAATTATTTCTAGTTTAATTATTTTAAGTCTAGTTACTGTAAGTTGTCATAATTCATAATACATAATTCTTCCCAAACCCTATTGCACAAAAGTGATAAATTACTCAAATAATTTCAACCTCATTTAGGTTTTTTTCCTTGTTTATATTTGATCTGGAGACCACAAAACAGCACTACTACAACTGGTTTTCATAAAGCCTACATACCCTGACTACAAAAGAGGTTTTTTGTGGCCAAAATGTCCAGAACAGCATGGGCAAGTTTAAAGGATCATGCTCTCAATGGAGACTACACTTGTATAAGACAAAATAAAAACAGACTAGGTTTTCTCCATGACAGAATAACTATTCCACTCATTTTTATGACAAGAAAGTAAAATTATTTTAAATAAAACTTTCTACTTATTAAGTTTATTCTTGGGTTTTCTATCTTCTTCATCTCTTTTCCATTAAAAAAAAAAACCTCAAATTACCTTTTAATAAAATTTTAACTAGCCAATTTCTTATACAACTGTAAACCCCTTTTATGATTTCAAAAATTTTAGGTATTTTTCAAAGCAACAATACACATTTTTCCTTATCTGAAATCCATTACTCAAAATGGAATCTTCCAGGTAATATAAAGGCATTTTCCCTGTTTCTTCTTTTATCCAGGGAAAGAACAGAAAGAGAGAGAGAGAGAAAGGCGGGGGTGGTGAGAAGAAGGAAGGAAGGAAGGGGAAGGGAGGAAGAGGGAAGAAAGGAAGAAGGAAAAGAGGTTCACAAAGAAAACATCTTAGTACCACTGGTTGCTATGAAAATATTTTCATAATGACCTATATATCCAAAATGACATGCCCACCCAACTCCTCTCCAGTATATTTCACTGTGGATCCTAAAAATTCATATGACATTTTTCCAAACATAGCTTTAGGTTTGCCACTAGATTCAGGTCACAAATTCTTCTAGCTTCTATTATTTCAGTAAAAATAGCTTCTATTATTTCAGTAAAAATAAATAAATAAATAAATAAATAAATAAATAAATAAATAAAATAAGGTCTCCAAAGGATATTAGTTGAAAAATAATATCGACTTGTACACGCATATGTCTAAGGTTGTCAGTGCCTTTTGGGGATTGATAATGTCTGACATCATAGATTTGAGAGAAGATGGCTTGTCAACTGGAATGGTAAAAAGCCTGTGCAAAGCAATTTTTCAGTAAAGAAAACTGTCAAGACTGAAAGCACCTTGACTATTATTGATGATATGGTAGCAAGAGTAGAGTTGTCTGAGCAAATGGTATCTGGCTAACATGTTGAAGACACAGAGAGTAAAACACTGTTAAGTTCAAGTCCAATGGAACAGTATTCAAACAGTTCGCTGTGACTTGGTGAAAGAGTTTTGGAAAAATAAATACCTGTCCATCACCACTCTCTGACAGATAACTCCAAGGTAACGTGCACTTTATAGGGGCTTCCTAACATAGAAATGACAATGATTTTCATCATCATTAAATTGTTCACAGTAATCTGATTGAGTCCTCCTGCATCATGGGGAAGATAAGCAGGCAAAGTGACCAAAATAACTCAGTAAAACTTTCACTCCAACACACATTTCTCTCCAAAAGAAAAAAAAATTTAATTTGTAAGATTTTAGATACTACTTCTATCAGACCTCACCAGTGAGTCTCTGACTCATCATATAAATTGATCTCACTCATAAACAAAATGATTGCTAGAACTGTTATGAGCACTTTTGAAAAGTGTCTCTATTATTTACCTCACTGAGCAACAAATAATTCCCAACTGGCAATTGAGAGCAAATAAATTATTCTGGTTGAACAAATCCATACACACTAAAAGACTACAGTTTGGCCAGTTTCTGACCATTCTTTTAGACAATGGAATTACCAAGTCACTTCAGAGAATGGATAAAGACTTTCTTGTCTACAATTGAGAACACAATTATTTTAGGGACAATGTCAGACATCAGGACCCACTGCCATGTGCCAGACTTACATAACATCTTCTTCTCCATAGCTTATACCTCCCAAACCAAGTTTCGCACTGGCTAACAATTACTCTGTGTACTCGCAAGTAACTGAAGCTTCTGCATCTGCTACTGCAGGTAAAAAATAAAAAGCAGGCAATAACACAATATGTGTGTGATTTAAGGAACAGTTCTGCCACAGCCTCTAATTGCTCTCAGGATCTGAATTGGCAAAACCATAAGACATTCAAAAAAAGGCTCTATGCAGGTAGGCCTATAAAACCTAATTATTTCTCACAAAGCAGACCATTCCATTTAAAATAAAAGAAAGCTATGAGCAATAAAGACCATGCCAATAACAATTAGTCTTCTGCACACATGATTAGACTCAGAAAGATAAGGAAGCCTCTAAATTTAATGACGAATCCCATATTTCTGGCGGGGTTCAATATTCTGTGCTAATTATCTTGAAAGACCTTGTGCTACTTAAAAGTACTGGGACTGCAAAGTACTACACCATCTCCATGGATTCACTGTTAACATTTAACTCTGATATTGAAATACACTTGGATGTATAAATTCAGAATTTTTTTTTGTTTGTTTCTTAAAACTATTCTTAGGAATGGTTTTAAGCTTTTGCCAACTGTAATATTTACTGATATGTATGTAATTCAGCATTTTATAGGACTTAAAAAAAAAACACCTTAGTAAGGCAGAGAATCCTATTTTAAAGAGGAATTAAAATGAATTTTTTAAAAAACCCAACCAGTAAATAAAGCCAGTGTAAAAAGGGAATTCAGAGCATGGAATCCTATCTGCTGTTTACCAAACAGTTTTTTAAAAACTTATTTAAAATGAATGATGCAAAGGAAGACAGAATGCACCCATCAGAATTCAGGAAACAAACGTTAATGTAGAATTTCTTTATTAAATATAATTGCCATGCCTCTTCTAAGTAGAAAAGATTTGTTCTTTCACATGGCTTTGTACTAATTCGGTTCTGTAAAGGGTACTTTCCTACTAGTATGCAAATGTAACTTCAGTTAATATAAATAGAAGTTATCTACACACCACAGCTGTGCAAAATACCAAAGTTAAAGTTATTGGTAGTGTTTAATGTATAAGTTATTATAAAAAAAACTTAAGTAATGTAATGCCAAGAAAATTCTAGATTTATAAACCACAGAGAGGAAACACTATCTTTGCCATTAGAATGGGATGGTCAGGAAAGATTTCATTTTCTGCTGGGCTGTATTTAATTTGTAAATGTTTATAGTCTTTGTGAAATAAAAGAGAATCCTATTGGCATTCAAATAATATTGGTTGAAAGAAAACCATTTTAATTTTGTTTCTGAAATTGTGGAATAAGAAAACAAGTAAAAACAGTTTTAAAGCCACAGGGAAGCGGAGGAGTCTTCTTTTTCCCTAACTGCACAATAGTTAGTGTCTCCATAGAAACTGAGAGAATTGCAGTAAAGTGTCATCAACAAACCAGGGCTTCGAAACTATACACAAGTATGTCTCCATAGACATTGAAAAACACATGTATACGTCCTTCCCCCAAATTAAAGACAATTATTAAATCTCTGAAGAGCAAGAACAACAGCTCAAAATCATAGAGGTCTCTTAACGAAACTAAATTCTTTTTTGGTCATTATCTTATTGAAAGACCATATAGATAATAAGGAAAATTCCTTGGACATTGTGATTAAAGACCTCTTTGCAGAATCTTGTTCCTTGCTAGTTATTAATTAATTATAATTACACTGGTTTATTTTGCCTTCCTAACTAACAAGTACCAAGAGGGCAGGGGCCATGGCTAGTCAGTCTGTGACTGTCTGCCTAGTCTGGAATTTAGTGAGACATATATAAATTCTTGTTCTGAAGTGACCCTTCTCTGGCTCTATCCCTTCATTGTCAGGCCCACTTTTTCCCCTACTCCTTATCACAACATTTGAAAACACTTCGAGCTACCTTATGACCGTGCAATTGCACTACTGGGTATTTAGCCCAGATATACAGATGTAGTGAAAAGAAGGGCCATATGTACCCAATGTTCATAGCAGAAGTGACCACAATCGCCAAACTGTGGAAAGAGCCAAGATGCCCGTCAACAGATGGATAAAGAAGATATGGTCCATGTATGCAATGGAGTATTATGCCTCCATCAGAAAGGATGAATATCCAACTTTTTTATCAACATGGACGGGACTGGAGGAGATTATGCTGAGCGAAATAAGTGAAGCAGAGAGAGTCAATTATCATATGGTTTCACTTACTTGTGGAGCATAAGGAATAACATGGAGGACATTAGGAGAAGGAAAGGAAAAGTGAGTTGGGAGAAATCGGAGGGGGAGACAAACCATGAGAGACTGTGGACTCTGAGAAACAAACTGAGGGTTTTGGAGGGGAGGGGGCTGGGGGGGTTAGATGAGACTGGTGGTGGGCATTAAAGAGGGCACATATTGCATGGAGCACTGGGTGTGGTGCATAAACAATGAATCTTGGAATACTGAAAAAAATAAAATAAAGTTTAAAAAAAAGAAAAGAAAAAAAAAACACTTCTTAAATACTGACCTTTTGAAAGCAAATATTTCTGTCTCTACCTGAGACAGAGGCAGTATGACAGAAATAACCAATCAGTGGTCTTGAGAGCCTTATGTAACCCCCAATTTAGTCTCATCTCTTGCTAACTAGCTACATTACCTTAAGCAAGTCACTTATCTCCTCTAGCTGTAGTTACTCAAGGGCAATAGGCTTGTATCACTAAAATTTATTCTAGAACTACTATTTGAAAAGGACGAAGGGTATGACTCAGGGTTGAGTCTGAATCACTGTGTTCTCATTTGAACTTCAGAATTCTATATTCTAAAGTTGAAACGTCATATTAACTATTGTGTATTAGTTTTCTGTTAACAAGTTACCACAAATTTTAGTCCTTTAAAATGCCAGAAATTTATTATCTGACAGTTCTAGAGGTCAGAAGTCTGAAATCAGTTTCCCTCGGGTAAATTAAGGTGTCAGCAGGACAGCATTCTTTCTGGAGGCTTTGGGGAATCACTTCCTTGCCCTTTAAACCTTCTGGAGGCCACCCCCTTTCCTGGCTCAAAGCACTACACTGCATTATCCCTCCTTCCTCACTCCTTCTCTGACTGGATCTCTCCTGACACTTGTGACTACATTTGTTCCACCCAGAAAAGCCAGCATAACCTCCTCACTTTAAGATATCTAACTTAATCATATCTGCAAGGTCCTTTTTGCCAAAGGAAGTAACATATTTACAAATTCCCCTGATTAGCATGTGGGGCCATTATTCTGACTATAGCTTCAGAAAAACTTCAGATAAACTTTAATGGGATTTTCTGGCACCTCCAAGAAGTCTGGATTTTAAGATTCTCATTAGCCACTCCCAAACACACACATTAACACTCTTCTCTGGCTTCTCAGTAATTGGCTTGTCTTGCTATACATCAGTCATAACTTTTATGGAAAATCTTTTGCATGCAGAAAATAAATGTGACAGAAATCTTTAGAGATTGGATTGGATTCAGGTAATAGTTACACTTCAAAAACACAAATGAAGGTTTCTGCCTGAAGATGATTCATCAAAGAGGAGAAAATAGGCATTTCATTATGTACAGATGTTATGAAAACTCCATGAAAATATGACAGAAGTTCTGCACTCAACACAAGAAACTCATTATGAAAACATAAACCACTACTGTTCAGCTTTCTTCATACAGTCCTTATGATGGTGGAATTTGTTTCTACCTGTAGAGTACAAAGTACATTACAGTTATACAGAAATCTGGGTTTATCTTCTCACCTTAAGAAAGCCACTAAGAAGGATTCACATCTATAAGAAGGCAGTTTTCTGTAAGATTTAATTAAAATGAACTAATCTGGCTCTTTTGATTGCTTTTAAAATTATCTTGATTTTTAAAGTACTCATGAAAGAAATTGAGGAAGACACAAAGAAATGGAAAAATGTTCCATGCTCCTGGATTGGAAGAATAAATATCGTGAAAATGTCTATGCTACCTAAAGCAATCTACACATTTAATGCAATTCCTATCAAAGTACCATCCATTTTTTTCAAAGAAATGGAACAAATAATCCTAAAATTTATATGGAACCAGAAAAGACCTCGAATAGCCAAAGCAATATTGAAAAAGAAAGCCAAAGTTGGTGGCATCACAATTCCGGGCTTCAAGCTCTATTACAAAGCTGTCATCATCAAGACAGCATGGTACTGGCACAAAAACAGACATATAGATCAATGCAACAGAATAGAGAGCCCAGAAATAGACCCTCACCTCTATGGTCAACTAATCTTCGACAAAGCAGGAAAGAATGTCCAATGGAAAAAAGACAGCCTCTTCAATAAATGGTGTTGGGAAAATTGGACAGCCACATGCAGAAAAATGAAATTGGATCATTTCCTTACACCACACACAAAAATAGACTCAAAATGGATGAAGGATCTCAATGTGAGAAAGGAATCCTTCAAAATCCTTGAGGAGAACACAGGCAGCAACCTCTTCGACCTCAGCTGCAGCAACATCTTCCTAGGAACATCGCCAAAGGCAAGGGAAGCAAGGGCAAAAATGAACTATTGGGATTTTATCAAGATCAAAAGCTTTTGCACAGCAAAGGAAACAGTTAACAAAACCAAAAGACAACTGACAGAATGGGAGAAGATATTTGCAAATGACATATCAGATAAAGGGCTAGTGTCCAAAATCTATAAAGAACTTAGCAAACTCAACACCCAAAGAACAAATAATCCAATCAAGAAATGGGCAGAGGACATGAACAGACATTTCTGCAAAGAAGACATCCAGATGGCCAATAGACACATGAAAAAGTGCTCCACATCACTCGGCATCAGGGAAATACAAATCAAAACCACAATGAGATATCACCTCACACCAGTCAAATGGCTAAAATTAACAAGTCAGGAAATGACAGATGCTGGCGAGGATGCGGAGAAAGGGGAACCCTCCTACACTGTTGGTGGGAATGCAAGCTGGTGCAACCACTCTGGAAAACAGCATGGAGGTTCCTCAAAATGTTGAAAATAGAACTACCCTATGACCCAGCAATTGCACTGCTGGGTATTTACCCTAAAGATACAAACGTAGTGATCCGAAGGGGCACGTGCACCCGAATGTTTATAGCAGCAATGTCTACAATAGCCAAACTATGGAAAGAACCTAGATGTCCATCAACAGACAAATGGATAAAGAAGATGTGGTATATATACACAATGGAATACTATGCAACCATCAAAAGAAATGAAATCTTGCCATTTGCGATGACGTGGATGGAACTAGAGGGTATCATGCTTAGCGAAATAAGTCAATCGGAGAAAGACAACTATCACATGATCTCCCTGATATGAGGGAGAGGAGATGCAACATGGGGGGTTAAGGGGGTAGGAGAAGAGTAAATGAAACAAGATGGGATTGGGAGGGAGACAAACCATAAGTGACTCTTAATCTCACAAAACAAACTGAGGGTTGATGGGGGGAGGGGGTTGGGAGAGGGGGGGTGGGATTATGGACATTGGGGAGGGTATGTGCTATGGTGAGTGCTGTGAAGTGTGTAAACCTGGCGATTCACAGACCTGTACCCCTGGGGATAAAAATATATTATATGTTTATAAAAAATAAAATTAAAAAAAAATTATCTTGTTTTTTCCAAGAAACGGAACATTATAAAAGTAAGGAAATATAGCACTTCCACAGTTGTGATTAACATGAGCGCATTTACAAGAAACTTTGTAGATACACAATTAACAATAATATTTTAGTATATTTCCCGGGAGCCTGTGGTTTTTGGCGATTGGGAATACATTTCATTTTGCTGATTTACTCCATTGCCCATATCTTACCCAGTTATTTCCCAAAAGATGAATAACTGGCTATGTGGAGTTTCATCCTTCTGATAGAAAGAATGTAAATTTGCTCAGTTTGGTAAATGAATTGGCTCTTTTTAGCCACAAAGGTCCACTTAATAAATTATTATTACTAAATGGTACCACTGTGGCCAGCAAAGTGCTGTGTTTTGTTTCTTTTCTTTTCTTATCATCTAACCCTCCATTGGTGGTCAATTTTCTCCCCACCAGTGGGAGAAAAGAGTTCATTTTTGGGGAGATATTTACAGCATCTGTATTACCCAGTCATCAAAAAATTGCCTGCTGTTACTCCTATAAGCTTTCTACATTATTCTTTCCCCAAACGTTAGGACATAAAATACTCTATCATATTATAATTCCCATTTTCACAAAGGAAAACCAGTAAGTCAAGGCCACAGAGGGTATGTTGTGACTCAGTACTGGAGACCAGAACTGAGATCTGTGACTTTAAACCTATTTCTGTTGCTTAGTTCACAGAGACAGGAAGTTTACATTTATACTCACTGCAAGAGCAAAATATTTCAAATAATCCATGAGAAAGCAGAACAGTTTTTACTTCTGCCCTGAAAAAATCAGGCCATCTGGCTGCCCTCATGACACATTTGAATAAGAATATCAGGTTGAAAATTTAGGTCAAAGCAAACCAAGAGAAAAGAGCTTGACAAGAGGAGGCTAATGTATTTAATGTCAGGTTGATTTTGGATTTGCCCTAAAATTTAGGAATGTACATTTCTAAACTCTACTGTTAATATTTAGTTTGGATTCTTTTATCTTATGTTCATACTTGGTAAATCAGCATGAAATTTGGGCTTTGAAATGAAAAATAAGATAAAGTAGACAGAATACAAAATAAAATTAAGATAGAGGTGATACCTACTTTTTAAATCTCTCCTTTCTCAGAAAATGCTTATTCATACTTAGGGAAATAAAAAACAGCATGCATTATAACAATTAATAATCAAGCTATTGAAAATATCTATGTGTGTACAACTCTATGATGCGCAAACTGCCATTGTTTTTTTTTTTTAAAGATTTTACTTATTTATTTGACAGAGAGAGAGATCACAAGTAGACAGAGAGAGAGGGGGAAGCAGGCTCCCTGCTGAGCAGAGAGCCTGATGCAGGGCTCAATTCCAGAACCCTGGGATCATGACCTGAGCCGAAGGCAGAGGCTTAACCCACTGAGCCACCCAGGCGCCCCTGCCATTAAGTTTTAAATCAGAGTCATACATATGTCTGTTTTGAAGTAAGGCTTTGTAAGGTGTTTTTGTTTTTGTTTTTTAATGAGGTATCCCATATTTTTAAGGCCATGTCCTATTTGGGGAAGGGAAATGTATTTTAGTATCCACACCATTATCAGTCTTGATTACAATTATGAATGAAAGTAGAAAAGTAGAAGGTGCATATAAAAGCAAAAATTAAAACCAATATATTAAAGTTTGCGGTAGTGAGGTCATATGTATTTTACAAATTATGTAATGCTATTAATCCAAATAAAAGAAAATTTAGATTAATTTTATATTAATTACCTTCAATCAATTACAAGAAGCATTGTAACAAGTGATACTATTATTAAGCTAAGTACACATAGGACTGTGTAATTATAATATATGTAATAATAGGACTAAGTACACATAGGACTAAAGTAATTCTATAATTCCAGTCAAAACATATATTTGTCAGCTTCACTGTATAATTAATTCATCTAAAATTGTTATTTAGAACTGGATTAATTTTCTCACTTTTATACAATAAAACAATGAATAGATGTTCCTAAAATTGTCTATTGCAAGGATTTCATCACTGTTACGGGTAGGACCAAATAGAACAGTAATCTAAGAAATGGTTTTGCCATGATTAAGAGGATGGAGGGTCCTAGATATTTATTGTTAAGAATTCAGTTTTCTAACTGCACTATGTCCAAAAGTTTTCTCATTCCATCACTGGCATTCTCCTAACCTCAAAGAGGTAACTAATACCAAGAGAGAACAAAGTGAAGGTGGCTTCTTTTTTCTTTTTTTTTTTTCCTTAAGGATTTTATTTATTTGTGAGAGAGAGAGAGCACACAAGTGGGGAGAGGAGCAGGCAGATGGAGAAGCATATAGAGATAGAAGATAGAGATAGAAGCAAACTCCCCACAGAGCAAGGAGCCCAATGTGGGACTTGATCCCAGGACCCAGAGATCATGACCTGAGCTGAAGGCAGAGGCTTAACCGACTGAGCTACCCAGGAGTCCTAATTGAGTATTTGAAACTAATCATCCCTTCATTTGGGAAAGCTTGCCTTGTTTATGTGGGCAACAGAGTCAGAATTTCAGACTTTTTTGGGTAATATAGGAAAAAATTATCTAGAAAACATCTTGTTCTTTGAGAACACATATTTCTTTTGTATGTTCCACAGGGCATGGTATAGAACAAAATATATACTAAGAACTGAATAAACATTGTACCCAATTGAATCTGAAATGCAACTTTCATTTTAAGGTATCATGCCATCAGTGGTGAACCCTTACAAATCAGAAGGGAATATAATATGGTTGTTCTCCCATTAGAAAGTTCATGAAACCATTAGGTAATCAGAATCTATTTAATGGAGTGGTTTGGGAGGTCTCTTATTTCTCATCAGTGGAAGAATAAGTATTTGGAAGAACACCTGAGCCCTGATTTTGTTTTCACTTGCATGTGGGGGGGGGGGGATCTTCCATTTAATATTTTAATACTGCAATGTGATGCTTTTTTTTTTCTTGAATTTCCATATCTTGAAAAAAACAACAAGAGCACCATTATCATCAAGCAGCATTTACTGATTTTCTAATAGTTGTAGAATAGAGGACAAGGCTCCACAAGTCAGGGGTTATAGCTTAGCGGTAGAGATTTGACTGCAAAGCCCCACAAGCCAGCAAACTTCAGCAACAAAGCCGAACAACAAAGCAATCATTTTCTTAAGGATATGTGGACTTCATAAACTAAAACATGAGCAAGCAGAAAGAAATGAAGCATATAAATTTTTTCTCACTTTTTAAGCCTTACCTTAATGCTTTTAGGCCACTGGTTACTCCTCAATGCACGAGAGCACATATTTACAAAATGGCCCCAGTAATTTGAAAAAATTAATATGCCACTAAAAAGTGAGTACTTAATCCTCTAATCACAGACAAGTTCCAACCTATAGGGGAGAAGTGGTATAAAAGTTGGATTGAAATTCTTTTTCCCTCTCCCTAGCTCTCTAACAGACAATATAGACATTTGCATGTTGCTCTCTTAACCTTATTTAAAATCTTCATAAAGCAAACAACAAAAGATAAAAAGGGCCGCTAATTCATTTATAATCACCTCTATCATCATTAACCTATACTGAAATACAGCTTGCTAAATACTTTGTAGGCATTATTTATTTAATTTTCAAAAAAAAGGTCTTATAAGGTAAGCACTCCACTTTCTTTTCGTATAAGGTAAATAGCTCTACTTTCTTTTTAAACAGATGTAGAAACAGAGGCTTAGAAAATTCAGTGCTGGGCGCCTGGGTGGCTCAGTGGTTAAAGCCTCTGCCTTAGGCTCAGGTCATGATCTCAGGGTCCTGGGATCGAGTCCCGCATCGGGCTCTCTGCTCAGCAGGGAGCCTGCCTCCTCCTCCTGTCTCTCTGCCTGCCTCTCTGCCTACTTGTGATCTGTCTGTCAAGTTAAAAAAAAAAAAAAAAGAAAGAAAATTCAGTGCTTAAGGACACATAGAACAAAATACTGACCAAAAAAATAAAAGACTTGAGCCCTGCTCTGGCCCACTTCAAATCTTTGGTCTATGTCATATTAACCCTGATAAGGTTTTTCTATGGATACCTATGAAATTTTACTGTAATTAAAATATGTACCTATAGGTTGGCAGATAGGAGACAGCACAAAAATTGAAGAGAAACCTCTAAATTTCTCCATGACCAAAATAGTATGGTAATGATATTTTTTTTAAATTATATGAGAAGAGTGGCATTGGCAGTTGCAGCCAGATACAAACTTTGGCTTACTCTGTGGCTACAACAGACTGTCCATTCTCAAGAGAAACACTGGCTTCCTTCACAACCAGCCTGTTCTTATCTGGCAGGATACTTCTACGAACTGTTCTATGTAGGCATCCACTTCATAATGTCTGCAGAACTCCTTGCAGGTGAATAAAGACGGTAATGTAATCGTGGAAGTCAAGATACAGAGACAGGAAGAAATGAAGATCTAGAGAGAATGTTTAGGGGCGCCTGGGTGGCTCAGTCGGGTAAGAGTCTGACTCTTGATTTGGGCTCAGGTCACGATCCCACCGTGGTGAGATGGAGCGCCTCTCTCCTCCCCTGTTGGACTCCATGCTCAGCGGGGAATCTGCTTGGGATTCCTTCTTTACCTCTCTCCCACAACCACTCAAGTAAGTAAATAAATACATAAATCTTTTAAAAAAAAGAAGAGAGAGAGGGAGAATGTTTAAATCCTTGATTGTGTTTATTTCTGGTGACCAGTGGCTCCTGTACCATGCCACTGCTTTATTATCCAGTAGATTTCCATTTTTTGGTAAAGTCAGTTGGAACTTAGTTTCTTTACACATACCACAAAGAATTCCACATAAAAGGCTACCACACATTGAGTATTTCAATGTTTATGGGACACTGCACCAAACTTTCTGTAATGCTCACAGACATCCTATGATACAGGTATTATTCTCTGCATTGTACAGTAGAAAAACTGAATGAAAGAGAGAATAGTTTGTCCAAGGTTTTACTGCAAGAAGACCAAGTTGAATTAAGTTGAATTAAGCCTAATATGCTTCCCACAGTACTTGCTTGGAGAAAATCTACTATCAAGTAGACTGGTAAACTAGTTACAGGTATCAGATTTAAAAAACAAAACTTTATAAAGTTACCATACTGGCTCAAATAGCATTGGAAAATAACAGCATCAAAAGATTTGAATATGAGGCCCAGTTTTGCCACTAAAACTGTGTCAATAATCAAGAACAATAAATGGGTGGTAATAAAAGCCCGGGTATGAATGCATCCCTGTGGGAGGAAATTTTTGAGGAGGATTTTGTGGGTCAGTCAGGGAACCTAACCACCATTTCCTACATAAAACATGTTTTTTATTTCCAAGCTACTGATTAAGAAATGAATGTTAGAACACAACTCCTTTGAAACTTGGGGACTGACCATTCTAATAATGTTCAGTTTGATAGAACACTTAAAATTATAGAGTCATATTTTCCAAGTACTTCTAGGTACTAAAGTTAAATATTTTTTTCTTTTTCTCCTGAAAAAAGTAAACTGCCTTAAAGTGAATTCTTTATTGGCTACTTTATTTAGGCCATAAAATGTATGATTTTTTTAAAAATTTGACCAATTAAAAAAAATTAGGAGTTCTTCCTTGACTATAAAATTCAACATAGGTAGCTAATAGTCTCTGGAAAAGGCTCAAATAGCCAAGCTAAAAAAGTCTTACTACCATTACTTAAAAAGTGAGGAGATACATTCTGATCAGGAGCACTTCATAGTATGTTGTGGGCCCTAGATTAATAATCTTACTTTTCAATTTAAAATCAAGGCTGGGGGGCACCTGGGTGGCTCAGTGGGTTAAGCCGCTGCCTTCGGTTCGGGTCATGATCTCAGGGTCCTGGGATCGAGCCCCACATCGGGCTTTCTGCTCAGCAGGGGCCTGCTTCCTCCTCTCTCTCTGCCTGCCTCTCTGCCTGCTTGTGATCTCTCTGTCAAATAAATAAATAAAAATCTTTAAAAAAAAATAAAATAAAATAAAATAAAATCAAGGCTGGAATCTATCAAGCAAATAGTATTTTTAATGGTGTCCATGCAATGTCAGGTTTTCACTCTAGATACCAGAAACTATGCACAAAGGAAGTCTTATTTATCCAACCCATATACTCTGACAGAGGAACAGAAACTTATGCAATGTTGCTTCTTTGGTACCACAAAACAATTTAATACACAAAAGATGTCCTATTGAATTAATTCACACATCAATTTAGTTGAAGCCCTCAACGATAGCCATAAATGTGTCCCATATAACAAAACACACTGAGACTTTAAATGGGACCTTGTTGATACTGGTCACAAGCTTTCAGCTCCTCACTTGGCTCCCAAGTGTCCAAACCATTTTCAGTTTGTTTAGCACCTCTAACATTATGCATTTTTATACATTATGTACTGTTTTATTTGGTGGTTCATTTTATCGTATCTTTTTCCTATCCTGCCCACAATGGATCCTTGACTTAAACACCCTGAAGAATAAATGTAACAGTCAACTGATCTGATTTCATTCAGAGCACAAAGAGAAAAGCCCCTGAGTTTCACAACAGTTGCAACCAGGAGCAACGAATGTGTGTTCCCCACAAAAATCACTAATAGGGTGGGTCTACCTCATAGCACTTCATGTTGATACTTTAGAATTCAGCTTCCTCTGGATTCTTCGCAGCTTTCCAAGGGCTGTTCTCTTCCCATTATTTTCCTTTATCTTCCTATTCTTGACCGTGTGTGATCCTTAAAGCACGTTCTTTTAGACTTCCTTTACAAATTCCATCCTGTAGCATGGATTAAACTAACACCTCCATATTAATAAGTTTTCTAATCATTTGCTCTGAATAGTCCAGAGACCCTAAACAAGCTCAAGAAAAACCTTTTTGGAAATTTACTTTCCCTTCTCATTCTCCCTAACCACATTGTCCTGTTTTCTTTTTGTTCATAAATTTCCATGCCATCTTCTCCCTGCAAACATTATCTGTGATTCTGTTATACAGTTAGCATTAGAGGGAAAACAGTATCTTTAATTCATGCTTCTAAATTCAGGGGAGTAGGGCTAATATGAGCTAAAGTTCTAATAAAATATGATTATAACCAGGCTGTCAAAGTGATGCTGGGAGTGGGAAATTTTCTTCAATAAATAGATAATTCAATTAATAAATACATCAATACTTTAAGTAACTTTTTATACTGTATTTGAAGTTTTGGTCAAGTTTGAACTTTTGGTTTAGAATCTCTATTAAGTATTATTTGCTAATTACAGCCAGTATTTCTGGTGAACCCTTTGACATATATCAGCAAGCTTGGCCTAAAATTGGACCTGCAGACGTTTGCTTTTCTGGTCCAGCTGTAAAATGTAAGTTGGATTTGAATACTTGTGGGGGGGGGGGTCACTTACTCTTTATTTCCCCACACACTCCATTATTCTCTTTTGTGCTTTTACTCTGACGAGTTGTATATTCATGCTACCCAGCTGTCAATGAAGAAATTTGCAATAATGGCAAATAGGAAAATTTTATAACCTTACTGGAGATATGGAGGTTCAAGAAGTAGTTAAATTCTACCATTTGGGTAGGTAAATTTTTCAGTAGGTAAATTTTTTAGGTAGGTAAGTTTTATTTTAGTTCCTCCTTGAATTTCGTGATTAAAACATATTCTCAGTCCTTAATAGGACTGACTACAGACGATCCGATGGTCACCCAAAATATTGCCTCTAATGGTACGAGGTCCTCAACATTTCATCTCATTCTGTTTCAAGATTTCAAATCAGTATGATTTTTTCTATAAAATTACCTTAGAAAGCTTCCCTAGCCAGCTTCTCATAAATCTTGTGCTCATTCTCACTTACAGTGTATTCTCAAGGAAATCATGTAACAAAATTCTCTAGGCCACAAATTTGTACCACACGAAACAGCACGGATACTTGATTTGACTGAACTGTCCCACTGGTGGAGAAGATATTTGTGTAATCGGCTCTTTCTGAAATCAGGCACGTACTTTTGACTCCATACAGTCGCTGTTAATGGGAAAGTGACCCCTCTTTATTTTTATCCATGTCCTTTCCAATACATTTAACCCTGTTCACAGAGACCATCTTCACAGATGTACTCTGAGGATTAGAGGTAATCAGCTAAAGACTCCTGAGTATCTTGCAAAAAAAAAAAAAAAAAAGTTAGCTCTTAAGAATAAGTATTATCATTTTAGTTCATATTAAATTCAAGCAGTTCATCTTTGCCTTCAGGACTCAGTAGCTTTCTCTGCACTTCCAAATCTCAGCTTTCAAACACATTTCTAAAATACTCAATATAAAAGTTAAACTAGAACATTACCAAGGATGTTCGACACCCACTGTAGATATTTGATTAAGTCCAATCTTACCTCTGTATTGCAGAGAAATGTGATTGAAAAAGTCCTATTTTGCCCCTATATAGTATCATATTTTCAAAGACATAACTGATCACTTGCTTTATTATATAGTAGTCATGTGGTATTTGGGGATTGTAGAGATAATTATAAGTTAATCACTATGCTACAAATGCAAGTGTATATCATTGCATTTTTAAAAAAAATAATTGAGTAAAAATGAACTTCTTCCATGTGCTGAGAAGTGACAGGTGCCAAATAAGGTTTCAAGTTTACTCCTTTTATACCTGAAAAGATAGTGACTACTCAAGAAAGTAATGTAATGACATCTACCAAGTTATTATCAGAACAATCTTCTTTAAATACTAAAGGGCTTAACAAAATGTTAATTTTAAATGAAAATTTCCTATCTCTAGCAACTAAACATAAAGGGAATTATAATGATGCCAGAATTTGATAGAATACATAGTACACTGAATTTTATCCATACATTGAATGTTGTTCACTGATTATTGCAACCAGAAAAAATAAATATTCTACTAATTTCTGATATATTAAATCCACAGTATTTAAGTAAGATATTAATGTGCACCTAAGAGCAATAAAATTAATTTTATTCATCATTCAGTTACAAAATGATGTATTGTGTTTGACAATCTTGGCTTTCATATAACTAAAGTCCTTCCGCAAATTAGAATTTAACCTATATTTAAGTTACTATATAGAAGTCAATAACTTTGACCATAGCAAAAACTCTTCAATAGTGAAAACATTTCACCTAAAGGGAATATTTTTGGGGGCAGATGACTATCATTTCAGAGACAAGTATGGTGAGTCTAGCATATGATCAAGCTAGATAACATCACTGAAGGTCAAAATATGATATAAACCATGAGTATTGATTTTATATTTGATCTCAACACAAGCTCTGGAGAGGACTCTGAGGTCCCTAATTTTTAAACTTTATTTATCTCTGAATTGATACTCTGGTCATAGGTTCTCTCACTTTAAGTTAAAGATACATATTAGACACCCACAAACCTAGATCTATTCTAGCTGGAGTATACAAGATATACAGTCCTTAACTGCAGGTACCTTGTTTTTCATATGTGGACACAAGAATCTCTGGACCACTGAGTAAGACCATAGAATAAGACCAAAACAAAACAAAACAAAACAAAATTTAGAGTCAATTTATTATTAATTTATAATTAAGGAGAAAGAATTAAGGGAACTAATTTTGTAGTGAATGTAATAAATACAGAGAGTATGGGGAGAGAGAATGGAAAGAGAGAGAGATTTAGAAAGGGTGCTTTGACCAGAATCATCAGAAAACCTTCAAAGGTGGAAAGACCTCCACTAATCCTTGAGGAAAAAGTGAGCCAAAGAGAGGTTGAGAAGAAAGGAAAAGAAATCATCCAGATAGGAGAACAGCATGAGCAAAAGGCAGGAATACTACATAAGTGTGATTTTAAGTTCCCCTTCTCAGAAGCCTACAATGGCTCCCGTTTATCCTTCGAATGTAATTAAAACTCCTAATTACAGGCTTCAACGCTTCTGTCTCCCACCCCCATTCCCTGGATTCTGCAGCTAATACTTATTATGCATACCAACTTAATATAGTCTACACAGAACTAGTGCTCACCCTTCTACAACTTCTGCAATTCCTACAGCTTCTCCTAAGGCACTTTCCCTAAGGTTACACAACCTGTTGAACCTATACTTCAAAAGTGGTTTAAAGTCTTGTCTTTCTGCCTTTGGCTCTCTTCACTACCCACACTTGACTCTGCTATCCTCATATGCAAAATAAGTCACATACCTATTTTTATGCTTCATTGTGTTTTTATTCTTGCATGCATGCAGTGTTGCTGTAAACAAGCAGAAACCACGTCCTTCATTAACTAGATTATGAGGTTCTTGAACCATTTATATACTATGGATTTCTATGAAATCTAGAATCAGAATCCTGGGATTTTACCACATTCTTCATGTATTCATTCACCAAATATTCACTGATAACTGTGAGCAAAGCACCATATACATTTACAGTATACAGTCTGTGGACCGCAAGAAGGTTTCGATTCAGTGGAAAACTGAACTGTAACTCGGACAGTATGTGAAAAATGTCAAAGGAGGTAATTTCAAGAGCTGAGAGCTTATTTGTAGATGTGTTAATCAGAGTTGAATTTATAAATAAGTATGTGTCTGACCTGGAAAATATTATAATGCCTAGAAGTGATAGAAGATGATATTCTAGGAATAAGAAACAAAACGCTCAAAGGAATGGCTCATGTAAGTAGGTCTTAGTGCAGGTGGTAATTGGAGCTGAGGCTCTGTGAATATTTTATAACATAACATTTCATAAAAGCCATTCTGACTTGGACTTATGCCAGAAGCATTATTTTATTTTATTATTATTTTTTAAGTATCACCTGTAAATTGGGTCCACTTAGCAAGGATTCTAGAGTCATGCCTCCACTCACGACTCTCCCAGTAACTAAGGATTACTCTTTGGAAACTTGCAAGTCTCAGTTTCTTCAACTATAATAAAACGAATAGAGGCACCTGGGTGGCTTAGTTTGTTAAGTGTCCAACTCTTGATTTCGGCTCAGGTCATGATTTCAGGGTTGTGAGATGGAGCCCTGCATCAGACTCTGTGATGGATGTAGAGCCTGCATAAGATTCCTCCTATCCCTCTGCCCCTCTCCCCATCTCCCACTCATTGTGCCCCTCCCCCTCTATATTTCAAAAACAAAAACAAAAACAAAAACAAAAAAACAAAAAAACCCAGAATAGAACCATCCAATTTCTCAAACCCTCCAATATTTCCCACCTTAACATTCTGTTCACTTTTTTATGACACTAATTCTAATTTATTTTATTTGTATCTCCTTATCTTATACCCATTCTCCAAATAGAATAAGGGTAGGACCATATCTACCCTTTCCACCTCTGTATCCCAAATGCCTTGTTTCCTGAGGATACATTTTGAAAATTATTAATATGCTTTTCTATTGTGCATTTCTGAGAACAGAAAATTTTTCTTAGTTCACCCAACATACCTAAATGGACAGGACAAGGCAGCATGAGAGGATTAGAATTTGTTACAGATGGAATGCAAAAAGAAAAAGAAAGTCAAGATAAAGTTTAGCTTTTGGTATTGAAAATAGGATTCTGTAGCACATATGAGGCTCACAAGCCGCGCCATTATCTTGAGAGATAATTGTTAGAACTCCTTTGGCTCCTCCTTTATTATAACAAGAGGCAGACTTGGCAGGGCCAACAGGAAGAGACTGTAGGACAAAATCCCACTCCCCTTTTTCTGCCTCAGAGACTATTGGGAAGAAGGAAAGGAAAGTGAAAGAGCCATTTCAGCAGCTGTGTGTCTTGAGTTTCCCAGATTTGTCCAAATATAGGGAGGGGCATTGAGTAAGTGGGAAAAAACTTAAGAGCAGATTGGGCTTCTACTATCCATCTAACATTACTCTGGTTTCTACAGCTTTGGGAGGAAGCCACCTCATGGGCTACTCTATATTGTCCTATAACACATCTAAATCTCATACCCTTGAACAAAGTTATAATCAAGCAAAGAGAGGCTTTTCAGTTTGATTTTGTCTTCTTGCAAGCACAATGCCATATGGCCAAGATACTGAGCTGAGAACCAGTAGGCTTGCTATGTAGTCCACCAGAGGAAAGGAAGAAAAGAGAAATCCAAAGCAAGAGATGGAAGTGAATCAGGGCATAAACCAGGGTCTGAATTTCTTGGAACAAAATAAAGCAAAGGCAACCACCAGTCAGAGCAGATCAAGGTCTATCACAGCAAAATATAAATTGTACTAGCTGCAGATGTCAGTCATAAATTATTGCTACACCCACATGGAAGTGCAGGGATGAAATGTGACAACAGGACAGTGACATGGAGACTCAAATTTCACCATGTCTTATACATAGCGCCTTCCCAAATATTCTCTGACATCACTTTAGAGAGATAAAAGACCTTAAGAAAAGTTCATTTCAGAAATTAGCAGTATGTCCATGAAATTCTTAAGACTAATTCTGAATGTTTACAACAGCCTGAACACTTAGTTAACTTCTAACCAGTAGAATAGTTTTCCTACACGTCCAGTTAGTGTAAGAGTCAGACCATGGGACTTGCCTACACTTAATCTTTTATAAATAGTGCCTGGCATATGTTTAGTGTTTGATGAACAACTTTATTTTAATGACTGAAACAATTAAAGGACTGTCTAAATAGCTATGATTCTTTGATTCCTGTGTATTGCAAAGATTAGAAAGAAAATGTAAATGACCTTTTAGTCGCTCTCTACTGCCCAGCCATGCAGCATTCAGTGGAACACAAAGTCCTAAGAAAACAGTATTGTTTTGGGAGGCCAAAATCCAAAGCCTAATGAATCATTAACTTTGTCTAAGCTTACTTAAACTTACTACCCAAGAGAGCAAATGAATTAAGAGGATCTCACTGCCTTCTCAGGAGCCATTAATAAATCCCTATGTCAGTATTTAAGGAAATCTCTATAAGAAAATTGCTAATATTCATAGTTGGCTTAGCAGTTCACAAAGCATGTCCACAGAACAATATGTCATGTAGCGTCATTTAATAGAGAAGGGCTTTGAAGATTCAAGCCACATGACCAGCAGTGTCTCACTCAGATTTGGTTTAGGTCTACAACCCCAAAATATTTACATTTCTATGTATAAACTGCAGAATGTCCAGAATATCAGGCATTTTAGATGTTTGCATGACCTACTATTACATCCCCTACCATTCTATTTTATTTTAGACCCTTCTTAAGGAATTAATATTTCTTGAAATTTAATCAAGATTTTAAAACTTAGTACACTGGTATAGAGCAACAATTCTCAGCAACAGTGGTCTTGTCCACTAGCCTGTCTTTTGTTTGTTTGTTTAATTTGGAAGGTTCTCACACTGATTGTTGGGCACTACTTGCTGGGTGTTCTGCATTCAAGAGCAATCCTGTAGAAGGAAGAATTATCCGACATCTCACACACCTTTCAAGTATCTTGCTCGACAGATAACAAGCAAGAAAACTCTGTATAGTTATCGAAGCCCATATCTTAACTCTTTTTTACATATCAGTAATGAAACATTTTATTTTTTCACAGTTTAACATAAAAATGCATTCTTCTACAATAAAACTATTCTATAATTGAAGGGAAGTTTGTATTTTATTTTTTAGAACATTATCAAGAGTTCAGTTAGCATATAGGAAAATCAGGTGACTGACAGCAGGGTTATTCACGGTAGCTGGGAGAAGCATGGATAAAGCAACAGCATACCTTTGATTAGAAGTTTGCAGAAATTTACATAGTGATGAAAACAAAAAATTAACCATCCTTAGGAAATCGCCAGGGAGCATAATTTGAATTTAAAAATTTTAAGAGTACAGTAATTCTGACTCGAAGAGCAGAGCAATTGAATAAAAATAAGGTTAAAAATCCCTTTTTGAAATGAAAAATGAGTCATTTTTACTCATTACATTGTTGGGGTTATTTTGTTTTGTTTTGTTTTGTTTTAGCCAAATACCTGGTGTTCCATTCCTCATCACAGTACAGTATTAAGAGAACTCTGAAGTCAACTACTCAAGAATAAGTTAAAATTTCTTCAGCTTCACAGTTATCTCAGTATTGTTCCGGAGTTATGCTGTGAAAAATCAATTGTGTACTGTGACCAAAAGAACAAGTTCTGGTCCTGGGTTTTAAGTCAGTGTATTTCCTTATAAAATTTTTAAAACTTTGGTGATAACCTGCTAGTCATTAGCACCTTCACAAGTGAGAACGTTCAATGATTGCTGGAATCTGCTATGCCTCATTTCCTCCTTCTTCCTTTTACCTTTTAGCTTGATACTACTTGATACTATAGTCTACTCCCCTTCTTTACACAAACACCTCATGAGTTTAGGTTCTAATCCTCTTAACCAGGTATTCATTTGGTTTTAGTCACATGATGATATCTGTGGCTGAGAAATGGGAAATACGGGGCACCTGGGTGGCTCAGATGGTTGAACATACAACTCTTAGTTTTGGCTCAGGTCATGGTCGCAGGGTCATAAGATCAACCCCCACAAAGTGCTCCACACTCAGCGGGGAGTCTGCTGGGGATTCTCTCTCCCTTTCCCTGTTCCCCTCCCCCGACTCATGTACAATCTCTTTCTTTCTCACTCTAAAGATAAGGAAATCCTTAAAAAGAAAGAAATGGGAAATGCTCTGTCCATGCTCACATTAAGCTTTCTCATCACGGTTACGTTTTCAACACAGCATACATAAAAACACCCATGATCACCTGATCCTGATACTTTCAGGTTGATTTACTGAATTTCCTAGATTTGGGTTCTTACCTGACACAGCCATCTTCTTGCTTTATCAACTTAGAGCTCATCATTTTGAATCATTGACTTCCAGCCTATTTCTGATTATTGGACCCTAATATCCTCTTTTCTTAAAATTTGACATCTGCCTGGTAGCCTGTGTTCTATGCAGGGAGTGAGGGATAACAGTGATACCTATTAACTTAAGGTCTCAAAATGTTTCAGTAGGAATCTTGGGAGCATTTTTACCATAGTGTTTAGGACATTTTAAATTGTTGATGCATTTAAGACACATTTAGAACTTAATTTTCTTAAGGTATTAGTAACCTCAACCCACATAGCTCATAAAACTTGGGAACATGTCTTAACTATACATAAAAAGTGATTCAAATCTATTCTCTTCTTGTCCATAGGATTCTTAATGATTTTGTCTCATAATTAGTAACCACCAGTAAGCTTCATTTTGTGTCTATTATAATACTGGGAGCAACTTACTTAAATTGATTTTCAACTGGAGCAACTAGTAGGTATCCTGTAATTATCTTTTATGTAACACAAACCATACATTATTAAATGAGTTCCCATTATTAAAGAGAAAAGCCCTTGGATGGTCTAATAATAAGGGCTAACAACATGGAAAGAATCATCTGGCATCACACTGGGAAACAGAGGATTAAAATGGTGACAAAAATTAAGTTCTATCAGTATGAAATAGTATATTATCCACAACGCAAAAGGACTTTATTAGAAATAATAACTTCTGAATTATCAGATGTAGGGCAAGGATTATTTACCCTTAAAGGCTTTAGAATAACATTCCGTTGTTCATTTGATTACATTTTAGAATAGCTTAGTTATGATCTTAACTACTATGACCAGGAAAATATTAAATTGTTATGAATAGATAATCAATTAAACTACATCCAACTTTCAAATTTCAAATATCTTCCCCAAGAGATACATCATGTAACTCCTCTACATGTAACATTAAAACAAAGAAACAAACAATAACCTGATTCAGTAACTGTCATTTCCAATATGCTCTAAATGGGACATCACATGAGTGTAAAGATCTAATGAGACTTCAGCACATTAAAAAAAAAATGTTTTTTGGGGACATCACAACTATATTCTCCTTTGGTCTGGTTCTTCAAAGCCCAGATGTTTAGAAAGCTAACGACTTGCCTATAAGTAAATTAGGGCAATAAACATCTTTCACATCCTATCACCCAGGTATGCTTCTGATTTACACTATTGTGAGGACATGGAAAGGATACTATGTAACTTCTGACATTTAACCTTCACATTTATCCTTGTCAAATGTGCTTCATCTATTGCCTGAGCTCAGAGTGAAAAGGAACTGGAGGGGCACTGATCTAGCCAAAACACATGTTGCTGGAAATTTGTACATGAATGAAATCTCTAAAAAACAAATTGTATCTTAATTGCACTAGAAAAAAAAAGTTCTGTTTAAAAAGACACTATTGTGTCTTCAAACCAAAGAATTCTTTTGAAAAGCTAATAATCACACCAAATTATTATCTGTTTTGGCAGGCTTGAATTTTAACACACTGAGTAAAATAAAGTATACTTGTTATATAAAACTAAGTAATGATAATAATATCTTATATTTGCATATTGTGATTAAAAAATAAAAACCACCAGCTTTGGAATCAGCTGGATCTTGGTTAACTCAAACTCTATAAACAGTTACTAGCATGTATCCTTCGCTTCTGTTTCTTCATCTACAAAATGGTGACAAGAGGCATCTCTTAAGCCTAAAATGCTGATGACATTTGAAAACATTTGCAAAGTACAAAGCATAATACAAAACACACCCTTATCAACTTTATAGTTTATCCTGGGCCTTCGTATGTATTATTTTATTTGGTCTTATCAACCAAGTAAAGGGAACGACTATGTCTTAATCGTATGGATGGGATCTAAGATTGAGTGAGCATAAATTACTCATTCACAATAAGTTGAGTAACTAGCAGACGCCTGGGTGGCTCAGTCGGTTAAGTGGCTGCCTTCGGCTCAGGTCATGATCCCAGTGTCCTGGGATCGAGTCCCACATCGGACTCCCTGCACAGCGGGGAGCCTGCTCTCCCTCTGCCTCTGCCTGCCACTCTCCCCGCCTGTGTGCTCTCTCTCTGACAAATAAATAAAAATAAAATCTTTAAAAAAAAAAAGTGAGTAACTGGAAGTTAAGTAATTAAAATATTTCATGAAAATAGGGAGTGAGAAAAAAAGGGCAGGGAAATATTATTTTGAATTACCACTTCTAGGTCATCAAACCCAGTATTTTCTCATTCTTTACCTTTTACAAGTCCCAGGAACAGTTACTGTCTTGTCACTGGGAGATTCCCCCTCTCCCCCCATCTGGAGTTAATTCCTCATCCTCAATTGTGACAGGCTGAGGGAAGTGGGACCTGGAGAAATGTCAAATCATTTTCCCAGAAAGATAGGACCAGCACTCACTAAGCATGGTGTTTTCAAACACACAATACATGAAGCAGTATTAAAGTCATGGGGAGCAGAGGAGGGGAAGGGGAAGGAGGACTTGAAATTGTAGGGATGATCACTTCTTCCACTGAGGACACAAGGGGATAAAAATGAAAGAAACGCAAATCAAATGAAATCTCTGTATTTTAAAAGGAGCAAAAAATAGCTACTTATACATCATTTATAAATACATGCCAGCTGCATATTAATACTAAATGGAAGGAAGCAACATTTAAATTTATTTTTGTAAAACTAACCACAAATATGCACGCTGTATACAGAATGCCCTGCACTGAAAAGCACAGCTTTAATCTCTGTCAACAGTTGCAAGAACAGCAACTTATACAGGATGACAATTTAATAAAAATCTTTAAATAGTCTGTCATGGTGGAGCAAACTCCTTAAATTACAATAGCTTCGGTAGATTTTTTTCAACTAAAGAGATATCTAAATTTGATATGAACCTCGGGTTTTAACATCCATGTCTTCCCGGTATATAATCCATTGACACTTCAGACAGCAGTGTAAAAGGTCTCATCTCCTAAATACAGAAAACCAGGGCCTATGTACTAGTAGCCATCATTATTCTACAGGGGCAGAGATGATGTCATAAATGGAAGCATTTAATGAAAAATTTCAAAATAATATTAGCAATAACAACAGGTATAATTTCTTGAATTCACTCTATTAGCCACTGTGCGAAGTGGTGTATATATACACACTCCCATCTAATTCTTTCAAAACCCTATGAAGTGGATATTATTAGTATTATCACTGTTTTGAAAATGAAGACAAGAGCCAAGGAAGTCTAAACAAATTGCCCACAGACAAACCCCAGTAAATGGCATAGGTTCAAATCAGATCCAACAAACTTAACAGTCCATTTTCCTACTAAACAGGGCTTATACCACCTCTCAGTTCCTAGTGAGTACATTTCACATAGTTTTAGAAATAAGGAGGTTGACTGGAGTAGTTAATTGAATTTCCAAACATCATAGCAAGCACAATATTGAACCATCACTGAGCACTTATTACCACCATACTGAGGGCATTACGTGCCTTATCATTCAACTTGACAATGTCTCTGTGAGGTAGATTACTGTCAATATTTCCATTCTCGTGTAGGAATCTGGTATAGAGAGCTTGAATAACTTGCCCTGATCATCCATCAAGTAGGTAGTTACTGATAGTCTGAGTCCAGTGCCCAAGTACTTAATCAGACCATTCAAATGCTTCTTATTCAGGGAGTAACCCATAAAAATAGTTCCAGAAAGACCGTGCACATCTCCCCTGAGAAGAGGGAGTGCAGAGATGCAAACCTCCAGCACATCTGCAAGGGAGGGTTGTAGAGGCCAAGGACAGATTCATCATGCAGACTCCAGAGGACTGACTGTCACAAAAATACCTACTTACAATTACTGATAACAGCTTGAGCCACAGAAATATATTATTTAGAATGACAGCAAGGAAGCATCAGTGCAAATTCATCCTTGCTTTAGAAGAATGAGAACAGCTAAGAGTCAATTATTATCCATCAAAACATCAATCTTCTATTCCTCTTTCATATCCAAACACTGACCATAAAGTCATTTTGTTACCTTGGCTTGGAGCAAAGATTTCATGTTTCTATTTCCTTACCATATTTAAAAAAAATAGTGCTCAGCATATAAAACAACTTCTGCTTATCTCATCTCACAGAACAAAAATGTTGCATATAGTCTGAAGAGAGAGTAGTCTGAACATATACAAAGTTAACAGTCAATCCTGTCATCATGTATTTGATAGCCTAACAAATTTCAAATGAAAATATGTAGCTTAAATCCCTACTAGTAAACATTATTCTCTTGAAAAATATTGTTTTAACATGAAGCAAACAGGCAATCTTTAAGATGAATTGTTCTAGTTTTGTTGTTGTTGTTGTTGTTGTTGTTGTTGTTGTTTTAACGTAGCCTGAAGCAGAAAGAAAATCCGGCCCAGTTTCTCATGTCTCAATTCCCAATTCCAAGGCATCAAACTGCTTAAGCTGGAACTGGAAACTGTGCATTTGTTTTAGTTCTTGGTTCAGAACATTCTCTGACCTTACATTATATATATCAAATGTATATATAATATATATTTAATATATATTTCATACATATATTCAATATGTTCAGATATATACATATTAGTAAAAGAATGTTCTCATAAAAAATATATATAATATATATATTTATATGTTATATATATTATTCAACCCCCAAAGTTACTTCAGTTTCCTTACTCCAATGACAGAGGTCTGACTGGATTGAAAACCAACTCCCCCCTCCAACTTAAATTACTTGGCATTACACCTTTCAAATGTATGCTGGAATATTTTCATTGTCATAAAATGGTATCATTGAGCAAACACAAGGATCGTAACCTTGATTCATCCTGTCACTTGACATTCAGGGTATTAGAATTTAAAATGAATATAGTTGTTTAGAATTTTAAAAATTTGCCACCTACAATGTTCAGAGAACATTGGTCTAAAAAACTGATGATTATATTTAAAAGGAATTCAATGATTACATTATTACCTTTCACCTGTGCATTTACTTTTAGGATTTTCTAGAACTATGACAGTGATGATTTCTTTATACTAAAAGTATATTTCTGATCATCCCTAAAATAACATCTTCTTTTTTAAATCAGTGCTAGATTAAGACAAATTATTTTATCAATAAGCAAAAATAAGCAAAATTTCTAAGAAATCTGCAGCATAATTCACATAAATTAGCACAAAACTCATAACCCTACTAAGGAAAACAAAACAAAACAAAAACAAAAACCTTTTAAAATCTCATTTTCTGTACAGGATCAAGTCTTTCCATCCTCATCTTCTTTCATTCTAGCCTCAAAATATCTGCTATTCCAAAATATTTCCCTCTGACTCCTTCCTCTTTTTCCTATGACCACAATCTTATACACCTTCCAAGTATTAGTCCGATATTTTCTCTTTTGTAGAACATTCCCTGAATTCTTAATCATAATTAATTGTTCCCTGAGCATGTACTTTCCAAAGAAATTCTGTCATAGAACTTGCCATACTATTTAGGACATGGAGCAGGTTTCCATGTCTTAGTCATCCATGGTCAGTGTCTTGTCATGGTATTCATACAGTTGGTTTCTCATGGTGTAATGATTACAGACTCAGACGTAGGGACTACATCAGGCATTCTCCTGGCCCCAGCTTCTACTGTAAGAATATAATAAATCCACTCTTGAAAAAGTCTTTCTTCCTTGAGGCCAACATATTTTATTATACTATTCTTTATTCCTTCATCTAATGGTTTCTTCTACTGATCTTCAGATCTTTCTGTTCTTATCCTTTTTTATCCCGGTGAATCACTTTTTTTTCTAACCAAAAACCTCAACAACCTCATTTGCTACTTCTCTTTCATCAACTCTAGATTGCTTCTAAAATCCAATTGTATATAATTTGCAATCAGGCTACATAACATAGCAGAATGAAAATCTTAGTACTGACAGGCTGGGTCAGTACCAACTGGTGGTTTTCAGAGCATACTCAAACTCAACAACATACCTAAACCAAACTTATTTAATTCCCAGCTACTCTTGCTCTACTTAACTATATTCTCTTCCAGTTAATGGAACCAACCAGTTATTATAGGCTTTTCAACTTCAACATGTTATAGAGCAACACATTCTCCTATATATCTTAAAAATCTGCCCATCTTTTCAATTTGCACTGTCAATGTCTTAGTTGATGGGCTCCAATATTTCTCAGCTAGATTAGGTCTATGGTCCCATAGCTGGTATTTCACCTTCAGGTTTTTCTGATCTTTTTTTCCATGATGTTGCCAAAGTGATCATTTTGAAATTCATATATGACCACATCACTATCCTAATAAAAAATTAACCCATGAGTGGCTTTCATTACCATGAGAATGAAGACTAAATCCCTTGGTTAGTGTACAAAATCTTTTAAAATCTAGCCTCAGCATCCCTTTCTAAACTTCATCTTCAGCTATGGCCTTCACTTCTACATCTATAGTCACTATAGTAATGGTAAACTACTGAAGTAGCCTAAAACCTCCATGGAATCCATTTGGATGATTTGGAATGATTCTGGTCTTTTTTCATCTGATAATTTCTACTACTTCTTAATTCATAGGTCAAGAATCACTTTCCTTGTGAAGTTTGCCCTATTTCTTTCATGGCTTCATAATAACTAAGCAAAGGTAAGTTCCTCCTTCTTTGTATAACCAAGGGCCTTTTCTCTTACCTAGACCACTAGTTATTTTGTTACTATTTCTTACATACCCCTCCTACCAGTTTATGAATTTCTTAAGAGCAAGTAACCATGTCATTTTCATCTCAGTTTCCCCAGTACATAGAAAAAGTACTAAATAATAAATAGTAGGCATTTAGTATATGTTTGTTGGATGATACAACAGAATCTCTGAGAATGAACTGCTCTTGTCACATTAAAGGTCTATGGGCACTCAGGTTGACTAGATATATTATATTTCAATTCAGAAACTATTTCAATAGCCGGTATCAGAATTGCTTCCACATATAGCAGGATAAGGGACAAGCTGAGGGATACACATATACAATTCCACTCACAGAGCTGGAAATAAACAAAAAATTGGACCAGAATCTATATATAACTGAAAATTAAATTATATAACCCTAGGTCTTTGCGGGGGTAGTGGCTGAAAATAGCCATTCGGTGTCACAGAATGAACAGGATTCTGTAATCAGCCATCAAATGTAATCCCATCTCAAGTATTTGTGTACGACTTATTGTTTCCAAAGTTCGATTACTGTATCTACCAAATGTGGACATTAATGTAAAATGAAAGGATGATTGTTTTGAAGATTATGTAAATGGTTAGCACATGTTGTCTGGGTGAGAGTAAAATTGTCCAGTTATGGTAGGTTTTTTTCCCCATGGATGAAAATATTTATATATCTACAGCTTTATTTCTATCTATATTAATTTTTAAAGAACATAGGTTCAGAATGCATAAGCTTTACATATCAGTTATATAGTTATCAGTTATATAGTTATCAAATCTATATGGTGGTCTGTGGGCAACAATATTTCTGCCCATTGGTGAAGAAACTGCTCCAGGTCAAAACAAAAAAATGTTGCTAAGGAGGTCAAAATTAACTTATGTTTTTAATTTAGAGGCCACTTAAAGACTTTAAGTGGTAAATTTATTAATAAATTAAAGCAAATGAAAATGGATCAATGAAAGCAGACAAAAGAAATAGGAGATGCATGGAGTTAAATGCAAGTAAAACTTACATTTTGTACATGTTTCTGGACTAGCCCAGATCTCAGAAAAATATTCCAGCATCTGGCTCCAGCAGATGAAGGATGGCACTACCTTTGTGTCTGGTGGAAGACAGCATCCTGTATAATCGGTTGATTTCCTATTTGTATAGCTAGAGTGAATCTTCATCTCTAAGTCATTCTTCTGGACTGGATTACAGTCAGCCATCTTTCACTCTACAGTTGTCTGAACATCTATATTCCTGCTCTGGTCCCTCAACAAAGTACTTGTCTGACAGCTACAGAAATATTCTTTCTCTGATCTCAGAACTTTCAGTTCTGATTCTGTAGGCTTCCCCTCCCTTAGAAATTTAATATGCTCTGAACAGTTAGGCATGTCATATCACCTGACTTCTTCTCCCAATTCATTTTTAAATTATTTCAACAGACATTGATTAAGCATCACTATTTGCAAGGCATTATGCCAGACATTGGGGCTTAGGGTAAAAAGAAGAGAGACACAAAGAAATGAAGATGTGTTCTACAATTCTAGCACTTAATGTCTAGTCAAGAAAGAAACATGAAAACAAGTAATTATCGGAAAGCATAATATGGCTTTGTTTGGAGTATGTTGAAATGGGTGGGGAAAGTTTGGGCATTCTTAACACTAAGAAGGGATATTTACTCACTATCTCAGTTTATACTGACTACTACATAAAATAAAACTCTTATTTGATTTAAGTGGATTTTGCAATATGTAAATTTATATGAAAAATACATCAAAGGTATACACATAAAATCAGTCATACATTTAACATACCACATTCACCTAGAAAAAAAAAAAGCACACAAAATGTTGTATTAACTGGAAAAGATAGCATATGTAATCGCTGTATTTTAGCATCTATCGAGGGCTGAATGGCCACTGTACGGGCCCAAGAAGGGTAGACTGGCTAAAATTCTTCACATGGGATTTGCACTGATTTGGAATATAGCAAGGCCCACTGCCAGGCTTTCTTGCTCATTCCAGTTTCCATCTGTACCCTGCTAATGTTCAGTCCTGTTGATCTGCCTGTTAGCCTGCGCAGATTCTACAGTCTTTCAGCGGCATCACTATTTCAGCACTCTGGCTGTTTAAAAAGCAAGGAAGACAAGCAGGCCCCAAAGCTCACTGAAAGTTTCTTTTTCCAGGTTCCCTTTCCTGTCCTTTTTAAAACTGAACTTCTTTTTTTAGGTAATTATAGATTCATATGCAATCAAAAGAAATACTGAGAAAGACCCCATTACTCCTTATCCAGTTTCCCCTAATGGTGACATCTTGCAAAACTATAGTATGATATCACAAGCAAGATATCGACATTCATGCAGTCCGCTGACTTTATTCAGATTTCCCCAGGTTACTTGTACTTCTGTGTATGTGTGTATTGTATATGTGTGTATGTGCGTACACATTACTATGTGGGTGTTGTTTGTGTGTATGTGTGTGTATGTGTGGTTCTATGCACTTTCATCACATTTATAGTTTCATGTATCCTACACCAGTCAAAATTCTGAACAATTTCATCCCTGACATGATCCCTTATGTTGCTCTTTTATAACCACATTCACTTCCCACTTGCCCCCTCCTACCTTCACTCCGTCTGTAACCCTTAGCAACCATTAATCTGTTCCCCATTTCTATAATTTTGTCATATTAACATCTGACATATTAAAATTTGTCAGTTTTATATAAAGGGAATCACAGAGTATGTAATCTTTTGGGATTGGCTTTTTTTCCCACTCAGCATAATTCTTTTGAGTTTCATCCAAGTTGTTGAGCGCATCAATAATTCATAACTTTTTATTTCTAAGTGGTATGCCATGGAACCATTCCTCTATCTTTTAGTACACTGCATAATGACATAATAGAAAAGATCATAGGCTTTTGCATCAGACAAGCTCGCGTTCAATCCCAAGCTACATAATCTTAGACAAGTTCCTTAACCTTTTCCATATACACACCAACCTCAAATGTCTTGGCAAACATTAAATTACATGTTTACAAAATATCTAGCTTGGTTCCTGACATCAATAAATGGTAGTTAATAAAGTATTAGCAGCCACCAAGAATAAAAGAATTGGTTAAAATTCTTGGGAAAAGTGATACCCTTCCTACTTACAATCACTTCTTTCTTATTTATGATGGTTTGATTTTCAAAGGAGTTCTCTTATGTAAGCGTTTCTTGGAGATTTATTTTACTGTTTATTTGCTCTAATAAATTACTCAGATTATTACCTGAAGCTCCTAAATGCATTAAAATGGTCAGTTCTGAAGACTGAGGTGGCAGGTCAATTGAGAGATGTATGTGCAATGAAAAGAGCCTGAGATTCTGGCATTTTGAAAATCAGCTACTTAGAGGACCAAAAAAGGAAAAAAAAATTAAAAAGGTTTTCTACTGACATTTATCCATGTTAGAATAAAAATATTTCATGAAGATCCATATGGACATCATTGCAATCATTTCTAAACCCTTAATCAACAGGATTTCTTCTCTTTTACTGCTCCTCTTCTCCCTTATACCAAATACAAAACCTCTCCTCCCAAATACAAAACTTTGTATTCTTAAAGACTAATAAACACATATATAAATAATCAATGTATTTTACAAATTAAAGGCATATATGTGCCAATCAAAACTTCTGGTTTTGACAACATGGCAAATTTTCTATTATGTTTTTCCTATCATAATTTAAAAAATTTTTAAATAAAACAAGACATAAAAATACATACATGCACGCATACATATATAATTTTAAAATGAAAAGCTTCTAGTCAGTATGGAGAAGACAATGCTACCATGCTGACTGAATGTAAGCAAAAAAACAAAGAAATTTAGTTAGTCTAAATAATCTCATCATGCAAAAGCATGAAAAAAATAGATTTTTTGTAATAATAAAGTAGATCGCAAATCACTATTACTTTACAAACTCCTGGGAGCCAGAAAAATCTATCCTAGTCTGGATCATTTTCTCCAAGTTTATAAACCTGTGTCTCATCCCAACTGGCACTCTCTAATTCTTTTATAATGTATTTATTTACCTTAAGGTGGAAAAAAATAATTTTAGAAATGGTCTTTACACTAGAAATTTTAGAAGCTATTCTAATAATTAGTGGGCTTCCATCTTTAATATACTATCATCTTAACTTGTCAGTAATGGTTTCTTATGCAGATACAGAGTTTCTGAAAGGATTGTCTTTTATTTTTTTAACAAATTTTCCTATAGCATTGAATAACATATTCAAAATTTACCACATTTTTTCCCTATAGGGTTTCCTCTTCAGCCCAAGATATGACAGTGATTAAGTGCACAGACTTCGTAGTTATCCAGACATTATTCAAAGTTTAGCTTCTTCAAGGCTTGTTACCTTGGATAAGTTACTTAAACTTCTAAAGCCTCCATTTCCTCATCTGTAAAACTGGGATAATAATGTCAATGCATAATTCTTGGTATACAATAAGGGATCAATAAATATGCTTGATAAGATAAACAGTAATTCATATGTGAAATATGTACATTCCAGACAAGACCATCCTACTATTGATTGCTTTTATATTTTCTTTCATCTTTTACAGAGATGTGACAAAAGAAGCTTGTTATTTTGCATATACTTTTCATTTCCCGCTTATTCCTCCAGAAAATGAAACAAAACTTTATCACCTGAGCCTAGATCTTTAAACACTAATGATTATTGACTGCATGTAATCGAAAGATAACAAAAAAACAAAATGGATATCATAGTCACTTTCAGTTTGCATTCTGATGCCTAACTAACTAGTTATGGGACATTAACAAGATGCTTATCCTCTCCAAGCTCCAGTGTCATCTTGTGTAAAATGAGACAATACCACTGAGCTTACAGGGTTGTTCTAAGAACTAAATGCAATAATGTAGGTAAGTTACTTGGCACCATGCCTGATACTCCCTTCCTTTTCTGAAAAATTTGTATTTTCACATTACCACAAAAATTATAGTCAACAGGTATGCTACCATGACAGACCAGACCAGTATTTTAAAAAGAGTAAAATGGGCTATATTTTTAATGGCTCTTCTCTTGACATATACCCTAATGTTCTGATATTAGCATTCAGAATAGTGTTAGATTGTAGGCTTTTGTATCAGGCAAGCACGGGTTCAATCCCAAGCTACATAATCCTGGAAAAGTTACTTAACCTTTTCCATAAGGATCTACCATAACAAAGGAGAAGACATAACCTTCCTCTATGTGGATGATATGACACATCACTATATACTAAGAGTTGCATCAGGAGTTAACTAGTACTGGTACCTAATTATTGCCAAAGAAATGATTCAATATGAATCACTGAAATCACTGTTTTTGAACACATTCTTTACAATTTGACTGCTCATTACATGTTTGGGCAACTTATTTTGCTCAGTCACCTAGGGATACATTTCACAGCATCAAGAAAATGCCATTTTGATCACATACAGTTATTCTCTATTACGCTTGGAGAAAAAAAAATGATCCAGATAGTGTAAATCTTTGAAATCACACGTAAAATTTCCTAAAATCTCCATTTAATCCTTAAACAAAAACTTTATCTGTCACAAACCAGCTCCCTTGTCATACCATAACAGTTCTTAAAAATATCACTCAGGGGCGCCTGGGTGGCTCAGTGGGTTAAGCCTCTGCCTTCGGCTCAGGTCATGGTCTCAGGGTCCTGGGATCGAGCCCCATATCGGGCTCTCTGCTCAGCAGGGAGTCTGCTTCCCTTCCTCTCTCTCTCTCTGCCTGCCTCTCTACCTGCTTGTGATCTCTGTCTGTCAAATAAATAAATAAAAATCTTTAAAAAAAAATATCACTCAGGTCATTCCAAATTCCTTTATTCGGTGATATCAACTGTTTATTGACAACCCTAAAATGAGCAAAACCTACAGTGAGTCCCTACAGGTCTGTCTCCTTCTCAAATGTCCCCTGAATAATGAGTAATATATATCCATTTGTGCTGTTATATAGTGACAATGACCTCTACTTCTCAGCAAGGGTAATAAAACAACACAACTGAAAGAGGTATTCTATAAAAGGTGCTTAAACTTGAGGATATAACTACAAATACTTATAAATATGGTAATGAGGTAAATAGTAATAGATTTGATTGAAGTAACACAACTTAGGCTGAAATAATAAAGTGTCTTAGATGGTAGGGAGAGGAGAGAGAGGGAAAGAGTATGTCTATCTTCTCAAATGTGTCAGGCCTCTCTTTGGCAATTTACATGTGTTCTCTCATTTAATCATTTAATCATTAATCATTTAATCAACTCTATCCAAGAGGTATCACCAACATCTCATTGTACTATGAAGCACAGACGTTATCAGAGGTTTAATAACTTGTCCAAAGTCATGTAGAATTCAGCCAGGATTTAACCTGCACCCATGAAGGATTTCTACATCATCAGGTATCAGAACAGACCCTTCCGTAAATAGCAACCTTTTGCAGGTCACTTAAACATTTGGGTCAGTCTTTCTTCACTACAATACCACTCTGTGCTATCCCACAGGTATAGATGAATAACACTTGAACATTTCTTCTATTCTCTTTGGAAGAAAGGCAGCATATAAATCTCAAGTGTTAATCTGCTAAAACCTTAAAGACAAGTACAACTTCATAACTACAAACATATCATTCCTTTCTTGTTTGAACTTTGCTGAACTCTAAGTCCTTATCTGCATTCAAAGTATCATTTTCTGTACAATTCTCTAGAGGAGCACCGACCTCTAGGAGACCCGTATTCCAGTCCCAGGTCTTTCAAGCATTCGCTAGAGCTTGCCCTTGGATCAGATACTACAAATATCAGAGGCTCAGTTTCCTCACAGATCAAATGGGCTCTTCTACCTTGTTTGTCTGCATCATGGGGAGGAGCAAATGGGTAAAGTATACGTGACATGTGACATTTTCGGGAAATAGGGGCACCTGGGTGGCTCAGTGGGTTAACCCCTGCCTTCGGCTCAGGTCATGATCTCAGGGTCCTGGGATCAAGTCCCGTATCGGTCTCTCTGCTCAGCAGGGATCCTGCCTCCCCCTCGCTCTCTGCCTGCCTCTCTGCCTACTTGTGATCTCTCTCTGTGTGTCAAATAAATAAATAAAACCTTTAAAAAAAAGCCAAATATAAAGTCACAGGAGAAATATTGTTACAAATCTAATGAAGCATGGAGTCATTTCTTACTCAGGTCTTCTTTCTTCCAATGTGGTTATGTTAAGGGATATGATCCAATCCTGTATTATTTCATTAGAGGTTTTATGCTACTTCTTCCATTTGCTAAGGATTTTGTCAGGGTAACAAAACTGTCATTTCCCAAACATATTAATAGCCGCATATATATCTAAGAATAAATGGTATAGGTGTGAAGTATGCACTAACAATACACTATTCCTCAGGCAATCCAAAAAGCCAAGGCAAACCATCTTATAAGAATAAAATTAAGGAATCTGCCATTATATCCTATAAAGCTGTTTGCTATCTATGTCATTCTTAGCCATTACAGTAAATATTGTAAATACTTATTTAAGTACTTTTGGAATACTGTGTTTTCTTTTTGTACATTGGGATTTACAGTACAATAGATGTTTAACTTTTGGCCTTTATTTTTATGCTTAGAACTTCTGACATTTTAAATCTCAGCACTTATGATTAACATCTTTGCTTTATGCCAAGAGCTAAAAACTTGGGCCCCTGCATATAGTAACACCTTTCAACAGTCACACACTCCAGCAGTTACTAATTTTCCAACCCAGTACCTGAAGATGACATTTTGATAAATATGCAAAGGACTTTCTGAACTATTTATTAGTTCAGTATATGAAAAAATACACCTTCAGTAATGACATTTTGTTTCCAAAATGACTTCATACACTTTGCCCATTTTTTTTATTTTTAAATTGAGCTACTTATGGAATTTCTGAAAACCTCACAAATAACTCATAATTAACAAATGGCATACTTCTACTTCTCATCTCATCACACTCAAAAGCACTGTATTTTGAGTCCAAAAGTATTTTTCCAGAATGAAGAAACTGCCATGATACCTTATAATCCTCATGTAAATGAATGAGGTGCACATCACTTTTCATCTTTACTCTTAGTTAAAATGAGACAAGGAAAATGTAAACTTATCTTTCTCAGCATCAAGAAATGGGCCAATAGTTAACATAAAAATGAAATGGATGCAGTAAAACAATTCAGTACTCTACCACTTTACATGTCACATCTGAGATGTAGAATTAATAGTCACATCACAACACCAAGCAATTTCTAAGCTTTTTCTATATGCTCAGAATAATGATGGTAGTTTTCAACTGTATAGAAATCAAGATCTGAGTCAAAACTATCAGTTTTAATAAAACAGCTGATACTTTGGATTTATCTGCTTTTTCCCTTCTTTATAGGAAAAATCAAGCAAAAGACAATTTTGGAAAAAAATTCATAATAAGAATAACATTTATTTTTAGCATGTCAAATTTCAGACATATATACACATGCATATTCCTCACGTGGTTTTAATTATATTGAAAACAATATTTGTATTTTGTTTTGTTAAAACCTGACATCACTTAATTTTAAATTACCTGATCCAAGAACTACATCTATCAACAAAGAGAAATTATAGATACCATCCCACATTTGCCCAATATTTGAATGGTGACATTTGTTTTTAGATAGCACCAATGGCAGAGGCAATTGGTTCTACTACAAAACTTAAGTTAGAACTGAAAAGTAGTTATGAATTCTTACTTGTAATCATTACCATAGTCCTGTGGAAGACCTAGAAAGAACCATCTAATCCTGACGTCAGAAAGAACAATGTTATGAGTTGAAATGTGTCTTCCCAAATTCATATGTTGAAGTCCTAACCCCCAGCACCTCAGAACGTGATGTTATTTGGAAATAAGGTTGTTACAGATGCAATCAGTTAAGAAGAGGTCATACTAGAGTAGAATGGGCTCCTAACCAATATGACTGGTGTCATAAAAAGAAAGCCACGTGAGGACACAGACATTGACACAGGGGGTATGCCATAAGAATATTGGAGTTTGGGGTGCCTGGGTGGCTCAGTGGGTTAAGCCTCTGCCTTTGGCTCCGGTTGTGATATCAGGGTCCTGGGATCGAGCCCCACGTTGGGCTCTTTGCTCAGCGGAGAGCCTGATTCCCCCTCCTTCTCTCTCTGCCTGCCTCTCTGCCTACTTGTGATCTCTGTCTGTCAAATAAATAAAATCTTTAAAAAAAAAAAAAAAAAGAATACTGGAGTTAGGCTGCCACAAACCAAAGAATGACCACAACCTAGATCCTTTCTTAGCACCTTCAGAGGGAGTGTTGCTGAGACCTTGCTGACACCTTGATTTCAGATTTCTAACCTCCAGAACTGTGAGAAAATAAATTTCTGGTAGTAATAACTAAGCCATCCAGTGTATGGTACTCTGTTACAACATCCCTAGGAAACGAATACAAACAATGTGTTAACATATTATGCCACACTGCCCTCTACACACTCAACAAATGTAACCCCTTCATAAGAAGTCTTACTGTCTCTTAAGTCCCTCAAGTCATTATGCAAATTGCTACTACACTGTTCCATCTTTAACCTACTGAGCCACCCAGGCGCCCCTACACTGTTCCATCTTAAATTAGGAATGCAGTCATTCCAGGAATGTAAAGTGGTGTAGCCGCAATAGAAAACAGTATGTAGATACCTAAAAAAATTAAAAATAGAACCACCATATGATCCAGTAATCCCAGTTCTTGGTTTGTATCCCAAAGAAATAAGAACAGGGTATGGAAAAGATATCTGTACTTTAATGTTCATTGCAGCATTATTTACAATAACCAAGATACAGGCAACAGCCTAAGTGTTCATCAACAGACGTATGTGGTATATATAAACACAACAGAATATTACTTAGCCATGGGGAAGAGAAAATCCTGCTATTTGTGACAACATGGATGGTCCTTAAAGGCATTATGCTAAATGAAATAAGCCAGATGAAAAAGACAAGGATTGTACGGTCCCATTTATAAGTGGAATCTAAAAAAAAAGTCAAACTCATAGAAATAAAGTAAAAAAATGGTTTCCAGGGGATGGATATGGGGAAAATAGGAAGAGGTTGGTAAAACGGTACAAATTTCTTTCTAAAAACTGTAAAATGAGGGGCGCCTGGGTGGTTCGGTGGGTTAAGCCTCTGCCTTCGGCTCAGGTCACAATCTCAGGGTCCTGGGATCAAGCCCCACGTCAGGCTCTCTACTCGGAGGGGAACCTGCTTCCCCCTCTCTCTCTGCCTGCCTCTCTGCCTACTTGTGATTTCTCTCTATCAAATAAATAAATAAAATCTTTAAAATAAAAACTGCAAAATGAAAAGATCTAAGGATCTCTGTATAACATGGTGACTACAGTTAATATACTGCATTTTAGAATAGAAATTTTCTACCAGAGTAGAACTTATGCTCGGTACCAACAAACAAAAAGCGTAAACATGTAAGGTAATGAAAAAAATGGTGAAATCATTTTTTTCAATTAAACTCAAAATGAAAGTAAAGTATTACCCCATCCCAATTTTTCAAAGGTAATTATTTTGTTGCTTAAAATAACTGTAATGACTTTCTCATGTTGATAGGAAAAAATTAAACATAGCATGCAAATATAGCAGTGATAGCTGTGGTATTTATGATGACCTACTAAGGGCTATGCATGGGGTTTACTCATATCATTATATCCTCATAGCATCCATCTGAACCAAGTATTAGTATCCAATATTAGAGATTAAAAAACAAGACACAAGGGGCGCCTGGGTGGCTCAGTGGGTTAGGGCCTCTGCCTTCGGCTCAGGTCATGATCCCAGCGTCCTGGGATCGAGCCCCGCATAGAGCTCTCTGCTCAGTGGGGAGCCTGCTTCCCCCCCTCTCTCTGCCTGCCTCTCTGCCTACTTGTGATCTCTGTCTGTCAAATAAATAAATAAAACCTTTAAAAAAAAAAAAAGACACAAGACTTAGTGAGGAAGTGGACCACCTATGATCACACCAGTTAAGAAGGGTCAAGCCAGATTTTCACTCATGGTTATCCTCCTCCAGGGCACACATAGTTAGCCACCATGAGGAAACTATAAGAACTGAAAGTCCCCTCCAGATATGGCTCCTATATGTCTTGTACCTGAGTATAGTTTCTTCATCCTGCATCATCCTTCCCACTATCTTACCTGCCATTTCATGCGCTCATTTTAAATTATATGCCCTTTAATTTAACTGGTGTGCCTCTCCGCATCACTTCTACTCACACCTTATTTTTCTTTTTTCTTCTCCTGAAAGCCCAACCAAACTGAGAGCTATCTTCCAATATCTGAGATTTGGTAATTATCACATCTGTGAAGTCTAGTTAGTTTCTTCTTAAGGGAAATTTGAAGATCACTGCCTTTGTTCTGAATTTGTGATAATCTGGAAAGATGCCAATTATAGCATTTAGACAAGTATATTATTATTCACAAGCCTGTATCTTTCTTCTAGATTATAAGCTTCATAAAGAAAGCACATTGTATCCCTAGTATCTAAAACAGATGATAAATACACATTTGTAGGTTATATAAATGAATGAATGAGATATAACATTATTCTTAAGCTTTACTGAGGCATAACTAATAAATAAAATTATAAGATATTTAAAGCATATAACTTGATCATTTGATGTACAACTATATTGTGAAAGGACTCCTGTCATCAAGTGAACATAGCTATCACCTCACCTATTTACCCTGTTTTGTTTTGTTTTTCTTTTTGGTGAAAATATAACATATTATTAAGAAGTTTTCATTGTTCCAAGTTTTTGCTATTATAAACAATGCTACAATATTTGTCTTAAGATTTAAATCTTCTTTCTCTTTAATGGATCTTCTCTAATGTCAGAGAATAGAATATTCTCTAACCCAATCATAACTGCTCAAAAAATATGTTAAATAAATGTTGAATCTCAAGCATATTTCCTAGAATATATGGAATATTATTTGGCAGTTAAAATGAATGAACTAGACCTATATGTGTCAACACTGATAAATTTGAAAGATATAATGATAATGTTGATGGATAAAAAGCAAGTAGAGAAAGTATATGTAGTTTTATATGTATGACATGGTTTAGATAAAAAATTGAAATACATTCATATTTTATAATATTTATGATCAAGTATATATGCATGTATGTAATTAAAAGTGCATGTGATTGATAAATGCCAACTTCTCAGAGAGGAATGGAGAGTAAAGGGACAAGAGAGGGGAATTTACCCATATCTGTTAGGTTTTATTTCTAAAAAAATATCAAAACAAAATAACCATGTGCAAAAATAAAAGATCTAAAGTTAATGTACCAAATGTCACCAATTTATTAAATCAGGTTAGGAATGCATACATACTTGTTTTACTGTTTTTTGAACATTTTACTTCTGAAATATCCACAATTATAAATAAAAAAACAAATATTTAAAAAGTGTAGCATCAAGTTAGAGGGAAAACAGAAAAATATCCACTGGGGAAATGCCATAGTAGTAATTGTTGCAGACAAGATTCACTCATGAATGCCAAAATTAGTGGGCAAAAAATGAGGAAAAATAGAATATTTGCATAATATTCTCCAAGATACTTATTTTTTTTTAAGATTTTATTTTTGTAAGTAATCTCTCCACCCAAATGGAGCTCAAACTTCCAACCCTGAGATCAAGAAACACATACTTAACCAAATGAGCCAGCCAGGTGCCCCAAAGATACTTATTAATTACAAAGGTAAATACAGTAACTTTACAGTGGAGAAACACAGCAAACACCATGTTATGCACATGTTCAAGGCAGATAACATCACAACTGGTAAGACCTAAGAAAATCACTGAACCCTTGGTGCTTTGCACTGTGAGGGATGCAATGTGATTTCTCCAAAGTTATTGCCAAAAATACATAACTTCATCCAAGTCATAGGAAAATATCAGACGAACTTAAATTGAAGAACAAACATTCTATGAAATAACTGGTAATCTTCAAAAAGTGTCAAAGTCATGAAAGACAGGAAAAGACTGAGGAAGTGTCACAGATTAGAACATGCCAAAAAGAAACAACTAAATGCAGGTTGGGAACCCATACAGGACCTTAGCACAGAAAAAAGAAAGAGAAAATGGGTGAGATTGAATTAAGGTCTCCAGTTCATTTTTTTTATTTTTAATTTTTGTTAAAAATCTTTCTTTTTTTTTTTTTTTAGATTCTTATTTATGTATTTGAGAGAGAGAGAGAGAACATGAGCAGGGGGAGGGGCAGAGGGAAAAGGAGAAGCAGACTTCCTGCTGAGCAGGGAGCCCAATGGGGGGTTAAATCCCAGGACCCTGGGATCAAGACCAGAGCAGAAGACAGATGCTTAACTGACCCAGCCACCCAGGCACCCCTACAGTTTAGATAATAGTATCATACCAATGTAATTTTCTGGTTTCGTTAAGTGCATTATAGTTATACTACATGTTAATGTTAAAGGAAGCTGGGTGAGGGGTGTTTGGGAAATGTATTATAAGCTTCAATTAGTTATAATTCTAAATGTAAAAAAAAAAAAAGAGTGCATACTTATTAATTCCATAAATTTACTCCAATGAAATAATCAGAAAAGCCCACAAAGGTATATGTACATGTGCCTGCTTGTGTGTGTGTGTGTGTGTGTGTGTGTGTGTGTGTGTGTGTATGAGTACGCCATTATGGCATTGTTTAAAAAATTAACTTGGAAATAACCTAAATGCCCAACAAATAATTATGTTATATCCATAAAAGGCTATATGCAGTCATGCAAATTATATTTCCTTTAGATTTATTGACATACATAGATGTTTGCAATCTATTGCTCTATAAAAAAGCAGGATAAAATACATATAAAATACAATGTAATTATTATTTTATGTGCATGTTCTTTAATTTTTATATTTCTAGTCCAAAGAGTTTCTATTTTGAATATATGCAAAAGAACTGATCTTAAGCAATATACAATAAAATGTTAACATTTGCTTTTTATGTGAGTTAGGATAATGACCCTTCTGTTCATTAATGTGTATTTTCAATAGTTCTAATAGTGCAATTAAAAACTACATCATTTTTAAAATTCAAGATGTTTGGTGATGGATACAATAAAAAAACTACTATTATAAATTGTTCATCTTTATTATAATTTTAATTATTAGTCATTCAAATGCAGACTTTTTTTTTTTTTTTTAAATTTGTCACTGGAGCAGAGTGTTCACCCTCAGGATAGCAATGAATCTATGACACATCCAAAAAGAGCTGGGATCATTTTCAAAGAAAGTCTGCATTATCAAGAGAGTTCCTGTTAGGGAATGATTGATCTGTTAATCATAAATCTGTGCAAGAGAAAAGATCCTTAAACTCTGACATCCTCCAATTAGAACAGAACTGTATTGTTTTTAATTTAACACAATCTTCCTTCAAAAACAACAAACTGTTTTAACATGAATACACTAAGCATACTTTCAACTCTCTTCATAGTATAACTTTTAACTCTCACTAAATATAGCTCATTTAAAGTGATACACATTTTGGTCAGAGCTTATGATTTGGTCCAGACTTGAATCAGTGTATCCTTTTTATAGGAAATTTAATTTTTAAAAAGAGGATCCTTAGGCTAATGTTTACCTATGTCAATAGAATATGACTGTCAGAACAAGCAAAGACTTTTTTAACTATTGCGATGTTATAATTTCATTTATCAGGAACTCAAAGTCAAGAGACATTGAAGAAAAGATTTGGGGCTAGTGTTTCCAGTCTAGGTGTGATTTCTTTTTTCTTTTTGACTGTATCACAGTTTGCATCCTCAATGACACACAACAGTATGCGTAGTAAAGTATGAATTCACCCATTAACCACCTGCAGAGCTACGAGATGAATAGTCAGTCTAAGCCCTCCAGGTGCTCCTGGAGAAGAGGTGAGGCATGTAAACAAAACACTTGGTCAACACTCCATTATAATATCAGTGGGAACTAGAAACTAATACCGATTATGAATCCCAAAACGTGAATAGTTATAACTTTATATAATGGAAACAATTTACCAAAAGGATTTGGTCACTACTATTTTAAATCTCACTTACAGTTTATTTTTCCCTTTGCACATTAAGAAATGCTCTCACCACATAGGGGAAATGTCAATTCTTTCCTTTGAAATAAGTATCTTTTTATTTTTCCCACATTGTTCTAGATAATACTATTTCTGAACACGTACTTAAAGGATTTTTTTTTTTTTTTTTTTTGGTAAGGTGACTCAAGTAGACAGAAGTTAAGCACTGTTTACACATGTTGGTGTCTTCAATGTCAATTATGTAAACCTTGTCGCATGAGTAGAAATATAACTACACATTTGCTTAACATTGATCTTCAGAAGATCTAAATGCTTTGACAGGTATGCCATACTACTATCTTTGTTTGACAAATGGAGGAAGATGTACTTGGTGAATGCTTTCCATCTTGGCATCTATTTAACAAATATTTGTAAGAACCAACCACCTGCCAGTCACTAATACTGAATATTTGATGAGCACTGAGATGTGCACGTTGTGGCTTCTGACATTGAAGCACACATACAGAAGTAAAAATTTAAAGCAGTCTGGTAAGTGTTTAAATAGAAACACTATAAAAGAACAATAAATAATTCAAGCAGTGTGATTTAGAGAGAAGGGCATTAAACTTCAGAGGCTTTCACATTTGAACTCAAACTCAGACCTACTCACTAGTTGAATGAGCTCAGTATCTTCATCCATGAGATATACACACACCATACAGTTCCACTCACCCTGCATGGTGGCGATGAGAAGTCCATGACAACACATGTGAAGGTATGAGAAATGTGCTTTATCCACAGTGGATGCTCAATGACTGGAAACTTCCTTACCCTTTGCCTTAGGATCACAGGACAGGGAATTGCTAATTATGTCTAGTGTTCATGTTTTAGACTTTTAATGGTTCCCTTCCCCAAGCTGCTCATTTCTTTTTCATAAAAGTGATGATCTGGCCATACTTATTCTGTAAGAGTCTCTATGTACAATAAAACGATTCTGTATTTCTACAAACTAGACACTGATTCCATTTAAGTGTTCATTTCCAGAAGGAAGCATCTTAGTTATAAAGACAAGAGATGGAGGATATAATCTGTTCTAAATGAAAGAGGTGGTGAGCTTTCAGGGAATTAAAAGTTTTCAAAAGTTCATTTTAGGTCTAACGGGGAGAGCAGCCCTTAAAAATATACTGTTAAGGATTTTAAGTATTTTGTTTTTGCAAAAAGATATGATTTTTATTATTCAGAAAATACCATTCTCTTAGGTAAGATATGTGCATAATTTAATAGGAATCCAGTCCAATTGTTTTATTTTGTGAAGAAGTACATTTTTTAACAATTCATATTGTTTTGGCACAAAAATAAATTACAGTGCTGAAAAGGCCCAGAATAAATATAATGACAGCATGCTTCATGCCGTATACTCTTCCATCTTCCCAACGGTTTGCTAAAGGGGAAAAACACCTAAGAAACACTTGTTCAGTTCTTTCAAACAATGCACTCCTACTCATCAGGCAGGATTCCTCTGGGAAAAAGACGGAAAAGAATAGCACTGATTTACAGATTTTAAATGGATAATTTTCAACGAACTTAGCTTTCAGGAGTCTGTGCGATCACTGATCTACACTTGAACATTTTCTGGTCACAGTTACTGACCCTTACCGGACATACTAGTGCAGAAAAGACAGCACATTTAGAAATGGAGCATGCCGAAATACTTCCCAGTTCAACTTCCAATACATTTCTAGTCATCTTTCACTGCAGCTTTTTTTCCAATTAATTTGTGGGTGGTTTTAATATCCCTACGAGCTTCTTTTGTTCGGCATAGTTCTTTAAGGTACCTTTCCAATGTACTTTATTTATTTATTTATTTTTGGCACCAGTTCCTATATATGCAAGTACTTTCTTTTTTACAGAATATGAAATTACTTTTTTCACGTATTTTTTTAAATGGGGAAAAACTTTTTTACAAGTTGTTTTTGTCATATTTTCTTCTCTCGTTTCCATGAGCAACAGAGGCATATCTCAGTATTTCCCTTCCACCGTAAAACCTCGATAAGTCAAACAACTGGTGCAAGTTAAAACTGGTCCAGGGGAGCCTGGGTGGCTCAGTTGGTTGAGCGGTTAAGCGTCTGCCTTCAGCTCAGGTCATGATCTGAGGGTCCTGGGTTCTAGACACCCCTCTCCCCCATCAGGCTCCCAGCTCAGCTGGGAGTCTGCTTTACCCTGTCACTCTCCCTCAGTGCTTTCTCCCTCCCTCTCTTTCTCTCTCTCTTTCTAAAATAAATAGATAAAATCTTGGGGTAAAAAATTAAAAAATTAAAAAAGTATTGTAGAACCCCCTTAGCGAGTTTTACTTTCCGTGGTTTCAGTTGCCTGTGGCCAACCACCGTCCAGAAGCAGATGACCCACTGCAGCAGCCTTAGACGGTCAATAGTAACTTAACGTTATGTCCTAGCTTAACGCTATGGCACTGTGACATCTCATCATGTAGGCATCTTATATCATCACAAGAGAAAGAAGGATGAGTACAGTACACTGAGATATTTGGAGAGAGACCACATTCATATAAACTTTGTTACAATATATTGTTATAATTGTGTTATTATTATTGTTGTTAATCTCATACTGTGTCTAATTTATAAATTAAACTATCATTAGGTATTTATGCGTAGGAAAAGACATAGTATATATAGGGTTCAGCATTTTCTGCAGTTTCAGTTTCATCCACTGCAGCTCTTAGAATGTATACCCTGCAGATGGGGGGTAAGGGGGCCTACCCTTTTCTGCCTTTTTTTGATAACCAGATTTTGCCCCAATAGCTGTGATATCTGAAACAAGTGTTCCATGGATGTCAATTAACTTTAATGAGTGATTCATTGTACAATGGAAACTACTTTGCATTCCCTCTAGATGCTTTCACTGTGTGGAAAAGATGAAGCTCCATTTAGCTTGGGGCTGACATAGTGAAACAATTCACCTGCCTCCATTGTTTTCAAGTCATGGAGGTTTCTACAGAATGGCAAGAATAACACTCATTTTACTAGAACACATGCCACATTTTCTCTTGTTATATATTTAGGACAGATGACCTACATAGACCAGCAGAATGCAAAAGGAGGAAACCTGCTGATCTATCAATTAAATACAAGAAGTAAGTAAACTCAGAACAAAAATATATGACTTTCAGGCATCATACTTAATCTGAAAGATTGATATTGAGGTGGGGGCCTAGCGTCATAAGGGATTTTGACAAAATATAGGACCACACAAATATATCCTCTAGCTAAAAACAAACACAAGCATGCAAATGATGAAAGCAGTGAAGGAAAGACACCCAAAAAAGGCAAACAAGCTCAGAAAGTCACAAATAAATAGCACCAGTACGCACATCAAGATTTGAAGCCAGCAATGCTCTAAAATGTGTGAATCAGGGATCAAAGCATCACGATGTCCCTTTTATATAATAAACCCAATATGTTAGCCGGCAAAGAAGACCCTGTGGTCCAAGGCTATTTTTTAAACTGCTGCTCTGGAAGGTTCTAAGAGCTAAATGATTCTGGTCATACTTACTTGCTTTTTAAATGGCTCCCACACGGTTAATATTTCTGACATACCCTTGTATACGCCAGGTAGATGGTTATGTCATGCAGTGATTGTCATTTCAGCTCTCACAAAGAGTTGACACTTCAGCAGAAAGAGGAGTCAGCAAATAGAACAGACTTAGAAAGCTCCACTTGCTTATTCCGAAAAAATATACATATATAGTACAAATGCATTTTCTTTCATCTGCTTTGGTTTTAACAGTTTATATATCATCATCAAATATAATATGAGAATACATGTATCTTAATGTGGTACTCTTCTGAACTCTATAAAGTTTTTTCATATTTGTGTTTTATTTTCACTGCATATTTTATTATTACTTTCCCTGCTTATTGCTCACAATGACCCTAACAGTAGGCCAAGATTTTTTTTTTTAATTTTATTTATTTGTTTGACAGACAGATTACAAGCAGGCAGAGAGGCAGGCAGAGAAAGCGAGAGGAGGAAGCAGGCTCTCCGCTGAGCAGGGAGCCCGATGCGGGGCTCGATCCCAGGACCCTGGGACCATGACCTGAGCAGAAGGCACAGGCTTTAACCCACTGAGCCACCCAGGTGCCCCAAGCCAAGATTTTTTGGTTTAAAAAAAAAAAAAGCAATAAAAGCATTCATCAGCTTAATGACAACCTCAAACATCAAGTTCTAGTATTACATTTCTCTATTGGAGCGAAAGAACTATGCTAATCATATGCCTGTCTTCATAGAAGCATTAAATAAGGCTACCTGGGATATTTATTCTCTTTGAATTGCTTTCTAATTTTATAAAATAGTTCTACTACGGACCTCCATTCCCTGCATGTGTATACATCCCATAGATGTAGTACCTGGAGAGCAGACTACAGTGCACATTATAAACCACAGAGATATTATTGCCCAGTGGATTACTGGGGGTCTCCTCCTAGAGACCACTGTTTAATAGCACTAGAATCAATGCCGTGCCTTCATACACTGATAGAGGGACCTGGGGAAGGTGGGGGGATGGGTAGCAAGATTAAAGCACAAGAAAGTCTTAGTTTAGCAGCACCCTTAGCTTTGAATCAAAGTGAAGCAGGAAGAGGATTTTGACTGACTTTCTTCTTCTTCACCCTGACTGATTTCGCTGGCTATGCAAGAGTATACACAACTGAATGTAGACACATCAGAAGTCATCTGATGGTTGGGAGGGTTCCACGCTATTTCCAAAAAGGGAGAGTAGAAACAATATTTCAGTATAGAGATTAGACTAAGATCACCCTAGCACGTTAAAACAAAACAAAACAAAACAAAACAGCCCTTAGATTCTTGTAGGTCACTATCCTGAATTCCACCCTAAGAATGCAGAGTGCTTATTTCTCATCAAAACTTGTCTGTCCCAAGTGACTTCTCTTTCCATAAAGTAATTAATGTAATTACACCCAACAGAGAGTCAATGAAAGAGTATTTTAGGTCATTATAGCTTCCTAATCACACACCTGGTAGCAACAGACCTAAGGAAAATGAGAAACAGTGGGGCTCTGCAAAGGCCAAGAGCCTCCTAATTTCTAACAGTTGTACGATGTGTCATTTTGGACTTACGGTAAATATGTACAGCCACAGCATCTACTAATACATACATCGTCACTGTATCCGCCAAGGTAATTTCACTTAGACATATAAGTTATACCACTTTTCTTTCCTTAATTATCTGTTTTATTGGCAGGGTTGATAAAATCTATTTTCTTTCAATCTCCTTTATTAGATTTCGATGAAAGTGTTTATTCACTTTCAAACTTAGGTTTATCACTCCTATAGTAGGTTCAGGCATACATCTGCTATCGCATTTATCAGCTTTTACAGAAAAAAAAAAAAAAAAACAATGTGAGGTCATAAGAAACTTTTGGGAAGAACATCACCAACAAGGATCATCATCCAGGACTTCTCAAAATATGGACATCCATTATTCATGGCTCCTTCTTTCAGAAAAGCTTTGGTGTTTTTATTTATTTACCTAATGTTACTGAGAGTGAAATGAATGGACCTGGGGCTTTGGATTGAGTGGGATAATTCTAATATTTTTAGCTGAAAGCAAAATACATGCACCATATTTTAAAACACTCTAAGATAAGAGTGTGAAATCAGGTTTCCAACTAATGATTTTAAAGAGAAGGCATTTACACTTTAAAAGAATAAATTCAAAGCAAAAACCTTGGATTAGCAGTCCTCGATACTCCCCAACACGCCATAAAATGACAATTCAGACCCTTTGAAAGAGGCAAAATCTTATAACAAAAGAAGAGAGAGCAGACAGTAGTACTATTTTGGAAGCTAAATGCAAAACAAAACAAAACAAAACAAAAAACACAACCAAACCAAACAAACAAACAAAACCAAGAAGTAAAGTACTAAGCTAAGAAAGTTTACTCCTAAACTGGCAGTAGAGAAGGTAAAAAACCAACTCAATTTGCACTACAGAACTTCAAATGTCTCAGGAACTGGCAACACAAGTAACTGGAAGGGTGGTGAGTCCAAGTCTAAAAAGAGCAGAATTGTTTGAAAGTTGATTTAAGAAGCAGAAGGATCCCCAGATACCTTCATCTTCAGAATTTAAGGCTCTTACCTGAGATACCATAGTGAGTGGGATTCAGGAGCAAACACACCGTGAGATCCCAAAGCTCCCACACCATACAGCTTCCTTAGTAGTTAGATTATTAAACCACATGTTTTCAGTAACAAAAACACTTTTTTGTATTTCATGGTTTTCAAATATTTTACATTTGTTATCTAATGTAATCATCACAATATCTCCAGTAGGCAAGACTAATGGTTTTCTACTTCTCCAAGAAAGTGATTTGCCATCATTGGTGCTTTTAACAACACATTGAGAAGCTTAATTAAAACAACCTAGTCCCAAAGATTCTGATTGAGGAAGACGGAGATGAGGTCCTGAATAACTAACAAATACATAAACATTATTCAAGTGATTCAAGTACAGGTGATAAAGGGACCATCTTTTAATAAATACTTTATTAAATATTTTAATTTTCACCAGAGCAGAAGGCAATACAACTGGACTACATTAGCCAAGTCTCACCAAAAACAACAAAATGACCCCAACCCCCAAATAAACTAACACTTTCACTAAAAGACATTATTAAGGGTGTGCTGGGATATGAGGAACATCTCTGCAGCTTTTGCAAAAGTTCTTTAGAAGACATTTTTTCCTGTATAGATAAAAATGATGCAAGAAATACTTTCCAGAATGTAGGACAAGAAAAAGAAAATAGTTATCAGCTCTAATTAACTTGGAATAGTACCTCTATCAATCAGTGCTCCTTTTTATCTTGCCTACCAGGAAGTTCAGAACTAAATTTAATATAAATTACCAAGAATTAAGGCATATGTACTTTTCCACTGAGAACCCCTCCCTCACATACACTTATGTGAGTTTGAGCTATTTTTATTTTAATTGTCTTATTATACATGAATTTTAAAAAGCTAGCTTAAAATCATTCAGGAAATAGGCAGGGTATAAATTATAAATAAATACACCTGAGAAATACGAAGTAAACATATTCATGCAGGAATAATTTCAACATGAAGAAAGGACAGGGAGCTAGAGATTTGCAGTGGTAGATTTTTTTCAAAACATAATTCTTTCAGGCACAGTTGGTAAGTACACCTGTCATATATGCTTCCAAAAATGTAGCTCAAAATGATAACATACTGAGAGAAAAACAAATCTTGGGAATACAAAATTCATTTGTTATGATCAGTTTTGCTTACACTCTCTCAAAATAGCCATCTGTACAAAGTGTGTACATAACAGAACAACTTGCTACAATACAAAAAGTTCATATATATATTTAGACCTTGGAACTTTCTAAGGCATTGAAAACTTTTCAAAAGCACCTATCATTTTTGCTACAGAGATGCTACATGTAAGGGAACAGGAGTTCACTTAAATGAATAGCAGCTATTTTTAAAAAACCCTATTACTATGTTGTCAGTCCTATTTTTCTTTTCTTTCTTTCCCTAAAATAGTTTAACTATCCACCCTCCTTCCGAGGTCCTCCCTGGCTTTTATTTAATTTAACAAATATTCGCTTGATACTTACTATATGCAGGTAATTTCCTCTGTGCTTTATAAATTTTAGCTCATTTAATCTTCACAGCAAACTAATGTAGGCAAAATTTCCCAAAATTGCATAACTACTGTGGAAGAGCTGGTACTGGAACCCAAGCAATCTGGTTTCATCATCTGTGACCACTGCATACCCTGCTGATTCTAAAGCAATACTTTAACAGGAAAAACAAATAGTGCCATTAATTCCTCATACTCCTGTGTGAATTGGGATATCTGCCTATCTATATTTGCCATTTCAAACAAAATGTCTGGAGAATCTTCTTGCGGATATTAGACATCTATCTATAGATGTTTATTTTAATTTGAAAAAAGAAAAGAAAAGAAAATGCTTCAGGATGTGTACATGGTTCCTCAATTGTGAGATATTTCTTTGATTTAATAATAGCTTTTGGGGAAAGGAAAACACCATATCAAACATCTATGTCAATCACAAGAAGCATTCAACTTGAGAAACTTTTAAATGTTAAAAGAAAGAAACTTAGAACCAAAAAAATAAGGGGGGGGGTAATCATTTAATCTCTTTTTATAGGTTTCACTTTCTATTTTGTTATAACAAGAACCTGACCTACATATAACATTTTAACTGCCCTGAATACTTATTTAAAGTAGATAGGATAAAAGTAATAAACACATTGATTTCAACTCTTAGAAATTATTCTTTCTATTAAATCATGTTATTCTATTCAGGATCAATTTTTTTTTTTTTTAAGATTTTATTTACTTATTTGACAGGCAAAGATCACAAGTAGGCAGAGAGGGAGGCAGAGAGAGAGGAGGAAGCAGGCTCCCCACAGAGCAGAGAGCCCGATGCAGGGCTGGATCCCAGGACCCTGGGATCATGACCTGAGTGGAAAGCAGAGGCTTTAACCCACTGAGCCACCCAGGCGCCCCCAGGATCAATGTTTTATAAGATGTCACTAGTATTGTTGATGTGTTTAAGGTAAAATATTTATTTAAATATACTACATCACAATCCTCCCAACAATTTTTTTTCAATAAAATAAAGTAGGGGAACCAAAGTATAAAGTGTTTACAATGCCATGTTAGTTCAGGTGGGAAGCTAAAATATTATCGACCTAGATCTAACTCTCTGAAACATAACTGTTCTGGCGATCTACTGCCACGTAATAAACTACACCAAATTCTAGTGGTTTAAAACAGCAATGACCGGGGCACCTGGGTGGCTCAGTGGGTTAAAGCCTCTGCCTTCAGCTCAGGTCATGGTCCCAGGGTCCTGGGATTGAGCCCCACATGGGGCTCTCTGCTCAGCAGGAGCCTGCTTCTCCCTCTCTCTCTGCCTGCCTCTCTGCCTACTTGTGATCTCTGTCAAATAAATAAATAAAATCTTTAAAAAAAACACACACACAACAGCAATGACCCTCAGTAATCATTCATTTTCTTCAAAAATCTCCAATTTGTTAGGGCTCAGGGGGAATGATTCATCTCTGCCCCATACAGCATGAGCTGGGTAACTTCATTGGGCTATAGAATCCACTTGTAAGAAGACTCACTAATATGGCTAGTTAGTTGCTAGTGACTGTTGATTCAGCCAGGTTGTTGGCCAGGACTTCTGATTCCTGTCCATGTTGCCACTCTATTGAGCTGCCTGGACTTCCTCAACAACATTCCTGGACAACATGGTGTCTGGATCTCAAGAGGTCCCAAGAGACCTGTAAATTACCTATAAAGTATCTAAGCTTTCTCTGCCTTAGCCTTTAAGCCCCAGATGTCACACTGTTACATTCTGTTAGACAAGCAAGTCACTATGGACAGCCCAGATTCAAGGAAACAGGAATTAGACTCTACTTCTTCATAAATGTTCAGCTATCTGTAATCAACCATATCAATATATAAATTGAACATGATACTTATAAAAATGTTGTTTTCATTTTCTTGAGCTAAAAGAGTTGATGATAAAGTTTATATAAGAAAAAAAATGCAAGAGTAACTATGAAGTCCCTAGATAATAATAATTGAGTACCAGTCCTACTGGGTATGAAAACTTACTCTACAACCTTACAGTTAAAACCATATGATGTTGCTCCAATGGAATAAAAGAAAAGATCTAAAATATACTCAAGAATATATGGAAATTTAGTGTATGGTAAAAATACTATCTTAAATCAATGGGAAAAAATTGTTCTAAACAAATTATGTTGAGACAAGTGGGTAGTCATTTTTAAAGCAATCATATTAAAGGGTGCTCAATCTTACAATCAAAAAGTACAAATTTAACCTAAAATGTGATACCATTCCTAATCTGTCAAATTGGTAAAACTTCATAAGTTTGGCAACACACACAAAGGCAAGGCTGTAAGAAAATAGGTAGTCTACAGATTGCTGGTGGGAGTGTAAAGTATACAACCACATGGAGGGGAAATTGGTAATATTTTCCACAGAGAAAGCAATTCCACTTCTAGGAATTCATCCTGAAATAAACCTCCAAAACTAAAAACCAATATATGCAAAAGGTTACTCATTTTGTCATTATTTGCAAAGGCAAAATAAGGAAACCATCTAAATGTCATCTGTAGGAAATGGATTGGAGTGAAAAATGATGAAAGAAAAGTATATAGCTGAAAAAAAATGAAAAAGATGTCAAAGGACTGAATGTTACATGCAAGGTGTATTATTTTATATTACCTTTTTTATTAACATATAATGTATTATTAGCCCCAGGGGTACAGGTCTGTGAATCGTCAGGCTTACACACTTCCCAGCACTCACCATAGCACATACCCTCCCCAATGTCCATAACCCAACTTCCCTCTCCATACCCTGCTTCTCCCGACAACCCTCAGTTTTTTTGTGAGATTAAGAGTCTCTTACGGTTTGTCTCCCTCCCGATCCCATCTTGTTTTATTTTTTCCTTCTTTACCCCCCAAACACCCCACTCTGCCTCTCAAATTACTCATATCAGGGAGATCATATGATAATGTCTTTCTCTGATTGACTTATTTCACTCAGCATTACTACCCTCTAGTTCCATGCAAGGTGTATTACTAAGCAAAAAAGCAAACTGCAAGAAAGTATATAGATATTATACAATTTGCTACCTTTTGAGTAAGAAAGGAGAAATACAAATGAGACACATGCATGCATATACATATACATTTGTTTCTTTTGCAAAAAGAAATTAAGAAAATGATTTTCTTTCTATGCAGGTGAAGGGAATTATTATGGAACAAAGATTTGAGTATGTTTTCATTTAGTTCTACCTTGTGGGCCATATAAATGTTTTACATATTTAAAAATTAAATTAAAGAGGTTGGAAAGACGCAAATCATAAAATTCAATCCAAGCACAAACAAATGTACCATATCTATATATATCAAATGTATAATATTACTGCACAAAATAAAATAATTTAAGTAAATTAAACACAGTTTTCTAATTGTACACCTCAGTGTATCTTAATGGGTATATATCATAAAGACCAAAAGAACTACAAGAAATTTTTTTTTTTTACTTTTTAAGGTGAAATTATGTTTTAATTTGAAAATTCACAGACAGTGCTAATAAAGGTTTATGATTTCCATCATTTCATTCATTAATTCATTCAGCAAATATTTACCAACCAGCTTTTGCTTATCAGGCACCAGTGATACAGGATTAAACTTTTAACTTCTTTGGCTTTCTTTTGGTAATAGGGGTACAGATGCGATCCTAAATTCTCATTCTCTCTCTCTCTCTCTCTCTCTCTGTTGAAAACTAGATGAACTATTCCGATCTTGTAAAGAACCAGTTTTCACTACGAGAGAAGGAAAATACAAACACAGAATGTGGGAAGTCGAGAAAGAATCCTGGCATTGCATTTGAATTTGAGATAGTAATGTGAACTCGACATTGTTTTTGAACTGCTTTGTTTAGGTATAATTGGCATACAATAAACTGCACATACTTGAAAACATACAATTTGATCATTTGCATTCCATATTCATCATGCCCCACAGTTTTCTCATATTCCTTTATAATCCTTCTGTTTTCTCTCTCCTCTCCAATTCCCCTCCTTGCGCTCCTTGCAACCACACACATTCTTTCTGTAATTACAGATTAGTTTGCATTTCCTAAAGTTTTATATAAGTGGAATTATCCATTACATACTCTTTTCAGTGAGAAAAGTCTGGCTTCTTCCATTTAGCGTAATTATTTTGAAACTCACTTATGTTGTTGCTTGTATCAATAGTTTCTTCTTTCTTATTACTGAGTGGCATATTCCATCTTAGGAATATTCCACAATTGTTTATCTGTTCATCTATTGATGGGTTGTTTCAGGGTTTTGGCTAATACAAATAAAGCTCCAAGAACATGCACATACAAACCTTTTCATGAACACATGCTTTCTTTTCTCTGGGTTAACTGCTTAGGAGTGGGATGATTGCCTCAAACAGGTGTCTGTCAGCATTTTTAAGAATCTGCAAACTGTTTTCCAAGGACATTGTACCATTTTATATTCCTAGCAGCAATGTACAAAAGTTTTCATTCTTTCACACCTTCCACTGACTTGTCATGGTCAGTCTTTTTAACTTTCCATTCTAATACATGTGTAGTGGCATCTCACTGTTGTTGTAATTTGAATATATCCAGTGAGTAATTATGTTGAGTATCTTCTCATGTGCTTACCCCTAAATCTTCTTAGGAGAAATATTCAAATATTTTGACCAGCTTTTGTTTTGGTTTCTTATTATTCCAATTTCATATTTTTGTTATATATTCTGGATATAATTTCTTTACAGAAATATTATTTGCAAATATTTTCTCCCAATGTGTGGCATTTCTGTTCACTCTCTTAACAGTTGTGTCCTTTGGTGAATAGAAGTTGTATATTTTAGTGAAATCCAACTTACCACTTTTTTTTTCTTTAAGTCAGGTAGTTTTAATTCAACTCTGTTCTTTTTCAAAGTTGTTTTTGGCTATTCTAGTTTCTTTTCATTTCCCTATAAATTCGAGAATCAGGTGTTAATTTCTATTTTTAAAAAAAAACCGGCTTCTATTTTTATTGGCATTACATTGAATCCATCTATTATTAGTGAGAGAACTGACATCTTAACAACAGTGACTCTTTTTTGACCAATGGTCAAGGGATATCTCCATTTATTTCAGTCTTTTTCACTGTCTCTCAGCAATATTTTTCAGTTTTTAGAAAACATGTCCTAAATATCTTTTGGCGGATTTACCCCTAAGTGTTTTGATGTCAAACATGGATAGAATTTCCCCTATTTTTCTGGTTTCATGAAGCAGAAGCTGATGCCATAGATTTGAGACCTCTTATTTTCTAACAGTTTATTGTTATAAATGTTCCCCTCTATTTGCTTTAGAGGCATTCCATAAATTCTGATATACTGCATTTGCATTCAGTTTAAAATACTTTCTAGTAGTCATTTTGATTTGCTATGACCCATATGTTATTTATAAGAATATTATTTAGTTTTAAATATTTTGGAATTTTCCAGAGTATTTCTTTTAGTGATTTCTAGTTTAATCCCATTAAAGTCAGTAAATATGCTTTGCATGACTTTATTTTAAAAATTCATTTAGGGGGTGCATGGTTGGCTCAGTCAGCCAGGCATCTGACTCTTGCTTTCTACTCAGGTCATGATCACTGGGTCCTGAGATGGAACCCCAAGTCAGGCTCCACGCTCAGCCTGGGGTCTGCTTGTCCCTCTCCCACTGCTCCTCTCTCTCTCTCTCTCTCTCTCTCTCTCTCATAAATGAATAAATAAATAACAAATAATTAAATTTTTTTTAAATTAAAATTCATTGAGACTTGTTTTATAGCTCAAAATATGGTTTGCCTTGGTAAATGTCCTGCGTGCAGTTGAAACGAATTTATTCTGCTCTAGGTTGGATGAAATGTTCTATATATGTCAATTATATTAAGCTGGTTGTTAGTATCATTCAGCTCTTCTATATTCTTCCTGATTTTCCACCTACTGGTTTCATCAACTATTAAGAGCAGAGTATCATAACTGTTTGTTTGTTTCTTTGAGTATTGTAAATTCCAATTAAAATTTTGAGTTCGTTCTCCTTAAAATTTGATAGGTTTTGATTTATGTATTTCGGAAGAACTATAATTAGGGGTATAAATGTTTAGGCTTGTTATATTTTCTTGATGAATTAGGCCTTTTGTATTTTGTTTTTAATACAAAATATTAAATAATATTATATTTAATTATATTATTAAATAATACAAGGTAATATTCTTTGTTCTCAAATTGACATTGCTTATATAAATAACTGATACTAAAATAGCCATTCCAACTTTATTTTAACTAAGTGTTACTATGACATATCTTTCCCCATCTTTTAAACTATTTATATTTTTATAGTAAAGTGTACTTCTTTAGGCACCAAAACTATTTGAATTTTGCTTTTTTTTATCCAATCTGACAATCTCTGCCTTTTAAATGGAGATGTTTAAATTACTTCTAAAGGGATAATTGTTATGGTTAGGTTTGACTCTATCTTACATATTTTCAGTTCATCCCATGTGTTCTGTAGCCTCTTTTGCCTCCTTTTCGGCTTACCTTGGGATTAAGTGAAAGTTTTTATAATTCCATTCTATGTCTTCTGTTGGCATATTAGACAAAACTCTGTTTTGCTATTTTATTCATTGACACAGAGTTTATAATATGCATCTTTAACCTACTGCAGTCCACTTTTGAGTAAATTATACAACTTTATGTACAGTATAAGAAACTTTTAAGAGTGTACTTTCATTTCTCTCTTCCTGGATTTAATGCTATCACTGTCATACATTTTATCTATATACATGTTATAAATGCTTCAAGTGTTTTGTTTAAATAGTCAATTACCTTTTCAAGAGATTTAAATAATTTAGAAAATCATACATTTTACTCATATGGTTTCAATTTCCGGTGCTCTTCACTTCTTTGTGTAGACTCATGTTCTTGTCCGGTATTACATTTCTTCTGCTCAAGGACTGCCTTTGTCACTTCTTATAGTGCCTACTGATGGTTAAATTCTTTAAGCTGTCATTATTTCACTCTAGTTTTTGAAGGATATTTTCTTAGATATAGAGAATTCTTGGTTGACAGTTTTTAAAAGGTACTTTGAAGTATTTTGCTCACTGTCTTCTTACTCGCATTTTTTCCAATGAAAATTCTGCTTGATATCGCTGTCTTTTTCTTCTGTATGTCAAGGGTTTGTTTTTTTTTTTTTTCCCTCTCAGATTCTTTTTTTATTTTTTTTATTATCATTTGTTTTGAGCAATTGATTATGGTGCACTTGGTGTCATTTTTATTATCATTTGTTTTGAGCAATTGATTATGGTGCACTTGGTGTCATTTTTTATATATTTCTTGTGACTGGGGCTCATTGAGCTTCTCAGATCTGCAGGTTTATATTTTTCATCACATTTGGAAATTTTTCAACAATTATTTCTTCAAAATTTTTTTCTGTAATCCCTTCTCTCTTCTCTGCTTTAGAGACTCCAATTACATACATGGTAGGCCTCTCGAAGTTGTACCGCAGATCACTGATAACACAGTTCATTTTTCTAAATTCTTTCTGTGTTTCATTTTGAATAGGCTCTACTCTTATGTTTTATTCTTGTGTCTTGTGTACCTGACTTTTCTTCTGCAGGGCTAACCTGCCATTATCTCTCAACATATTTTTCATCTTACATACAGTAGTTTTCAGGATTTAGAAGTTAGATTTGGGTCTTCTTTTATATCTTCAATGTCTCCATTTAACTTTGTTTAGACATCTAGAATACAGTTATAGTAACTGTTTTAATCCTTATCTGCCAATTCTAACATCTTGACTACCTACCTCTAGTTCAGCATCAGTTGACTTATTTTCCTCATTCAGGGTCATGTTTTCCTTCTTTGCATGACTGGTAACCCTGGATTAGACACGAAACATTTTTAATTCTACGTTGTTGGGTACTTAACATGTTTGTAGTCCTATTAGATATTCTTGAGCTTTGTTCCAGGCTTCTGTTAAGTTACCTGGAAACAGTTTGGCCCTTTGATGTCTTGCTTTAGGAAGTGTTAGGTAGGTACACTTAATCTAGGGCTAATTATTTCCACATATACCCATATAAGACATTCCTATGTACTCTACATTCTCTGTGGCTCACAAATTATGAGTTTTACCAGTCTGGCTGGTAGCAACATGCGCTGACTCTAGTTCTGTGTGTACGCTGTGTGCTGTTCACTTTAATATTTTTGGATAATTTTTTCCTGCTCTCTGATAGCTTACTTACATGCATCCTCTAACCATTGTGCTGAAACCTGAGGGAGGCCTTGTGAAGATCTCAGCACTTCTCTATGTATGAAGTTCTCTCACCTCTGCGCCTTAGAGCTGCCTTGACCTTTTGTGTTCCATCTCTCCAACTCTGAGAGTTGGCTAGATTCTCTCTGGGTTTTTCTTCCCCATTCTGTGGTGTGGAAACTCTCCAAGCAGCAGTAAGTTGGGACAGTTACAGGACTCACTTTGCTTGTTTCCTGTTTCTCAGGGATTGCTCTCTCATTTTTATTGTTTGACATACATGGTCTTATAACCACTTGTTTCATATATTTTATCTTATTTTATTTTGTTTTGTTTTTTGCTTATTCCAGGCAGGAGGTAAATCCAGTCTTTGTTATTCATTTTGGTCAGAATAGAAGTAAACTTATGACATTAAAAAGAAAAAAAAAAAAGCATTCTTAATAGTCCACTAAAAGCATCTAAATCAAAGGTTGTTTTGTTTGTTTGTGCTTTGCTTTGTTTTCCTGTAAAGGGTCAAATAGTATATATTTTAGAACTTTGCAGTTCATATGGTCTCTCTTGCAACTACTCTACCATTGTATGAAATTAGCAATAGATTGAGCATAGGTGTTCCAACAAAAAGTTATTTTCTAAAACAGGAAGAAGACTGGATTTGGCTCATGAGCCCTAGTTTACCCACTTCTGAGCTGGATCAATGCCACCCCAGTATCTCAGTGGTGAGGTACAACAGGCAATGTCTTAATCAAGTCTCCCAATACATAGCATTTTCCCCCCAAATATACAGTGCTACCAGTAATAGTACACCCTGATATTACTTGCCTTCTGGTAAAGGTGAACAACATCACCTTGAAAATATTCTTCCTAAAATGTTTAAACTGATATAACTATGAAAAAATACTGAAATGAGTACTGATTGTGGGTTACTACAAAGAACACTTGGAGTGGACCAGAAAGAACATACTGGCCAGGAAAAGATTAGATATTTTATTCTTAATGTCCTGTCCCATTCACATTTAGAGTCAGAATGCAAATATAATTAATAAAATTCTAACTTGGTGAAGTATCTTATATCACAGATTAAAGCTCAGCAATAATACTTCCCCTGTCCCTACAGCACTCATGATCCTTTCAGCATTCCTGTTTGGTACACAAAACAGGCTAGGAATAATACAAAGGTGTAACAGTTATTCATTTTAAAGTTTTGATTTTATTTTTCTATGTTTATAATTTTAAAAATTCATTCTATGAATTTTATTTAAAAAATAAAATCTCATAATTCATTTTTTATTAAAAAATAAAAATCTCATAATCTCATAATCTCATTTTATATTAAATAATTCCCCTTTGGTAATAGTAAATATGAGTGTGGTAGAATCTAAAAGTACAGATGGTATCAAACCTGGAACTAAGTTTGGACTTTTCCTTAAATCTCAGTTCTTTGAGTTCTTAATATCATAAAATATATTTCTCCAATTTATGGACTATTTCCTTCAGTGTGTGGTAAGACCTTCCTGTATTACATGCATAGCTTCTATCGGTTCAGAAAGTAATTAATGTCTATAATTAGTACATGAAAATTAATACATGAAAAAAATTCCTTACTCCTAAGTGACTCTGGCTACTTCTCCCAGTGTTTTCACAGGAGAAATTACCATATAACCATGAAATTATAAGTGATTTTTTTTTTAAATCTGTATTTCCATGAAGAAGATTTCATTCATGGAGCTTCTATCTCTGATAAAACAATTCATTACAAGGGGTTTCAGGTAAAATTCTCTCACATTTTCTCATCCAGCTGCTCATGAATTGTGCAGTAGGTATTGTTGTCATTTTACAAGTGAGAAATAACAATACCAGAGGATTAAAAGACCTAACATCACATACTTAGTGGGTAATGGGAGAGAACTGTTAAAAACATAAAAGCAAAATATTTAGAAGAATATGATCCCGGGGCGCCTGGATGGCTTAGTGGGTTAGGTCTCTGCCTTCAGCTCAGGTCATGATCCCAGGGTCCTGGGATTGAGCCCGCATCGCATCGGGCTCTCTGCTCAGCAGGGAGCCTGCTTCCTCCTCTCTCTCTGCCTACTTGTGATCTCTGTCAAATAAATACATTTTTTAAAAATCTTAAAAAAATAAAAAAAGAATTTTATTTTAAAACTCCTTATATATATTTTTTTAATAATATTCACAAACCTGCAACTCATTTTTTTAACTTTTTTTGAAGATTTCTTCTTTATTTTTGAAAGAAAGAAAGGCAGAGGGTAAGGGAGAGACAATCTCAAGCAGACACCCCTCCCCGAGCACAGAGCCCAGCTTGGGGCTCCATCCCACAGCTCCAAGATCAGGCCCTGAGCTTAAATCAAGAGTTGGAGGTTTAACTGACTGAGCCACCCAGGTGCCCCTGTCCTTTTAATTTTATAATGATTTTTGTATTGCCTTTTTAAACTGAAGGATAAAATTAACATCTGTCTACTGAAGTTGACTGAACCATCAAACTCATTTTATACCCACTTCATTTCACAACCATAATTACACTTTCTCAACCTGCATCATCAAAACAGAGGCACAGCTAGGCTTTTTCAGCTTTATGGTTACATAAAAGAAATATTCTAACAAATGCATTTCCCCATTTATTCATTGGTTAAAGAAAAAAAGAGAGAGAACTGTACTGACAAACATGAAACGGCATAAAACCAGAGTTTTATCCTAGATTAAAAAAAAAAGTTGCATCTCAAGTTTTAGATCTCTGGAAGATGTAGAGAAAGCAAACATCTCTGCTGAAATCTACAGATGTACCTACTAGCATATCTCTTCAACTTCAGTGAGTGGTTTACCATCAAAGTGTCACAACTTTCTATTTCCAAATGTTGAAACGTAAAGAATGAAACAGCATCTCTGGTGGTTTTTATCTTGGTCCACAGGGCTAAACCCAAAACAGACACCGAGAAGCAGAAGCACCCATTGACGTTTATATCCTATGCACACACTACGGTAACTAGGCACCGAAGAAAACACTTTCATGGTTCTACATAATAATACAGCATGATCTTCTCACCCGTAACTCAGTTCTGTATTTTAAGACATCACAGAAACTTTCTGAGCTCAGCTACGGGAGAACAGACACCTGTGCTGTCTAGACATGCTTCATAATGTCACAGTATCTCAAAATCTTAACTTAATTATCTTAGCCTGTGAAAGCAGTAAGGATCATAAAAATCAAATTTTGATTAGATTGACAGCCTTAAGTAAATAAAATGTTACCAGACTAATTTTTTTAAAATATTACTTTCACCATTTTATAGTAATAAAACAGACGAATATAAAAAATTACATATGAAAGAACAGTGGTAAAAATAATTTGCTAGGGGCGCCTGGGTGGTTCTGTCAATTGAGCACTGGACTCATTTTTTTTTTTTTTTTTTTTTTTTAGCACTGGACTCTTTTATTTTGGGTTATGTTGTGGTTTCTGGACTGTGGGACTGAGCCCGCCCCCCTTGTCAGGCTCCATGACCTGCAGGGAGTCTGCTTTTCTCTCTTTCCCTCTCCATCTGCCCCTCAGCCCGCTTGCACAGTCTCTCCCTCTAAAATAATAAATAAATAAATAAATAAATAAATCTATAAATAATCTTTAAAAAACAGTAACAATTTTCTATATGATTCACACCAAGTGTGTGTCATTCAATTTGCATGTTATTCATGCAAATGGACTATTCATGGACTACTATGATCATTGTCTTTCTTCATAGCAAAACAAGTGAAAAAGGAGGAAACCAAAATTATCTTCAGTATTTTAAACTGTGCATTTCCTAAGATATTTTATTATAAACTGTTAGATACAGTTATGAAATCATTCCATATATAATACGCTAAAACATCTTACTGGCCTTTTTAATTATTTTCCTTGACCTTCAGATTATGCAGATAGGTGAGTCCCTGCGTAGCAAAGTCCTTCCCTGGGAATAGTGCTCCATACAACCCGTGTCTGCTGTTCAGCCAAGATAATAACTTACTTATGAATTTATCATAAAGTTACCTCAATTATCTTATTCACTATTAGACTAATATAAAGAGAAAAAATTTTCCTAGAATTTATTGTATTTCTACTTGTATTTTAAATCATGACGTTAACAGCAGAGATTTTATTCATTTTTTTATACTGCTTTAGGCACAGCACTGTCAGGAGACACCCAAATGTCCTCTATTAACATTCTTTCTTTTTTTTTTTTTTTTTTTAAGTTTTTTTTTTTTATTTAAGTGTGTGAGAGAGAGAGTGTATGAGGGGGGAAGGTCAGAGGGAGAAGCAGACCCCCTGCTGAGCTGGGAGCCTGATGCGGGACTCGATCCCAGGACTCCAGGATCATGACCTGAGCTGAAGGCAGTCACTCAACCAACTGAGCCACCCAGGCACTCTATTAACCTCTTTTTGCTAGAAGTCATTTTCATCCTAATTCTTTATTTCAGATTTCTAATTTTGCTTACTATAATCTATGCTTATTAATGGCCTCGATAGTGTGCAAATTCAAGAGAAACATGAAGTCACTGTATTATCTAGAAGACAACTTCCATCCATTCTTAAAGTTATGTCAGATTAACATTAAATCCCCATAGAACTATTTTCCAGCTAGTCTTAAGAATGAACAAGAAGTTTACAATAATCATGTTCTGAAGTTTCAGACCATGAATCTAATTCTCTTGACTTAAAAATTTTTAGTTATACCAAAGAACATTCCAGTGTGAAGAGTTAAAACAAAACAAAAGGATGAACTAAGGATGAGGAATGAAGGGTGTTTTGGTTAATAAAACAATACAAACTGAAAGGAAGGAAGGAAAAGAGAGAGAGAAATGCCATGGATAAACTGTGACTGTAGGGAAGATACTTAATTTCTGATCCTCGGTTTTGCAATCTAGACAATGGTTATAATATCCTTGATGAGGGATTTATCCCGTCCTTTCAACTCCTGCATCTTGAGTCTTTTTCTCTGGGCTCTGCAGTATCCCTAAGTGAACCAGAACCACTTCACAGCTCTATTAGTTATGCAGGGGAAAAGGTGGTTGATAGGAAGCATTTTTTCCTCTTCCTTTTCTTTTCTCTTTCAGCCGTGCTGGAAGTGCCATAGGGAAATGACCCAATGTGAAGTTCTATGCAGGAAAGCGGCGGTGAAGTAGGAGGAATCACAGATACAATTTATACTTGGAATTTTTCCTTTATACCAACTGATTATATTCAACTAAACAACAAGTTGATAAATTGTTAAGTTCTTTTCTTACTTTTTACTTAGTAGAAATATAGAAACTAAGGTAGGCAATTCACCAAATACCAAATTAAAATAACTTAGAAGCTGGGAATAAAACACTGTCACCCTTGGTGTTTTTTGGCAGGGCCAGTAAGTAAACCACTAGCTCTCCTCTGCTTAGAATAGCACGTCAGGAGTCTGCCCAATGTTCTCGATCACTATCTTCTTCCATACCTACTTACTAACAGAATCAAGTGTAAAAGAATTCAATAGAAATGTGAGTCTCCTTTTATTAACATAAAATTCAGTCCTTTCAAAAACATTTTATCCAATTAACTTAACTCCCCACAGTCAAGGGACAGTCTCTAATAATTTGGGGGAAAATGAATGATATTTCAAGGTTTTCACTGATATAAAATGTGTCTTCTAATTAACAACAGTAAAGAGAGAAAATTAAGATAAATAAAGGAAAATTATTTCCAAATATAGAAAGCCCCCAAACAAAGAAAGAGAATTCAAATTTTAGTCAGCCCTTGAGTAGCCTGGGGAACATTCATTTCCAGAAAAGTATTTTCCGGAATCATTTTCTTCAGAAAAATCTTGTATATTTCTACTGGAAATACAGTTAAGACACTAGTTATTTGTGATTTTTTTTCTCTTCTAACAAGGAGAAAAAAATGAAACCAAACTCTCAATTCAAAACTGAACAGCAGAATAATAGTATTCCAAAAGTGAAGTGAAGGTTCTACTTCTATGCCATTATGCCTTATTTCATATTTACTAGAGAACTGGTGAGAATTGATATAGTAAACAGAACTCCCTTGTCCTTATCTGCTGAAGCAGTATAACTCCAAAGATAATAACTCCCTATAAACTTAAATTACTTAGCATTTCTGAGCCACGTAAACAAAATAAAATAGGGAGAGCAATGACTGTCTCACAAGAGGATTGTGGAGAGTGGATGGTTATGTGTATAAGAAGCAAATGGCAGGTGAGAACATACAATAACCTACAGATAACTTATTATTCATGGTATTATGTAACTTAGTTTTTTAGGCAAAATAAATGTTCGTGGACTCTGTAAAAGCAAAGCAGAATTTTACTATAAATAACTTTAGCTTTTTAAGTGTGTTATATTTTAGAGGAGATCCAAAATTAAGTTAATCTATCCTTGTATCACAGTAACATTCCTGGCAAAGCACTTTCTTCTTGTCTTCTCCATGTCCACTTAGATGTTCTATTGCCATCTCAAGGGCTCTCCCTCACAGACTGTGTTTCCTCCATATCTCAGGGTCAGCCCCTCCTCTGCCCCATCCTGCTCCATCTTTCTTCATCTCAGTGAAAGAGCTCATTGAGATCATCACAGGGAAAATTATATATATTACTACTGTACCTGTACACCTACTTTCTCAGTTCCAATTCTTCCTGGATGGGGATGATGGAACAATCTCCCTAATAGTTCCTGTTAACAATAGTAAATAAGCTGAATTATAAATGCACTAACTAAAATAATACTTAGCATGTATTTAAAAATATATTTTCAAGACAGGGATGATTAAATTAATCATGCTACATTCCTCCTCTTAAGTATGTATTAAAAATTAATAAAAAAAGTAAAAAGAGTATACATTATTACTGTGGGAAAAAATCTATCATGTATTGTTAATTTTTAACAAAGCAAATTGCTGAATAACATCTCTTACATCACCCCATTTTGTAAAAGAATAAACTATACATTTATTCATATGATAGATACTAGAAATATGTATATAAAAGCATATTACATGAGGCATAGTAGCATATGTGAATATATTTAGGATTATGAATTTGTTCACAGTGATCATATCTGTGCGATGAGGTTAGGGACAATGGAAGAGGAAATTTTATTCAATCATTCATTTCTTTTATAAGAGATATCAGGGGCATTTTGTTTAACTTTACTTTTTGTTGTTTTTTAACCATATTTTTTAGGTATACTGTCAAAAATTATTGAGTGAGATTAAAGAAGTCAACAGGACTTCTGACTTATTGTTTTATCCTGCACTATACTGTCTGCTTTTTTTAAGAAACAGAGAACATGTATTTCTTTGGTGATTTGAAAAATGTAAAAGCCTATGTTGTTTTTAATTAAAAACATGGATTTAGGCAAGGTTACCTTTATTGGCAGATAAAGCCTTGAGTAGATTGTCTTCATTCTAACAGAGAATTATTTAGACAAGTTGTCATTTATCACACCATCTCAAAGTTCTATTAAAATGGGCAACAAAACAATGCCTTGCAGTGCTGTTGCAAGTATAAGCTAATATAAGTGGATTATACATAAGAGGTTTAACAAGCTATGGGGGATCCAAAAGGGTTATAAGAAAAAAAAAAAAATCCAGCCCAATATATTCTCTACTCTTATAAATACTGTACTGTTAAATGAGAATTATAAGATAAGAATCAGAGAGTTTCTTTTTGTTGCTGGCCCTAGAAGTCCAATTTTCTTCATCTAAAAGACTTCACCAGAAATCCTCTCCTCAAAAAGTTGTTTCTAATAGCTCAGCAGACTAGGCTTCCTTCAAGGGTGGCAGTTCCCATGCCTGTCACTAGAGGTGTCCGCATAGAACCAACACTGGCATTTTGAATGATATGGTAAATGTTTGAATTATGTACCTCTGAGGTTCCCTCCATGTGTAAGCTCTTGAGCTACAAACTTCCTCTTTTCAGGAGCTTACAAAATCTCCCATTTCCTAAAAGATTATTATAAACATCCATCCTGTCAGTTAATGATATGAAGGGCATATATATAGAGAAAGAGAGAGAGAAAGCCAAGAACCCTAGGGAAGAGTACATTAACAATGCTAAAAGAAGGACAAAGCGACTGCAGTCCAGTTAGCAAAGGTGAGTATGGAAACCAGATAAAACTAGAAAAGTTGGCAGAGGCCAAACCATGGAGGATATTTTACAAAGGAAATGAATAACACAGAAGGGTTTTTAACTGGACTCTATGAAAAGATGATCAAATAACCAGTCAGGTTATGTTAAGACGTCATGCTAAGGTACCAGTTGTGGCTGTGGTATTAAGATTGAAAGGAGCCAGCAGAAGTGCACAGCCCTCCAGAGATTCTTCATCTCAAACAGAATAAAAGCTGAAGTCCTTAAAGTATCCTACAAGGCTTTCTATGATCTGGCTCCCCATTTCTCAGATTTTAGTTCCCACAATCTCTTTTACAAATATCTCATGATATCAAAAGTCAAAAGTACTTTTTGAAAGATTTTATTTATTTATTTATTTATTTGGGCAGGAGGAGAGAAACAACATGAGAACAGAGAGGGTCAGAGGGAGAATCAGGGTCCCGCTGAGCCAGGAGCCCAATGCGGGACTTGATCCCAGAACTCTGGGATCATGACCTGAGCCAAAGGTAGTTGCTTAACCAATTGAGCCATCCAGGTGCTCCAAAAGTCAAAAGTATTTTAAGAGTAAACTTTTGGCCACTGAAAAAAATTTCTTGAAGTAAATTAGACTCCTACTAATCAGAGAATCCTACAAAAGTAACCTTATTCCACCCTTCATATAGAAGGTAACAATTACAAAAACCACCCCTCATGGCAAACCCTGTGTAGACATCTAAAATCCTGTCTGTGTACCTGGTGAACCCACAGTATTGGAGAAACACAAATGTCTGGGGCTGTTTTCCCTGGCTTTTAATCTCAAGAGAGAAAGACTGGACAGTGGGAGCCTAGTCAGCTATAAGAAAAGTCCTACCTCCTTAAAGCAGGGCATGTAAATATTCAAGCACCCAGCTTGTATTCAAGGATCTAATCATTGATTGACTCAATTCTCTGACCTTCACCTGAGCATGAAGCATAAAATGACAGACCTTAAAGTAAACCAAGGTCATTTTTTCCTGCTGCACTTAGTTTAATGGCAATTCTTTGAGCTTGTATGTATACCATATATATCTAGTATATATAGACCATCAACAAAAGCATCAACCAAAAGATAAAATAAGCTCATGATGACTTCAGACATTTTCCACAAGACTGGGATGTACCAAATTTTTGAAGAGGAAGCAAGATTACGCTCTTTGTCCTATTCCTTAAAATTTCATACCTAAACTTCCCAGACACTCTGGGGGAAAAAAATGAAGCAGAACAAATGTCTTCACAACCACCAGCTGGAAAGCCCCATGTTATAACGACTTGAGCATCTCTGAGGAGATAATAATAATGATCATCGATTGATTAGATTAGATTCAGCTTTATTTTGAAAATGGCCTTCGGTTTCTATCTTCTTAAATGTAATAGGCTTGCTCCCAAATTAAAGAAAATCAGGTAAGAGTGTGAATAATTATAGTTAGGGATTAGAGAATGTCATGGTCATTACTTAAAAAAAAAAAAAAGATTACTGTTCACTGCTCATAATGCCAATAGGAGGAAACATTAGTTCTGCGCCTTGGAAATCTTTCTCATACTTTGGAGAGAATATCAGCCATTTAAGCACTTCAGTGAAAATATTTTTCTCCTTGTCTGTGTAGATTTGGTAATACCTTCCAAAATAGCTTAGTTTCCCAATTACACTTTACTGGCTGTGCCTTTGTTCGCTTTCTCAGGCATGTCTCATAAGCAACCGAGAAACATGGCTTACTCTAAAGTCATGGATTTTTTTTCTCTTTTCCTTTATCTGTGAAAAAGAAAATCATTCTCAGATAACTCCTGCCTTCTTTAACCTTCAGCATTTTTTAAGTTCCAAATTTTTGGTATGCAGTATTAAAAAAAAAAACACTTTTTTATAAAGGTTAGAAAAAGAATTGATTGAATTTTCAAGCTTTTTTCAACTATAATTATACAAGTCTGATAAAGTCTGAAATAGACATTGATTTCTTCAATATTTTAACACAGTCAAGCCTTTTTTTTTTTTTCAAGCACTGAAGGTACAGATGATTAAACCAGCAATATTAAGCAAGATGTGAAGGGGTTGGAGATAAGGAATTAGTTATACATACATGATTCAAAGGGAGTTGTCTAATAGAAACTTGATATACAACTTGCTAGAAAGCCCTTTATCTAAGGATTCCCAAGTTTCAAACAACCTTTTACTGGATATTTTATAACCTATTGTTATGGGGCTCTTCCTTTGAACCTAAATTATTTTTTTCTTTTTTTAATGATAACTAAAGCTAAGACTCTGAATAAAGAATATTTCTTTTTAATTTGAGAACTATTGCTGAATTAAAACATAATTGTCTATTGATCATTTTGCTATTCTGGAAGTCTAATTTTTAGGAACATAGCGATGGTGTTTGCCAATCTAATTAACATTGGATCAACCCCACTCTGGGAATATGGTCCAAGCACATGCATGAAGAAATAATTAGATCCTCCTGTTTATGACTCATTGAAGAAAAAAAAAGGCAACAAGATATTCTACGACTCAGGTATGTCCCTCACCATTATGAGCAAATTAAAGAATAAAGAAAAAGAAAAAGACTATAGGACTCTTAATATTGCTTATACGATAAAAATGGTTATTTGTATAATGCTACACAAAGTGCTTTGACCTCACTGAGTAAGCAATTAAAATATTACACTCAGCTTTTTAGGACAAAATCTTAAATTACATCAGGCACCAAACAAGTTTTCTTAAAAAATGAAGATGTAGCTTAAAGTATCTCTAAGATGTTTCTTAGTTTTATTAGATAGAAACTATACAATGTTTTACATATTGATAGTATATTTAAAACTTGAATTTTCCTTATGTGTGTATTTACATGGATTTCTTCCTTTCTAACCAATCAAAAGACCAATGCATTGCTCAGTGTAGCTTGGATGCTCAAAGACTATTGTTATAAGGCAAAACCTAAGGCATTTCCACGTGAATTTCTGGCGTAAAAAAAAAAAATCGGTAATAATCAAAGAATGAGAAAGAGAAAGGTTATGTGTGTGTGTTTTCTTTTCCCCACCTGAGTGAGCTTACCTTAAGGTTAATGCCCAATGACATTCTCAGACCTATAAACAGGAACAGAAAACAGTCTCTGCTACCAAGAAAATGTTATGGAGCAAGGTCATCCCAGAGCTGAGGAGTCAAAACCTTTTCAGATGACCATGGGGCTCCAGAAAGCTTGCCCACCCAGGAAAGTCAGGCTTAGGTAAGTAAAAACTGGTTTTTACTGCCTGATTCGCCACACAAACGACAAAAAATGAGCAATATCTGTCAGGAAGAGAAACAAGCATTCACATAAAAGAGAAAAATACAGAGAAAACAGAGAGGTTCAATGGACAAATAGTAGAATCGAGTACAACATCAACAAAAACCTCGCAGGAAGACAGCAGATTTCAACCAATGCATATAGATTTTCAGGAATGATTTCTTTTGCTGAAAAGAAAACAGGAAATTAGAAAGAAGAAGTCTCACATGGATGAAATGTAGAGCCAGCTGTTTGAATAACTTAAAGTATGAGTCCTTCTGAGAAAAACCTACACAAAATAAGTGAGATATATCTTCTTAAAGATTAGGAAAAACTCAAGCTGCTATTAAGAAAATCATGAGTGAGGGCACCTGGATGGCTCAGTGGGTTAAGCCTCTGCCTTCGGCTCAGGTCATGATTTCAGGGTCCTGGGATCGAGCCCCGCATCGGGTTCTCTGCTCAGCAAGGCGCCTGCTTCCCCCTTTCTCTCTGCCTACTTGTGATCTCTCTCTCTGTGTCAAATAAATAAATTAAATCTTTAAAAAAAAGAAGAAGAAGAAAAGAAAATCATGAGTGAAATAATAATGACCTTCAAAGTAAGAAGTTTTGGGACGCCTGGGTGGCTCAGTTGGTTAAGTGGCTGCCTTCGGCTCAGATCATGATCCCAAGGGTCCTGGGATCGAGTCCCACATCCGGCTCCTTGCTCGGCAGGGAGCCTGCTTCTCCCTCTGCCTCTGCCTGCCTCTCTGTCTGCCTGTGCTCGCTCGCTCTCTCTCCCTCTGTCCCTGACAAATAAATAAATAAAATCTAAAAAAAAAAAAAAAAAAAAGCCCTGGGTAAATTGAGCCCATCCTTAGCTTCCAAAAAAAAAAAAAAAAAGGTAAGACGTTTTGTACCAAGAGCTAGAATGAACTGTTTGCTACAAACAAACAAACAAACAAAGAAAAAACCCAATACTAGGTAAGATGATGCAATATTCAAATAATAAATATTGTGGCTCTGAGGTTAATATGCTAGAAAATCACAAGCTGCAAATGCATCTGTATAATGCGTTCAGCTTAAAGCCATAGAAGATCAGCGTAAAGAAAAAAGGAAAGAATACATAACTTTTGATGCCATCAGTTTATTCACGAGCCAGTCTTATGTAAATGTTTTTGTTTCCCAGTCAGTGACTTTCAAGAGGTCCCAAGGGAAATATACCTTTCTTTCCCACTGGGATAGCTTTGCCATTTCTGGTGACATAGTTTTTGAAAATGAAGAATAGATTATGAATCATAAGCGCAGTCTTAGAAAATGATTTGGAAAGTCAATAGTTATAATGGTCAATTTAAAATCTCTAAAAACAAACTGTGTGACAAGTTTGAAAGCCCAGTCAGAAAAAAACAGCTAATAAAAATATTTCCAGGGGCGCCTGGGTGGCTCAGTGGGTTAAGCCGCTGCCTTCGGCTCAGGTCATGATCTCAGGGTCCTGGGATCGAGTCCCGCATCGGGCTCTCTGCTCAGCAGGGAGCCTGCTTCCCAATCTCTCTCTCTCTCTGCCTGCCTCTCTGTCTACTTGTGATCTCTGTCAAATAAATAAATAAAATCTTTAAAAAAAAAATATTTCCAAATGATGAAGTCATTTGTCAGGGATCAATTCTAGAATAGCTGAGGGTATGCAGTCCACAGTGGTATATATCCTTGGGAGAAAATATGGTGAACATTACTTCTAGAAACAACAACAAAAAAAGTTCTTAACTATATATGTCTCTGAAAAAAATATTAGCAAGAATCCCTGCTATATATAAAATTGTCCCTGATGTAACAAATTATTCTGAATGCCTTTTGTCTTAACTTTGAAAAACTGAGAATTTTCAGCAAGAAAAAATTCTGCAAAGAACTAGTTAAATTTTAGAGCATTCAATTCTAAAAAAATCCATGAAACTAAAAATAGTCATACTTGACACAGTGTATTTGAATAAGTTCCTTTCTTATAAAAAATTAGCTATTGCCTTTTAAATTCAAAAATCACCAAAATAAAGACACGAATTTTTTACTCATATTAGAAAATCCTGGTTATATCTTTCCTGTGGTGATACTAATATTCATCTTCTAGCTGCACTGCCATTTATGGTAGAATGAATCAAAGACAGCTATTTAAAATTTAATATATATTAATAAAAATTAAACATAATTAAATAGTTTCTTAATCATATTAGCTATGTCTTGAGTGTTTGATAGTCACATGTAGTTAGTGGCTCCATATCAGTCAGAACAGATATAAAATATGTCTATGGCTGCAGAAAGTTCTATTAGCACTAATCTACAGGCTATAAACAGATGAGACTTCATACATTTGAATGTATTGTTGATATAAATGCTAATATAAATTCAATTATCAAAGCTATATTTTTAGCTACAAGAAAAATTAAATCATGCTAAGTTTCAGATGTTTCTATCATCTTTTATATTATAACCAAGTTATAGTCCCAACAGGTTTATTTTAATTTTGTACTGAGTTTTCAAACTAGTAACTGGTAAAAGTCATTTGATTATCTCTAAAATCCATAACATGGGTATTTTTCCCTAATCTACAGGATGACATTCTTTTACCCAAATCCTTTACCATTCTAGTTCATCTGTCCGTTTTTCTATAAAATCAAAAACAAAAACAAAAAACAAAACAGGAAGTAGCACATTTAACAACGGTATCCCCAGCCTCCTAATGACTAAGACTCTATCTTCTAAATGCTGTGTAAACATAATAGAGCAAATCTAGAAACAGATGATGACTATCTAATTAGTATCAGGCAAATGGTAAGTGGGTAGAGTTAAGAATATTTGACTAACCCATTCTCTACATCTCCCTGACCAAATTGACATGGATAAAATGTCTGACAGTTACCATAGAGTTCAAGAAGATTCTCACGGGAATATACTGACCATTGTGTCCTCATAAACCTTTTATAAAACTATATTGAAGCCCCCAGAAAAAAAAAAATACAAATGGACAGAGTGAATAGAATATAAAGGAAAATCATAAATCTTATCATCTTCTTAGTTAAGAACAATCAGACAACTTGTGAGCTATAAATTAGTCTTGGAAACACTACTCTTGGTTACTTAATAATCTCTATGTTCTGTTATAATCAATTAAACTAATTAGCCAATTGATTGCAATAGCTTCTGTTTGTTCTTACTGCATTTGGTAACCGTGCTGCGTTCATATGAATTACACAGCACATGTAGCTGATTTAAATTATTCCCTATAAAAGTAAGACATACCAATATTACATCACAGTTGATTTATTTAAATTGATATTCCAAGTCTTCTTAAATACAAAGAAGAATATGTATCCTTAATTCATTGTAAGACTTGGGAACAGGCATCTGCAAAAGTTTAGCTTATTGTAAACAGGGAAAAACAACAACAGCAGCATGACAAGAGAACATTAAAGATGGTATTTAAACAACAAATGAAACAAGCTCATGCTACCTTAAATCCATGCATGAACTAAAATCTCAACTCATCCTCCTCACTAGAAATCTTGAGGAGTCAGCAAAATAGGCAGAAGAAAATGCAGACAGATATTAACCCTTTCATCCATTGCAATTCATTTTGTTCCTATGAAGAATCTGAAAATATGAAATCTTCAAATGACTCTAGAGGTCTATTCCTCATTTAAACCTCATTTTACCCAAGTGAAAACTGAGGCCCAAAGAGGTGCGATTTGCTCAAGGTCACACAGCAATGCAAGGACAGAACCAGAACGGGATACCAGGCATCCAGTGTTCTTTCCACAGCTGATAAGCAGGCAGGAAGCTGGAGGGTGGAGCACATTACCCCTTTCAACCTTATATACTGGTTCTTCCAGCATACTCCCCCCCACTCCCCTTAGGAAGGAAGGAAGGAAGGAAGGAAGGAAGGAAAGGAAAGCAAGCAAGCTAATAATGCTCCTTATTGCCAAATCTTTGATGGCTTTTAAATAGATTATCGATGGGACTTCAGGAAAACTTAAATATTCATAACATTTTTTAAATTACTGATCAACTTCTTGTCAGATGACACAATTGTAAAAGCCTATTAACTATTTTTTTCCAAGCACCATCCTCTTGCAACATCAATCTAACCAAAGACAACGATCAAATTAATCTTCCTAAAACAGTTTTAATCATGTCATTCTCTTATGCACAAACATCTGGCGGCTCCCCTTTGCTTACCAAATTAAATGTAAAATCCTAACACTGGCATTCAAAGTCCTTCACAAAAGTCCCAATCAATCTTTCCTTCCTGATACTCATTACTTCTTTCCCAACCTAACTCCAACCACGTGACAGTCACACCCTTGTTCTTCCCCAGGCCTCCCGGTGCTGATGCTGTTCTATCCCCTACCTAACCACACAAATCTGCATTATGTCAGGTCACCTTAAATCCTCTCACTTTCTGACTGTCTACTCTCTAAACTCCTCGAAAACACATCATCCCTCCCTCCTTTTAACCCTAACAGACTCTGCTTTTTTGACTTTTGTGAAGATTATCTCACTCCTTTACATTTACATTATAGATGTAACCTGTCCTAACTTTCTTTCCCAAGCTTTCCTAAGCTCCCTGAGGACAGAGTCATTAGGCATCCCTGCTGACAACATTAACTCAGTATTGTTGACTTCCACGCTGAAGCATTTCAAGCACAGAAGATACAAGAAGCATTTAACATTCAGTAAGGTTAATCTTCACTGAGGTTTTATGTGGGAGTCACATCAGAGGCAGGCCACCAACACGGACATGGCTAACAAGGTGGACTGTGAAGAATAAATGTCAGATGTTGCTATAGAATGGTGATGAGACAGGACGCTGGCATTTTCGGTTTCAGGAATAGTCAAGAGTCTGGTTCTTCATTTAGCTTCGCTCTTCTGGGACTCAACCCTCCCTTGGGTGCAGAATGCAGTTAGAGGCTCTTTTAACTCTTTCAGCATAATTAGTGCACTGAAGAAGTCATTTGTTCAACGATCTGGAAGGCAGCGTGCAGCTCCCCTAAGGCTTACATCTGTTATGGGGCAGGAAATACGGCAACTTGCTGTGTTTACTAATTGGGTCAGTTAGTAACTTTGTTCTCTTCTTCATTTTTCCGAAATTCCCTAAATCAGTCGTGTTCCTATTTGAATCACAATATGAAAAGGGATCAGCATGATCACCCCAAGTTTTGTTTCCCTAAAATTTCAAAATGAGTTTGGTCTTTTTACCTTGTTCCTGGGACTATTTCTCTCCTTGCAGCAGGTCAGCATCAAAAAACAATTTGCACCTTCTGTCATGCTCTGATCTTGCCAGATGTTCTTGCCACTCCTTGAGATAATTTTCTACTTGATGTCCCACATTCCGTATTCTCAGTCTTTCTCTGAGGTTTATGCAGTTTTAATGATCTAGGTGTATGAGTCTCAGGTAAAAGCCTCACCAGTCCCATCTGCACTTCTCACAGCAAGCTATGTGGCCTTGCTGCTTTCAAGTTCTTGGGGTCCATTTCACTTCCATGCAAATAAACACAGCACTTGATGTGAACAGCTGAATAGCTGGAAAAACAGACTGAGTCTGTGCAATTGGCCTTATATACACTCTTCAATCCTGGCTTGTCAATGAGAATCATACCCACACAGTCTATGGCAGTGGGTGGCCTTTCTCTGAGAATACTATTATGTACGCTATTCATTTTTCTTTTGGAAATCTAGAGCTATACACAGCTTAGAAGTGACAGTAATGGAGAATTTTAGTGCAGAGAGTGCATCATCTTTTTTCTCCTCTTTGGTAAGAAATGAATGTAGGATTTTTTTTCAGAGCATTTGTGTTTGTATATGTGTGTATTGATGAAATTATTATTTTATTTGAACACACTACAAAGGCATAAATAGCTTTTTTTAAACCTTCAAAGTGATAAGAAGAAATAAAAGAATGGTAAATTCATTCACACGATCGATTTTTGCTGAAATTTTCACGAGCTCATCTACCCCTCGAGTAGATCTGTAAATATGATTTATTAACAGCATCACCTTCCTCTGAACCATATAGTCTCCAATCTATCCTCAACTTTTTCGGTGCCTCTCTGCTCTCTGTCCACCCCTCTATTTCTGCAATCAGTTTCCAATTCTGCTAATTCTGCTTTGAAATGTCTCTCAAATCCATCATCTTTTATTTCCACTGTCAACCACTCTTCATATGAACTATAGGGTCATTACCTCCTATCTAGTTTTCTTTCCTAAAGCCTAATTAAGTTTTCTGCCCTTCCTATTCCTTGCCCACCATCCTCTGAAACCACATTTCTCATTATCGGAATCCCTTACGTGCATGTGTGTGCATGCGTGCACACATGCGCGCACACACACACACACACACACACACACACACACATACAAATTATTAATGCATAACAGTTCATAGTAAAACCACACATCCTGGTCTTCTAATATTTCACTACAACTGTCATTTTATCACAGTTCAGTATTTTCTGTGATCCAAGTAACAAGACACTTAACTGTCCCCAGACTTTGCTAACTGCTCTGCCTTTTCTTTGGCAGGACAAAAGCCTTCATGCCTCTACCTGCTGAGAACCCACCAGTCCTTCAAAGTTGATCCAAAATATTACCTCTTTTAGGGAACTTTTCTGATTCACACTCAACGAGTTCCTGCATTTCTACTAAGATGTGTAACATCTCATCCCCCTAATGACCTCTCCAGTCTTTGAGTATACACATTTGATTATTCATAATTTGTCTTCATACTAGATGTTAAGTACTTAAGTTCAGCAGGTCTGTGTCTGTGTCTGTGTCTGTGTGTGTTATAATACGTACAGACTGGATTTGTATTCCAGTATGTAGCATGAAGCACGCCACATGCTAAATGCTCTGAAAATACATGTTGAATTCAATCGACATATATTTTCTGAGTTACCAGTGTTCTGAAAAATTATGTTCATTTGTCTAGTCATTAATACAAATCTACATAAATTATGCACCTGTCTGTTCCTTTTAGCAATTTACATTTCACTAGATGATTTTGCTTTCTTTCCAGCTGACAGTTTGTGATTTGCTGTCTATGCATGTCTTCCTTCTCATTTTCAAGCTTGCCCCAATCAAAGGTAGGTTACAGAGTTACGACTCTTTCCTCTCTTTGCCACACATCCATGTACCTGTCTCTCTTGTTCTGACATAATTATCTTTCCCTCACGTTCTATTTTTAAAAGATGACTTAGTAAAATAAACATATATGTGGCATTATTTTCAAGAGTTTATCTTAATCTGTCATATGAGAGATTAAAAATCTGTTCATTATTCCATCCTGTCCTATTCCATCTTCTCCTTCCCCTCCTTTTCTCTTTCTCCTTTGCCATGGACATCTTCCCTTTCTCAGACTTCATTTCTTTATTCTAATTTATTCTCTATCTTTTCCTCCCTTCTTGAGTCCTCGTGAAGAAGCTATGTTGGAAAAGACTTGTTAGGAGAAGTAAGGACAGTAAGTCAAGAAGGAAGGCACTGGGCAATAAGACCTCCTAGAGCCATCGTAGGCTTCATGCCTTCCTCAGTCCTCCCAAGAACCAGCCAATACCCCAATCTTATTGAGCTGAAAAAAAAAAAAAAATCTCTTATACTTCATTTCCTCCTTTCTACTTCCCATCCACTGCCTTTAGCAAGACCCTTGGGGTCACTGACACACCACTGCAATAACCTTCTACTCGTCTCTACTTTGATTTTTTATCCTTGGATTCTACCATTTATAATGTTTTTGGAGAGAATGTTCCTTCCATAGTGCTCATTTGATTATGTCAAGTTTTTGCTTAAAAATTTTCATGGCTTGCCATCACTGATATAAAACCTCTAAGCTCCTCAGACACAAGATCTGGGAGCTTCCCAGGGCTCCAGGCTCACTTTCCTGATCTCTACGGAGCCAAGTCCCTCCCACCTCATCCCAGTGCATTCTCTTCATCAGTGGAGAGCCACTTCCCCATGCTTACAGTCCATTTCAAGCAAGATTATTGTGACAAAACCTTCCTCACCCGCTCCCTACAAGATAATACTGGAAATTCCCTCCTTTGCGCAGCCTCTTATCATGCATTACCATTGCCTTCTTCCCTCACAGCACCTCTATCATTTGTTGTACTTAGTGGCTAAGGGCACAGTCAATTAAGTTGCTACTTGGTTTTAAATCCTGGCTCTGCCATTTTCTAGTTATGGAATGTAAATGATTTATATAACCTATCTGTGCCTCACATTCTCAACAGCAAAATGGAGATATTAATAGTAATGATTTCATAGGGCCTTTGTGGGAACTAAGTAAGCTACTATATAAAACCCTTAAAACAACAGCTGGTCCTTGGTAAATATTGCATAATAGGTAGCTATTATAATAATTATTTTTATTTTCCTTTGCTTGCCCCTTATGGTAAACACCACATCCAGTTGCTTTTCTCCTAGTGTCTAGAATTGTCTCTAGGACATACTAGATGCTTAATAACCGTTTTGTGAGAGAATGAACAAATGCATAAAAATAGGAATAAGAGAAAAACAGACATTTTGTTTCCCTAAGTTACAACAGATCACTTTTTCATTGTTCCCCTTAAATGTGAAGGGGACTGCAAGAGTACAAACACAAATGTTCATAGTGTTTGAGTTGAAAGTTTTAATGGAACTTTCCAACATTCACAGAGGGTTTCTATTTTTCTATCTCTCAGAATTATACGAACATCAATGGGTATGCAGCATGGGGGAAATGCCAGCGAAAAGGAAGCTGAACTGGCTGTGGAATTTGTGGGGCCCAGTGCCAAATGAAAATGTAGGATCTCTTATTCAAAAATAATTCTGAATGTCAAGATGGCAACCGTGGAACATTTAACCAAGTATGAAGCCATTCTCAGTACAGGGATCAGTATGACTGCACAGATCACCCTCCCATGAAGCCAGCCCTGCCAAGAGTCTAACACTCTCTTCGCCATCATCACTGCAATGTGTTTTGAGACAGATCTAGTCTATGTTACTGCTGGATTCATCTCTTGCCAACTGGATTTATCTCTTGAGAGATAATTCGTCTGTAATGCTCTTACTATCCCTCTCCAGCCTGAACTGTCCAGAATCCAGCCTCTACTATCCACTAGAAAAGCCAATGTCTTCTCCATTTATCTCAGCAATCTAAGCTGCCCATTATCTGCCATGCTCAAAAAGCTCCTTCATTTATCAACCAGTGATTGGGCACCAACCATGTTTCACAAGCTCTGTCTATGGTCTATATTATACATACAATAACATCTCATCCTCTTGTTTGCCCCATTTCATAATGTGACTTCTGGTTTTCCTGGAAAAGTCAGTAGTTGCTAATATCTAATAATAGAAGAACATAACAAAATGACCCTCTGGATACATGTACATGTTTATGGTGATTTGAACCAACTAAAGGCTAAATCATAAGCACAGAAGACTGGAGTAACTATTTCATGCTATATAGAAAATCCCTTAAACAAATCTAGTTAGACCTTTTCTTAGATCATCTAGTACTCATGTTCTGCCTGTTTCATAACCCCAAATGACATGCCTTAGCAGAAACAGTGGCAAGAAGTTCCATTACAGAGGTAGATGGCATAACAAGGACAAAAGAAAGTATAATAATTATAAAAGAAGGTATATTTGTCACAGGAGAGAAATTGGGGTTAGGTAAGAGGAAAAGGAAATTAAATTAGAAGGTGGGAAGGGAAAATGAAGCTTCTGGCCTGGAAAAGGAAAATCATTCTCTGTGCTTCTATTACACAAATGCGTTGTTGGCGTCCTGTATTAAAATATAAATTCAGTGCAGAGGCAATAAGGCTGGCAGTAACGTGCACAGGCAGAGAGCCAAGAGCCTCGGCTGTTGGCAGCCACTCGGCCCTGAGGGCCCTTGCAACAGAGTCCAGGTTATATCTGTCAGACGCTGAGCCATTGAACATTGTTATTTCTTAGTTAAGGACTCTGATGTTACTTTGAAATTTTCTTCATTTGGGGAGCCATAAACAAATAGTGACTGCAGAGCAGAGAGGAAAAGAATATATTCTTACTTGCTATATCTGGTGAGAAATGATAGCAGGTGTAGTATTACTCAAATAAATGCAGATGGTGGGAGATTAAGGCTCTCTCCAACAAAGTACATTGTTTCTTTAGGCTGTTTATGTTTTCAATGAATATTTATTGAATCCCTTGTGAGTACTGGGGATATAGCAGTGAAGAAGAGAAATGTTCTGGGGCAGACAGAGAGTAAATATGTAAGCACATAAATGAGTAAAATAATTTCATCAGGAGGTAAAAATGTAATAGAAGGAATAATCCTGGGTGAAGAGAGGTTGCCTTAACAGAGTGCTCAACGAAGGGCTGACAAGGTGGCATTTTGCCAAGCCCTGAATTAGAAAACTTAGACAGGAGAAGAGGTAGACACTGTATATTCAAGTTAGAAGGAACAGCAAGTTCAAAGGTCCTGAGGTGGATAGATTGGCATCCAAAAGGAGATCAGCAAGGCGATGGAAGGAGATTGCAGACATGGGCAGGAGTCTTATGGAAGATCCTGTAGGCCACAGTCAGGAGTCCTACATTTATTCTAAAAGCAACAGGAATTCTTCTATGGATTAAGAAAGGAGCACTGTGATTTGATTTCAGACATCAAAGAAAAAAATCCCACTGGCTCTGTATGTAGAATGAAATTCGGGAGCAGGAATGGAAATAGGAACACCTGGTATGAAGCTATTGCAGTAGTTCTAACAAGAAATGATGGAGGCTCCAGGTGAAGTTCAAGGAAGTGGAGAAGAAGGGAAAAGGCACACCAAGATGGAAGGATAATGTCTGTAACATCCTGAGTATCAGGGGTAAGCAATGCCTGCACATACCCCCCGAGAGGTCACCTTGTGGAGAGAGAGAAGCTCCTAGAGCTTCACAATCAGTAAAGCGCAATCAGCTTCAAAATCATGTGAGGTATTCACTTCAAGTATTCAAAAGCAACCTCTTCAGCCACCTCAGTTAAGAAGAAAATAAAAATTTTTAAAAATGAGTTTTGGGGGCACCTGGGTGGCTCAGTGGGTTAAGCCTCTGCCTTCAGCTCAGGTCATGATCTCAGGGTCCTGGAATCTAACCCCACATCGGGCTCTCTGCTCAGCTGGGACACTGCTTTCCCCTCTCTCTTTGCCTGCCTCTCTGTTTACTTGTGATCTCTCTATCTCTCTGACAAATAAATAAATAAAATCTTTTAAAAAAAATGATTTTTGAACAAAGCCTATATACTTAAGTTGTTAGGGACAACTCATGCAGTTGTCCCTAACTCATTTTAAGCCTCTTCATTTTTCTTTCACAAACAAGTTTTTTTGTTTGTGTGTTTTTAAAATGTGGTTGTTCAGTCTTCCAATCCATGACAGTTTCAGCCTTTTCAGAAATGAGCAGTAGTGTTTCCAGAGCCTGGCAATGTGAGAATAGTAATAGGAGACAACTGATACCTTGGCAAAGAAGGAGACATATAGATACGCATACGTACATACCGCCACCCACCCACCCACACACACACATTTTGATTTTATTTATTTATTTGACAGACACAATGAGAGAGAGAGAGAGAGAACGCACACAAGCAGGGGAACAGTAGGTAAAGCAAGAGAGAGAAGCAGGCTCCCCACAGAGCAGAGACTCTGGGATCATGACCTGAGCAGCAGGCAGACACTTAACTGACTGAGCCGCTCAGGTTCCCCCATACATTTTAAATAAGCACAGAAATCATTTAATCTGGAGTAACTCAGTAAAATGGTCCCACACGCCACACATCGAAGGACTACAAAATTTGTTCACATCAGGGACAATTGTCTATCATAAGACATCTCTAAGCCATAGACACCTCTCCTATGTATCCCCATCATGCTCCCTGCTTACCTCCCTCGGGGCGCTTACTACCTTGTTCTTTTTTGTTTCTGAATCTCTTACCCCCAAGAGTTAGCGAGCCCTTTGAGGGCAGCTCTTTAATGCCCTTTTTATCTCTGTGTGTCTGGGGCCTACCACAGGGCCCTGTACTGAGGAGTCACTCAACAGAAGTGTGGAAAGAACTACAGAGCAGCAGCTGTTCATTTACCTCCAGAAGAGGAGACAGACTGTAGCCCCATAACTCAGCAGCTGCTCTATCAGTAGCCAAAGCATTCTCAAGCTTTCCAGAGATTTGTATAGGTACAGCACAGGCGCTTTTTTTTTTTTTTTTTTTTTTTTTTTTTTCCCTAACAGATGGGTAGAAAGTTTTAAAGCATTGCTTCTTGGCAGAGCAACTAAGGTGGGCTCAGGCACAAGGCTGATATAATTATAGTTTTGGTTATGCCTGATGTGTTTTATTCTAATGTGCATATTTTGTGCTCCATACTCATTTAAAGATTTAATTAAATGTTTTATTATACAGAACACAGTGCCAAATATCATCATCATTACCTTTTTTCTTCCCCCCACAGAAACAGCCATTTCCTCATTTTGTTCTGAGATTTTAATACAAACAAGTCTTACATTTACTTGGTAATACAGACATGGCCATCACAAAAGTGTCTGGTTTCTTGTTCCCAGAAGGCTATCATTGCAAAGTAAGCTCCCTGAGGGCAAAAATTAAATATGTCCTGCCCAAATGAGTCTCCCGTAGTTCTGGACAAGGATGTTTGGCCTACAGTAGGCTCAAGAGAGAGAGAGGGAACAGCCATGTAGGAAATTTTAGGCAGTGCCTTCTGGACACAGAACACAAATGAGAGCAAAGCAACATTGGAACTAGTGAGTGAGATTGAGAGAGAGAGAGAGAGAGAGAGATTGGAAGGGAAGAAGGGGGAAAGAGAGAAAGAGAGAAAAGCATCACTCTGATAGTCAAAGATTCCACTTAATGGCAGTCTGAGGCCCCAGTAAACATTCTACAAGGTATTGTTTTTTTCCCCTGAAAACAGTCTGCTAAACTGCACAAGTGGCCAAAGAAAGGTATTCACAATACAAAGAGGAAAAAAACCCCAAATCTCATCCTTAACCTTTCAGAGTGAGTTGAAATACAAAATAGTTTAAATGATCATTATAGAAAAAAATTTCTACTCAGAATCCAGATTTATAGATATTCCAGTTTTCACTGAAATAGAGTTAATTTCCTAAATAAATGACTGTCAAACTCCTTTTTTAAAACAAAGACATCCCCAGCCCGCCTTATTTTTCTTTTTTCTAAAGGAAATCTTGGCACTCTAAGTGGATTTTCCCTATTTGTGTAAGGTATGAAATCCAGGCTGTCCTGGTGGTGCTGAGATGTGAGAGAGTCTGGGGGCTTGTGATGATGGGGACTTGAAAGCAGGTCAACAGACGCACTGGTGGGCTACTTGACTGCCCTGCTCAGAGACAGCTCAGAAACCTCATGATCTGCCTGTGTAGATTTTTGTGCCAAAGGGACACATCAGTTCCTCCTGATGAAAGCTTAGAGCTACAAACTGAGGCCAGACTTGCTCACTGCCTAGAAAGACGATGGATCAGTGGAGGAAGATGATGAATGGGAACTTAACAGGAAGGCAAAGCTAGCACTAGCTATAGGCATTCCTCTTTTCAGAGATCCCCTTCACAGGGACATACCTATTCCTAAGAGGCCCGGGAATCCAGATCAGAAGGAGTATATATGTTCTTAATAGTTCTACTTAAGCCTCCCTCTTCCTTTCCTGGGAACAGCTCTATTTACAAATGCTTCTGATCTACTTGGCAGAGTTACGTTTGTCCTCCTGTCATACCTGCCTTGAACTCATTATCCCTCTATCCCATTTCTTCCTCCTCCCACTCCTTTGAGGAAGTTAGAGAGAAGATTCCAGAAGAGAAGCCCTGCTGTTTTGTGGAGAAACATAATAGGAACTCTTTTGTGAGAGAAAGAAAAGAGAGAGAAAGTGCTTTTGTATCATCCTCCTAAGACTAAGAGACAACAGGTGGCCATTTTCTTTTTTGGCCTAAATGCTCCAAAAGTCTTCACCTCAAAGAAAAAAGATGAAAGGAAGAATGAACACTTCTTTTTTTTTAGTCCTGAAATGAGGAGCAGAAAATTAAGACTGTTGATTTTATGGTTCTCCAAATCATAATTATGGCTGCAATGACCCCAACCCCTTTTATTAAGATATCTTTTGCCATTGTTTAAAACTAATTCTTGCAACATTTTACATGCTTTAATGAAAATTAAGGGCTATAATTAAATCGCTCTAATGCTATCATTATGTAGATACCAGATGAACAGAATTACAGCAAAGGAATAGGTCTTAAATCAAAAATTATTTTAAAAAGATCTTTGTTTAATTGCTTATATATGACAAATGAAACAGTAGTGAACATCAATGCTACTACAATGTTAAATTGATGGGATCTTAATTTTTACTAAAACTATATTTGCATATAAGCAACCGTCCGGATAAAATGTTTAAAATTCAGGGAAAGAAAAAAATCTGAATCTTTTTGTCACGGAGTCAAGCACTTACATATTCAAAAATATCTAAACTAATGCATACCACCCTATCTTGATAGAAAAATACCTAAAAAACAAATTAAGGAAACTTTCCAGGAGAGCAGAAAGAATCTGTAACTGTTGGAGGGCCTATCACATTCGAGTTTTTTTTTTTTTTTAAAGATTTTATTTATTTGACAGAGAGAGATAGCCAGAGATAGCGAAGCAGGGAGCCTGATGTGGGGCTCAATACCAGGACTTTGGGATCATGACCTGAGCCAAAGGCAGAAGCTTAACAACTGAGCCACCCAGGTGTCCCTCACATTTGAGTCCTCATTTGAAAAGGAGTCCCCCAGCACTCTTAACTAGCAGCCATGTGATCTTGGGTAGGTTATTTAACTTCAATAAGCAATAAGTTCTCAATCTATGAAATGAGTATAATGATAATACCATTTTGAAATCTTTCTGGAGTTTCAGTTTTAAAAAAATTGGAAGTACGCTTAGAGATCCTCAAGAATTCATGTCCAAATAGAACCTCAGAATGTGACGTTATAGGAAAAATTGTGTTACTCCAAAATTCATATGTTGAAGTTCCAACCCTGAAAACCTCAGAATACGACCTTATTTAAAAATAGTCTTTACAGATGTTATTAGTTAAGATGAAATCATTAGGGTGGACCCTACTCCACCTGATTTGTGTTCTTATAAAAAGGAGTAATTTGATAACTCAATAACCAAAAACAACCAAACAATCCAACTTAAAAATGAGCAGAGGATCTGAATAGGTATTTTTCCAAAGAGATACAGATGGCTAACAAGTACATGTAAAGATGTTCAACATCACTCATCATCAGGAAAATGCAAATCAAAACCACAATGAGATATCACATCGCATCGTCCAAAATGGTTAGTATCAAAAAGACAAGAAATGACAAGTATTATTGAGGATGTAGAGAAAAGGCAACCATCATGTACTGCTGGTGGGAATATAAATGGCACAGCCACTATGGAAAACAGTAAGAAGGTTCCTTAAAAAATTAAAAATAAAACTATCACACAATCCAGTAAATCCTGTTTCTGAGTATTTATCTGAAGAAAATGAAAATTGGAAAAGCTTTATTCATTATATTCAATGCAGTATTATTTACACTAGCCAAGAAATGGAAACAATCCAAATGTCCACTGATGGATAAACAGACAAAGAAGATGAGACACAGACATACACACACATACAAACAAACACATGGGAATACTATTCAGCCATGAAGAAGAATGAAATCTTGCCATTTGTGACAAATAGATGGATCCTAAGGGCATTATACTAAGTGAAATAAGTCCAAAGGAGAAAAACAAATATTGTATGATCTTACTTATGTGTAGAATTTAACAAACAAACAAAAATAAGCATATAGATACAGAGAACAGATTGGTGGTTGCCAAAGGTAGGGGTGAGGGGTGGGCAAATGGGTGAAGGAGGTCAGAAGGTATAAACTTCCAGTCAAAAATAAGTCATGAGGATGTAATAGCTGGTAACTACAGTTACTAATATATCTAAGCCAGAATATATATATATATATATATATATATATATATATATATATATATGTATATTCTTGAAAGTTGCTAAAAGTAAATTTAAAATTTCTCATCACAAGAAAAAAAATGTGTTACTATGTATGGTGATGATGACTTGGTATGATCAATTCACAATACATAAAAATATCAAATCATTATGCTGTATATTTGAAACTAATATGGTGTTATATGTCAATTATATCTCAACTTAAAAAACAGATTATAAAAGGGGGTAATTTAAACACAGACATACATACAGGGAGAATGTCATGTGCACAGACACAGGGAGAAGATAGCCATCTGTAAGCCTGAGGAGGGAAACCTACACCAGATTCTTCTTCACAACTCTCAAAAGGAATCAACCCTGTGGACACCTTGATCTCAGACTTCTAGCCTCCAGAACCATAAACAAAAATCTTCTGTTGTTTAAGCCATGCAGTTTGTGATACTTTGTTACTGCAGCCCTAGCAAAATACAATGACCTTATTCGAAAATAGGGGCTTTGAAATGTAATTAAGATAAGGTCATACTGCATTAAAATGGCCCATAAATGCTGTCATTGGTGTCCTATAAGAAAGCCATGTGAAGATACAGAGACACGGGAAGACACTCAGGGAAGAAAGTCATGTGATAGCTGAGGTAGAATCGGAGTGATGCATCTACAACCCAAGGCATGCCTAGAACTTTTGGCAACCACCAGAATCTCAGAGAGAGGCCAGGAGATTCTCCTTCAAAAGCTACAGAAATCATCCACCCTGTCAATTCCTGACTCTGGACTTCTCCAATCCAGAACTGTGAGAGAATAAATAATCTCTGTTATTATAAACCACACAATTTGTTCAATCTGTTACAGCAGCCCTAGGAAACTAATAAAGGAAATGCTACATAAAGTACTCTGTTCTCTTATAAATGGCCATGAGAAAATTTACGATCAGAAATTATGCTTCCACATCTAGTCCAGAATTTAAGGTTATCAAATCTAGAATGAGTTTATATAATTGTTACTAGAGAATTTATATGCTGATGATTTTTGAAATTGACCATTTCCTAGGCTATTTTAGCATGTACCACTACAATGGGGAGGAAAAAGAGCATTCATAGGAGAAATATTAAAAGCCAAAAGATTATCAACAAAATCTGTAATGCTAAGTAATATAGAAGTAATTTAAAGCAACAGTTACATCATAATTATTAAGCTCGTAGCATGTCCTATATATGAAAACAATACATTAAAAAATACATTATTTATTATACATTGGAGAGGAGAAAGAAAAGCAGTTTCTACAAAGGATTTATTTTGTGGTATAACTCTCTTTGCTGGTAACATAAGTCTTAAATGTTTTCAACTTCAACCCCAGTTTCTACTAGAAAAAAGGTATTTATTCTCTGGAGAAATTGAGTTGGACAACTATAATGGTCTTTTAATCATCTGCTTCAGAGGACTCTCTCTGACTGTCAGTAAACAATGGAACAATTGATGCTATTCTTTTAAAACTTTACAACCCTTTAGATCTACTTCATTTCAGAGTTCCAACTTAAAGTGTTTAGCTTTTAGAAGACTTAACCACATCTGTCAAAGGTTACTAATTCAAATATGGAGTCAAATCTCTGGTGCAATTTGGTTTCCATTCATCTTCAAACCCCCAAATGAACCTGATACAGCAATCATTCCAGTATGCAGTGATTTTTGTCTACTAGCAAACTGGCAACCAATTTCATTTTCTTTTTGATCTGGGATCCCACATAAACAAGACTGCCGTTGTTGCTGTTGTATTGTTTTATTTTACTCCTTGTTCAAAAATTACCTCAAAGGAAATACAAGCGGTCACCAACAAATTATGTATCTTTGGACAAGATACCTAACCGCTTTGGTCTTCCATGTCTGCATTTATAATATGGTAATTAAAATCTCATAAGATTGTTATATTAAATTAATAAGGCTAAATTCCAGAACAAATTTTTTTAAGTTTTTTTTTTTTAACGTAATCTTCACACCCAACATGGAACTTGAACTCACAACCCTGAGATCAAGAGTCGGATGTTCTACTGACTGAGCCAGCAAGGCACCCCATTCTAGAATAAATTAAGAGCTCACCAATGTTAATTCTATCTCCATTCCTCTTAATATTACACATCAAGCAAAATAAAAGCAATCAGATAAAAGTAGAAACCCACTACCACTTCTACCCAAGGATTCCTACTCATGTATTCTTTTTAGCATTAATGTTAAATTATCTTTTTATGCTCTTTTTAAAGATTTTATTTATTTGTTTGAGAGAGAGAATGAGAGAGATCACAGAGGGAGAGGGAGAAGGAGACCTGCTGCTGAGTGGAGATCCAAATGTGGGGCTTGATCCCAGGACCCTGAGATCATTACCTAAGCCCAAGGCAGACACTCAACCCACTGAGCCACCCTGGCGCCCCTATTTATACTCTTTTTAATCCAAAATCTCCATCTGTGTACTAGATCCCATCTTTCTATAAAAGCGTTATTCTGGCAGTCTACTGTCTTCTTTATTTTCCATTGCTCCCTTTCTACTATACAAATATGTTTTTATTTCTCTCATCTTAACCTACAGCAATAAGAGTAACCTCTGTTTTCCTTATGTGCCCATTTTTTCCTGATCTGTCTTTTTTTTTTTTAAGATTTTATTTATTTATTTGACAGAGATCACAAGTAGGCAGAGAGGCAGGCAGAGAGAGAGGGGGAAGCAGGCTCCCTGCTGAGCAGAGAGCCCGATGCGGGGCTCAATTCCAGAACCCTGGGATCATGACCTGAGCCGAAGGCAGAGGCTTAACCCACTGAGCCACCCAGGCGCCCTGATCTGTCTTACAGCAAGACTCCTTAAAATAGTTATTTATGCTCAGGAACTCCAAATATCCCACTTTCTCTTAGCCCACTCCAGTGGTCAGACTTATACACTCCACAGAAGTTCATTTGGTAGAGTTGATTACTATGTCATCACTTCTTTACTAAGCTTCTAGGACAACAACAACAAAAAATCTTGGTTTACCTACCATTTCACACATAACACTTTTTCGGTCTCCATTGTTTTCCTTCTCTTCTTCCAGCCCTCTTAATGGAAGGTCTCATGGATTAGTCTTTGGTGTCTTTTTTCTTTTCTCTATTTTCATTCAGTTACTTTTATTCTCACTCAGCCTCATGACTTTACCTCAAATCTTTACCTTATGTACCACAATGATTCCTCAATTTATACCTCCTATACCTCTCTCCTGAACTTCAAACTAGTTCCTTGAGGTCTGAATTTGAAGGTCTATAAGTCACCTTAAATTTAACATGTCCAAAAGTATGCAACATCTTTCCACTGTGCCTCCCCCAAAACATCCTACGTTCTCCTTTTTCATCTTACTTGATGGCAAATCTATTAATTTAAGTACTCAGATCAAAAATCTAGGAATATTCTCTGACTCATTTTCTTTCACAGCTCATAACAAATTAATAGAAAAAATGTGACCTTCAGAAAACATTGAGACTCTACCACTTCCATTGTTATTACCCTGGACTGAGCCTGGACCAGGCTCATATGTTGACTGGGCTAAAATAGCCTCTTATCTGCTTTCCCAGTTTCCCCATACTCTTCTGCAATTTACTCTCAATACCTCAGCCAGAATGAGTTTTTTCCCCTTTGCTGAACTTTTCATCCCAATCACTTATTTATTCTATAACTGGAAACCTGTACCTCCACTCCCCTTCGTTCATTTTTACCCATCCCCCACCTCTCCCTTCTAGCAACCATCAATTCATCATCTGTATTTATGTATCTGTTTCTGTTTTATTTGTTTCTTTCTTTCTTTATTGCTTAGATTCCATACATAAATAAAATCATATAGCACTTGTCTTTCTCTAACGGACTTATTTCACTAATACCCTCTAGGTCCATTCATGTTGCTCTAGCTGGCAAGATCTCATTATTTCTTATGGCTGAATAATATTATATATATTTCCCATATCTTCTTATCCATTCATCTACCTATGGACACTTAGGTTGCCTCCATATCTTAGCTATTGTAAATAATGCTACAATAAACATAGGGGTTATATATCTTTTTGAATTAGTGTTTTTCTTTTCTTTGGGTAAATACCCAGTAGCAGAATTATCTCATTGTACAGTAATTTTGTTAAATTTCTTTTGAGGAACCTCCATACTGTTTTCCACAGTGGCTGTGCCAATTTGCATCCCTACCAATAGTTCACAAGGGCTCCTTTTTCTCTACATCCTTGCCAACACATGTCGTTTCTTATCTTTCTGATACTTGCCACTCTGACAGGTATAAGGTGATACCTCATTGTGGTTTTGATTTGCATTTCCCTGATGATCAATGATGTAGAGCATTTTTCAGTATGTCTATTAGCCATCTGTATCTCTTCTTCAGAAAAATGTCTATTCAGGTCCTCTGCCATCTTTATATTGTATTATTTGGGTGGGGTCTTTTTTTGGTATTGAATTGCATAAGTTCTTTATGTATTTTGAATATTAACCCCTATCAGATATATCATTTGCAAATATCATTCCCCTTTCAGTAGGTTACCTTTTCATTTTGTTCATGGTTTCCTTTGCTGTGGTGGCATGACCTCTTTAATAAAATGTCAGATCATTCTGAGTCTCACTGCCTCTCTCCCTTTAGCCTTTCCAGGTACACTACAGTGCAAATTGTTCCTTAACTACACAACACAGACTCTCACCTTAATGCCTTTGCACTAGCTCTTTACTCTGCTCTTTCCCCAGATACCCACTTCATCTCCTTCAGGTCTTTGTTGGAATGAGGATTATGCTAAATATCTTATTTAAAATGACCTTTATCCTTCACACCAGCACCCTTGATTCACCACACTCTGTTGATTTCTCATCTTCTTACATCTTTTAACTTTAGCTGTTGATTGTGTTTATCGTCTACAATTTGTCTCCACATACTAGATGTAAGCTCCTGGATGTCAAGAACTTTTTTTTTTTTCCCACTGCTGTATCTCTGGGTCCTAGAGCAGTAATCTCATCAGCACAGAGTAAGGACTCAGTAAATATTTGTTAGATGAATAGATTAATTAAAAATGTGTCAGCCAGAAGGAGGAGCATTCTGGAATATAATCTCCTTTAAAACACATTGACAGCGAAGAGAGTATTGTTAAGTATAATTAATTAGGGAAAAGTCAGTATCTATGTTCAACTAACAACCAAAGAGACCCTAAATCTGTGGAAAGGGCTTTTGAATGATGTCTGTATTATCTCAGGTAATGACGACTAAATAGAAAACGTAAAAGTAAAATGCATATGAAAATAAGGAATAAAATACTCAAAGAGTAAAAAATTATGCAAGAGACATCTATTAAGATTCCAATTTTCTGTACATTAAAAATTGGGGTAAATGAGAAAAGTAGGTTAAGAATTTCTCACACTGAAGAAATGAAAATCATTTCTGTATTCATCTCAGAAGAGCTATGCAAATAATAGTCAAAGTGCTGGAGAAATGCAAAACTGCACAACTCTAGGGTATCCATGAGCCAATCAATTTGTTTGTGGATTCTCTGGGTCCCTTGTTCCTCCTTCTCATGTTTACTGCCTAATATTTGACCACTCTTCTGTTTGTTGGCAACTCACAAGACAGCAAACTAGAGAAACAAAATGAAACATAAGCAAATTAAAGCTATTCCTGATAGTAGCCAAGAGAAATATGTTGGGATCTTGGTCTAGACAATAAGAAAATTATGTGTAGGATTTAAGAATGGTCACTAAAATGTGTACTAGCAAGTTTTCTGGAAATCAGTTACTATCATGGACTTGACCCAATTCAATTAAAGTGAGCATTAAATTAATCTAAAATAGAGTCAACAGGTAGAATAAAAAGAATTCATAATATATTTGACGGGAGGGGGGAAGAAAGGGAGATCAGGAAGGTAGAGAGATGTGAGCCTCTGCTATAGAAATCTCTATTAGAGGTAATTTAATATAATGGAAATGCATCTAATATTAACAAGAACTAGGACCAAACCTAACTACCACTTACTAGCAAAAGAAATTGGGTCAGAACACTTAACCTCAGAACCTACTTCCTTATTTATAAAATATAGATAGTAATATCTTTTCTACATCCAAATTCCAGTTTCTGTCACGTGTTATCTGCCTATTTGGCCCAATGTTGACAGCCATCTCATTTTAAGCACTCATCTTTCAATTTTGAAAGGATAAAACCCTGAAGAAATATCTAGAGAGTAATTAACATATGGCTAAAACTATCATGGGAAATATAAAAAGATAGATTGAAAAGTGCAACTGGGACCTGTTTTAAATGAGAGGAAGCTTATTGATAAAAATGTTTTTTTTTTCTTCAACTGCACAGGAAAATATTATAAAAGCTCTATCTAAAAACTATAGCCTGGGTGGTGTAGTCATTTGAACGTTGGACTCCTGGTTTAGGCTCAGGTTGTGATCTCAGGGTCGTGATCTCAGGGTCATGAGACGGAGCTCTGCCTCTCGCTCCATTTCGGACTCCTTGACAGGCTCCGCAATAGGCGTGGAGTGTGTTTGAGAGTCTCTCTCTCCTGCTCCCTCTGCCCCTTATACTCATGTTCTCTCTCTCTCTCAAACAAATAAATAAATATTTAAGAAAAAACTATAGCAAGGCATCTCTTGGGGAAGTAAAAGATTTTCTTCCTATTATACAGACTACAGCAGAGAAAATGCTTTGTTCTTTGTAAACTTACTTAAATTCAGTAAGTTCTATGGGAAAAAGGATCTTTGTTTCATTCATTATTGACCTCCCTTGAAGAGTAAATGATTAAGGCAATTAAGAAAAAGTTTGGATTAATACAGTATACACAGATTATAGTGTACTTGGCACAGGGGTGGGGGGAAGTTCATCTGCCTTGGAAGGTAACCACACACAGTTAAAAAGAAAGAGATAAATAATAGCAAGTTAAAAATATCTTTAACACCTATAAAATGCAACACACCTATTCCTATAGTTCCTGAACCATCATTTAAAAACTTCTAGAATTCTGTTGGAGAATTTATAATCCATATGCAATATATATTGGTATATGTGTAGATATGAAATGACAATTATTTTCTTGAACCAGAATAATGGGATTTCTTGGAATGACCAAAAGACTCTCCATGATAAAGAAGGAAAAAAAAAGTTAAAAGTTTGGGGGAAAAGTTCTACTCCTCTGCTTAAAGTCAAGCTCTAAACTTTAGTTTTTAGTTTAAAAAAGGTTATTCATATAAAGGACCACATTTAAAATCTTCGTTACTTAGACTTTGGGGTAACATACAAACAGCTAATAAAAGAACAAACTTATTTAGTAATAACAGAATATATTAAATACCAATGCAAAATAATTTTTTAAACTGCTTAACATAAAAGCACAATAGATTTGGACTAGAAACCACACACGCTGAAGTGAGTATCCACAGGTTTTATCCTCTGGCTATTAGAAATCAGTTCAAAGTTTGCCAAAATAAAAAGCACAACCTTACACACCTCTTTGCCAACTCTCTCATACAGCTGATGGAACCAACAATCCAAAGAACAACGAAAAAGAATTTTCTAATGAATCTATTTCCCCTGAAGTTGTATGAGAGGAAAGGTCACTTTCTCACTTACTAGCATACCTTTTCAGTATCCTTATCATTTTCTTGATTGTACATATTTTCATGTATTATGTTCTATTTATACAATCTTCAATAGCATCTTTATTTATGACTTTGTGAGTCAACATCTTGGTGATAGGAGGTGAAAGTCACTTAGCTAATTACACATGCTTGATAAGCTGCATAATAATAACCACTGTGGTATTGTACATTAGTTGAAGGCATGTAAATTACTGCAGTTATTCTCATTTGGGGGAAAACAAGAGACTTTGTTTTAGTTTAAAAGACTTTGTGTTCTCTATATCCACCTTCTCAAATACACTGCGCTTTTAACCCAAATCGTGGCATCAGTAATACACGAAAGGTCAGATCTCACTCTACTAGTACGACCAAAGAAATAAAAATAAAAACAAAACAAAAAACTCAATTTAATGCAAATACTCTGATCGACAATCGAGAATTTTGTTGTATGAAGCTCTTCCATATAATGCAATCCTCATAAAACAGAACAGCTTAGACACTCCGTGCCCCACAAGGATGTTGTAATGAAATCTGACTTGGTCCAGCCAGCTTTAGAAGTGCATAGAGAGATAGAATGTACACCACTAGAATATTAATATGACTTCTGTATGGAGATTGGAAATTCTACAAAGTTATGAATAAGGTCAAAATAACACTTGGATGATTTACTGCCCTAGAAAATCATATTCTCCTATGAGTGATTTACTGGATGTTATATAAAAATGGAGTGTGGACAAGCTACATTCAGATGCAAGCTTGCAGCTGTCAGTGTCTACATTTACTCAGTCTGGCTAGAGGATGATTTGAAGGTTGATTTAATTGTAGCTTCTGAATCATGTTCTTCCCTATGTTTTAAATTGTTTAACATAAATACAAAAATGTTAAAGTAATTTTAAGACTGTAAATATTTAGTATAAAAATCTGCAAAACCTCATTCTTTTCTGGAAGAGTAACCGAAAATATACACTATCTGGAAAAAAATACCATTACTTAATAATGGTAATTGCCCAACAGTCATGGCAAATTTACCCTGATATGAGAAAGTTCATAGGGCATTCAGAAGTAGCTAAGAATAAGCAAGCAAAAAACTAGGTTTGTGACTGAACTGATCAGTTTTCTAAGAGGAACAGAAATCTGTATCTGGAAAACAGGGTTCGGAGAAAAAGTCAACCAGTTGGCAAGGCAACATCATTTGGACTCCTTGCATGCAATGTCATAGCCTAAATATCTTTTCCTCTAAACACAAACTCAGAGCAGAGATTTCAATTCCTATCGATGCTACCAGCACCAGAACACAAGGCACCACCACTGAGCGTCGTCAATGTTATCTACTCAGCTACAGCTCTCCTTCACCATCTTTCTATTCCTTGACAGGCTTCATGAAATTCCAAATATCACCTAACCATTTACTTTCCAGCATCAGCAAATCATCCTTAGGGAGAGTACCTTCTTCCTCTGCAAGCTTTTTCCCCCATTTTTTATTTCCACTTTTATACATACCTCCTTTTCTACATATTTTCTTGCCGGGTTTTCTGGCACATTCCTTGGATATTCTTTTTACTGAAAAATGAATAGAAGACTAGAAAATAACATGGCGCTCCATCACAGACCGCCGGAACATGCAACACCACTATCTAACTTAATATGCTCCTGCATTTACTGAGTGCGAAAGATCCCCAGTTCGTTGAGCCTGCACATGCAATGGAGACATGTTGATGCATCTTCTCAGAAGTCATTCGGTAGGAAATGGAAAATAGGAGCCCATTTCTACCTAAATACACGTGCTGCGGAGGAAAAAAAATGAGTAGGCACAGGAAAAAAATAAGAACAGATACACCAACACACATAAACAAAAAGAGCAGCATGCAAGCATGTAAAGTATGTCTACATGCCAACAGGAAAAGCCATGCATGCTACCAGTACACGTGAATTAATATTGTTAGAACTTAGAATAGAAAAGAAAATATAAATTTATCTCCCTACTTTTCCTGTAGTAAACTCACCATCCTCAGTGGGAACATATATGTTTAAATATAGGCAATCTTCACTCTGGTCTTGCACGTATGATGAAACCACATCCAAGTTATTAGTAAACCACACAGGAAGCATGACTTCCGGCAATCTGCCATCGATGATATTCTGGGGGCACACGGGAGCAAACTGAGTCGCATTCCTGATATCTGACCAGGGGGATGGTGGCTCTGGAGGCTGAAAACGATGTTCCCCTGTGGGTGGGGCAGCATACGGAACCCCAAGAAATTGAATAACAGGCCCCAAAATTTCGTTATTGAGTTCTTTCTTAATCCCCCTTATCTTGCCGAAGTTGGTAGTCACCAGTGGGTCTGCATCATCCAATTTTTGGGAAAGCACATGGGCAGCATGAAGTAAACATCCCAACACGCAGAGAGTCAATGAGGTACCCAATCCCCTGTGTACCAAGCATGCCATTACTGCTCTCCAAACATAATTTGGCCACATGCATCTGGGCAGTGCCATGGTCCCACATTAGCTGTGTAGTTGTCTGGTTACAGGGAGGCAAAGGTATTTATATCCACTTGAGAAAGACGGTATAATGGTAGAATACACCTCTGACTTCTTCAAGGCGAGTTTGTCAAGAAAAGCTCAGGAAGCTCTTTATACAGCCACTATCTCCCATCGATTTCACATGGACTGAAGTAGCATCTTCAATCATCACTAGTTATCAGACCATATCCTATTGACCATTCTGTTTTCCATAGTAGCAATGTGACAAGAGTGGCCATTGACTGTAGATTTCCCTCTTATAAATCAAATCCAGTTAGCGGCAGGTCTGCATCCTAAAGAAAATGAAAATAAATCATTAGAACAAACGAGCTAAAATAGACAGAGCAATAACTAGACATTTTACAAACTACAGAAATACATAAGCAGTGGCTAGAGTCAGGTAAGTTGAATGCTACCATAGGAAAATTATGGCTTGATGTGAGATGACAAGTGAAATAACTGATTATTAGATTATTGAGAAACTTGCCTGCTGACTTTATACATATTTAAGTGGAAGCAGGCCTTGTCAAAATACATGGTTTCAAAAGCATTTCGTAGTATACCATTTTTTTAAAATACTGAAGGTTATATGTGAAATTGCCCCTTTATTGATGGTCTTCAATCATGTCAAGGAACCACAGAATTAATCAGCACACATACTAAATATTAGAATTACATAGCAGAAAATATTTTGAAAATCATTGGTAGGGAATTAGTGGAATGTAAACAAACTATAAGAGTGAATATATACATATACATATTTAAAAACAAACCAACAAGGAGGTAGTCCCCAATCCTATGCTATCTAGAAGAAAACAAAGCTAATGCTAGAACAAGAAAATGAATCCTAGTTCAACGGTGATCATTTAAGTACAACTACCTTCTAAGTTCAACCTCCTTGCTGTTTCTCAAAAGTCTGCATCAAGTCATTGGATATAGGTCCCTCACCTTAAATTAAGATTCAAAACTTTAAAAGATAAAATGGCTGTAGACAACATTCAAAAAAGAAACAGAAAGTGTCATCATTTTTTTGCAGACTAAAGGTTTCTTTTTCCACCCTCCAGCTATAACGTTTTAGAAATCAGTATATTTGCAACATGAAAATTAATTTCTGCATCAAAGACAACATATTTTAAGTTACAAATTTCGTTTTCACTACCTGCTAGAGATCAAAGGAGCAATAAAAAATAGACTGCAGTAGTTTTACAAAATAATCATACCTAATCACAGCATCCTGCAATATTAACACTAATAGAACATCTAACACTGTTTACCCAGTTCAACTTAAAACACATCAGGATAAAATGTAACACTCAGGGCAATGCAATTCATGCTGTACTCTTACTTCAACTCCAAGTTGGCACTCAACTCGGCAAATTCATGTTTTCTTGTTCAAGAAATCTCTTAAAGTGCTTACTTTGAAAATACCAGTGTTGATTTGTATTACAGATGGTTCTATCCTGTCATATTATGAGAAGATTCCTGAAGAAGTGCTGGTCTGGCATTGGGGCTGCCCTGGCTCTGTGTTATTAGAAAGGAGATTGTACAAACTATATAGGGCAGCGGGAGATTTGGTTCAGGCCTGGTGTTCCCTTAGCTCTGAACAATCCATCACAGGAAGCAATAAGGAGATAAATGTCTTTCTTCAAGAATACTTCCATCTGTGTTAATTCATAAACCTTTGCTGTGAAAGCTCATTAACATACAAAAGACAGGCTTAGACCCATCCCATTCCTGTGCCAGAACTCCAGCAAGCATTGAAGATTTAGCTACACAAACCCATCTTTGTTAAGAGTAGACTACGCTTACTCTTGTGCAGAATCGTAGTGGGCCACAACATGATGGAGTCTTTCCCAGTCGCATTTAAGATTTAAAAAACACCATGTCAATGGATAAAGAAGATGTGGTACATATACCCCATGGAACATTATTCATCCATCAGCAAGGATGAATACCCACCATTTGCATCAACATGGATGGGACTGGAAGGGATTATGCTAAGTGAAGTAAGTCAAACAGAGAAAGACAATTATCATATGGTTTCGCTTGTATGTGGAACATAATCAATAGCACGGAGGACCACAGGGGAAATCCAAAGGGGGAGAAATCAGAGAGGGAGATAACCACAAAAGACTATGGACACTGAGAAAGAATCTGGGGGTTTCAGAGGGGAGGAGAATGGGGGGAGGGGGTAACAGGGTGATGGGTATTGAGGAGGGCACTTGTTGTGATGAGCACTGGGTGTTACACTTAACTAATGAATCACTGAATACTGCATCAAGGATGAATTATGTACTATATAGTGACTAACTGAACATAATAAAAAAATAAATTAAAAAAAAAACAAACAACAACAACAAAAAAGCACCATGTTGACACCCAAAATAGAGTACCTGTGGTGGCACTGTAAAAGTTTTCATCACCATTTTTCATTCAGCCCAATCTCCATGCACAGTGATTTCCAAAAGTTCCCTTTTTATACACTTGGTATCTTATTAATAATAAAAAGTACTTGTTTCAAACTGAGGCTGACCCGGGGGAGGCGGGTAGGGAGAGGGTGGTGGGGTTATGGACACTGGGGAGGGTATGTGGTGATATGCCGTGAGGTGTGTACACCTGGCGATTCACAGACCTGTACACCTGCGGCTAATAATACATTATATGTTTATAAAAAAATTTTTTTAAAAAGTACTTGTTTCATTATTAATGAAATAATGCTCCTTTTGTACTCACAAATCCCTAACCATGTTAAAAAGAAAGCAGCTCCTGTTTCCCACTGATGTGATACTTTTATACAAGTTGTGAAAGATTAGAATTCTGCATGCCATGGTGAATTTTCAAATTCCAATAATGTTTCACTTCTGGCCTTCACAAAAACATCCCATTTTACATGGGCTTACCTGTATGGAGAATTACAGTACTGCCCCAAAGATTTCTCAGAATTTTTTTTTATAATAATAACAGTTGTCCAAGTCTAATGTAAAAATATGGGTTGCTTAAATTAATGAAATTTTAAACATATATGTAAATAAGTCTATTATAAGTCTTCATACATATATGTGTGTGTATCTAAATATAAAGTCTTTCAAATTTGTTGGCAGGCTTATTTCCTATTTATTGGTGCTTTCTTACTCTATGCCAAACCCTTTGCTTTTATGCATTTACATCTCATTTACAATAACCCTATAACATGGGTTCAATAGTTATCCCCTTTTTACTCAGAGGAACTGAGACTTAAAGAGGTTAAACACCCGGCCCAAGGTCTCTCAGCGAATCAATAACAGATCCAGGAGCCCACTGGCATCTGATTTAAAAGCTGTCCTCTTGATCACTGCACCTGATAACAGTCTCTCACTTCACAATTAACACTTTTAAAAAATTGATCCTAGTGCACTTAAAATTGAATTGTAAAAGTGTTTCATGTTCCTTTGAAAGGACAGAGTCTAGGTAAATACTCTGACAATTTCACAGAAACAGAAATTTAAATGGATTACCCTGTTCTTATTGGAAGTTTAGATTTAATTTTGTTCCTTTTTTTACTTGACATTTTGAACTTTTTATTTTACATCAAATGCAGTGACTGGTTGTCCATCTGTGTTTACACAGGATTATGCTAAAATAATAATGGGTGACAAAAAATTCCAACTTCATGATAGCCTAAATGTCCACTAACTGATACTGATAAATGAATTATGATGTATACGCAAATCAGAACTCTATACATCAGTGGAAATAAAGGACCCAGACCCAACTATGTCAACTTAGATAAATCTCAAAAGTTTTAAAGAAAGCATGTTGCAGATCAAAGACAGTAAAATGTTATTTAAATAAAGCATAAAATATGCAAAACAAAGCTGTATATTATCACAGATCTCATAAATATGTAGTAACAGAATATTTGTCATCCCTGGGTAAGGAGGAAAGTGTATGAAATACTCCAGCAGTTAATTAACTAATGGCATTAACTAATTAATTGGTAATTAATTGGCACTAAGATTGATAACCTGTGGTGAGGCCTTAAAAGAACACAATTAATTAACTACAGCAAGTTTTATAAATCTAAGATTTGACAGTGTTAGATGACACATACACACCCCTACACCTTTGTTATGCAATTCTCTGTTTTTCCATGTGTTTGAAATATTTTATAATAAATACATGAAAATAACACAATCAGAAAGCCTGATTCAGCAGGCCAGACAAGTAGATGAGTCTAATAAATCATACAAGACTAGCTCCATCAAACACTGCAGTTAGTACAGATGCTACTTCAAAAAATTTCTCCCTTTGGGTTGAAGCATATGTGGTACCACTGAGAAAAATAAAATATAAAATAAATAATATTTTTAAAGGCATATAGATGGTAGTATTTCACTTGCATTAATTCATCATAATAGCTGGAACTAGTTTTGTTCCTGAGTAACCCAGATCAAAGAGATGATGCTAAGAGAGTAGAGAGAACTTTCTGGAACATTAGATAATCACAGTGGGTGACATAGTCATCCAGTTTTCTATTCACTCAACAAACATTTAATAGGTATCTACAACATATAAGCTATTGTGCTAAATATTATGAGAGTACAATTGAGTTTTTGCTCCTAAGTAGTTACAATATTTTAAAGGAATAAGCCACATTAAAAAAAAAAAAAGTCTCTAATGCAAGCTGGAAAGTGACATGTGTTCAACAAATGGTTGCTGAATGGGGAGGTGGGAACCAACAGGAAAGTTCCGACTTACAACTTTACATAGTCTATTACATGTCTTTTTATAAAATTATTACCTATTTATTTTCTATCTTGCTTATTTTAGTTTCTTTTTATTTGTTTTATTGTTGAACCCAGCAACCCCAACCCCCACTACTGAATTTCTTATTCAAGGGCAAGGATTTCGTGTTTGTTGTTTTTAAATAATGCTTCACAGCCATCATAAAATCTATTTGACAATCCTTATATAATGCAGGCAAACCGCAGCTGACTCTGACGTACCACCAGCATAAGGTGGAGCTTGCCCAGGGCTATACAGCTGATTGTTGTTATTTACCATAGCTATGTTCTATAAGTCATTGCAAACACCAAATTAGGGAACATGGATACATTGCTCCTAGGGAAATAGCTATAAATTATTCACATGGTTATAAATTATAATCTCAGTTACAAATTAAATAGTTATAAATTATTCACATAGTTGTAAATTATAATCTCAAACCCTAAAAACAATTCATTGTAGTAGACTCGATTCTCTTTACTTTACGAAAGAGAAAACAAGGTTCAAAAGTGTTGAGTGACTTGTCTGAGGCCACCCCACTAACTGATGAGAGATTTGGGATTCAGAGCCCCTCCAACTGGCCCCTGAGCTGGACCTTCTTGCACTACACAGCATTCCCCGTACCATTTCTATTTTCTGTTCATGTCTATATGAGAGCTGAAACAAGGAGGCAGAATATCTCCCTGGATAGCCTCAGCTGGAAACGTGCTCGTAAGGCAACCCAGAGTTTTTGCTGCTCTGCTCATATCTGTGAATGCAAAAGTAGTATGAGTACTAACTTTGGGGTTACAAATAAATTTTAGTGAATAAATGAATTTGAAAATACAGACCTAGGAATAATGAAGATGGTCTGTATTAAATAAAAGTAAATAATATTCTATACCTATGGATCTAAGAGTCATTTTGAGGTCAGAATATATCAGCCTGCCACCAGCACTCAGTAATAATCATTGGTTTTAGGAATTGATTTTCTAATAATAATTTAATAATTATTGCATTTAATAATAACTGGTTTCAGTGCAGTTTTCTCAATGGCCAAGGCCACCCATGTAGCTGTAATATGCTTATGTGACTAGTTCACTATGAGAGAATCTGACCACCAGCAGATTTGGGATTCCTTTACCAAGATGTTTCACATAAACAGTGGAGATGTTTAGACCTTGGAGACAAGGAATATCCTGTGTGAACTAGCAGTGGGCAAACAAAGAAGCCTGAGTCTGAGACATCCAAACCCCACTGGATGCATATCCTTCTCCTGTTGTTGTTCTCTTGTACTATTTTTTTTTTTTTAAAGATTTTATTTTTACTTATTTGACAGAGAGATCACAAGCAGGCAGAGAGGCAGGCAGAGAGAGAGGAGGAAGCAGGCTCCCTGCTGAGCAGAGAGCCCGATGCGGGGCTCGATCCCAGGACTCTGAGATCATGACCTGAGCCGAAGGCAGCGGCTTAACCCACTGAGCCACCCAGGCGCCCCTCTCTTGTACTATTTGCCTGTAACAAAGCTATCCAAGGAGTATAAACTATTTGAGTCCCATGAGTCCTTTCAGTAACTGAACACTTAAAGTAACTAATGTGTAATTAATTCACATAGTAAGTACTTAAAAATAGAACAAATAAACAAATGAGTGCAATCACACAAAATATGATTAGACATTAAACAGGCCTACCTCTAGTTAGTAGATTAGGAAACAGTTTTGAACAAACATCAGTAGTCATGGAAGAGATCCCAGGCAGAGGGCACATTCTAGAAACATTCTAGAAACATAGAAAGTATATGTAGTGACTATTGTAGTGCTCAATTTCCATGAGAATGGCTCACATTCCCATGACTGGTCCACACCAGTGGAAGGCTGGCCTTATTGCCTAATGCAGACCAGGGACCACCCTGGCCCTGAAGCTCCTTAGGGAAAGGGGCAGAGGGAGGAGCTGACTGTGATTCCCTCACTCCCTCCCAGATGTTTTTCCCAGTGACATGCTCCAATAAATTTCCCACAGGTAAACCTCCATCTCAGAGTCTTTATGTTTTATTTTGTTTTGTTTTGTTTTATGTTTCCCCTGGAAAACCTGGCCTACCACAGCAAGAAAAGAAGTAGTAATGCTTGAGGAGGGCATGGTTTAGTTTGGCCAGCACACAGAGTAAATGAGGTTCAGCCTTGAATGAGACGAGAAAGGCAGGTTACGGCCAAATCAAGCAAGCCCTTTATTAAAAGGCTAAAGAGTTTGGATTTTATTCACAGGATGATAAAAAGCCATTAAATATTTCTAGCAGGGGAAGAATATTATCAAATTTATTCACAAGAAAATTAATCTGGCAGGGTTGTGGAGCAGGGATCTCCAAAGCCCTGTGCTCATACCCTACCACAAGATGACCAGATGAGAGAAGGAAAGTAAACCACTGATCTATGTATCATAATTTTTTTACGTAAAGCTAAAGAGAAAGAAATGAAGCTGTGCTAATATGAATATATGGTTTAAATATCAATGTCTCCACATGATGGTGTGATATGTACAGCCCTTGAGATATTCTTGGGAAGTCCTACAGCCCTTTAACCTGGTGGGTTTGCCAGCAGAGATGATTTTGTTGTTATTGTTTCTTTCCAACATACAGTGATATATTAGAGTTAACTTGACTGGTAGCATCACTGGATAAGTAGACTCACACATTTTTCGTCATCCTGTAATTAAAGTAACCCTCACAAAAAGGAGTACTGAATTAAATTTTTCTCACAAGATAAATATATGTAAAAGTAAATACTAGTAATACAATCATAAGAACAAGAAACAAGCAGATACAAAACTTCTAATACAAGCTCTTCAGCTACACGGCAAGACTCAAAACTATGGCTATCTAATCATATACAATAACTACAAAAATTTTCGAAACATCAAGAAACTAACTTGAAATACAGAGTTATATCCAATTCATTAGCTGTGAACTGTGTTCTTGGAATCTCTACGTCTTAAAATATTAATGAATGATGGAATGAAGGCATCAAGATTTAAAAGATACTAAAAATACTGATTTTATCTTTTTCATCTTTTAATGTCTATTTCTGTGTGTGATTTTCAATCTGATGATAGAGATATTTATGTAGGAGTTGCATGTACATATTTTATACTTTTTTGATTTGGTTATCATAAACATGGGATGGTATAATCACAAAAATGTGGGGACTGCTACCTCACTTTAATTAGTGAATTAAATGGTGAGAAAGAAACCACAAACAATTTTGTTGTCATGTTCGGTTTAAAATATAGGTGAATACACCAAACTGATTAACATTATAATCAATTATTCACTCAGCCCTGTCCAAACTACATTCCATGTCTCACGTCATTTAGTCCCCACCACCAATTTATAAGCCGTGTCCTGTTATTTGAGAAGAGGAAAATGAGGACTCAGGTGTTTAGATAACTTTCTAAAAGAAAATAAAAACTTTCTAAAAGAAAATAAAAAGGTTGTTGATCATCTTGCTGGGGTTAATTAATAAGCACAATTCAGAGCATCTCCAAGCCCTGTGGTATTGAGACTTCCTCTAGCAACATTCCATAATATAGGCCAAAGAGTAGATGAAATAAGTTAGGACTGGGGATAAGCAAGTCAAGAATGTTAGAATTTCAAGGAGCAAAGGTTATGAGAAATGGTAATTCTAGTGTTGAATAGATAAATTGTATTGAGGTAGAAAGGTAAGCAGTACCAGAAGGGTACAAGGAGAAAAAGTGAGAAATAGAACCAAGGGTTATGAAAGGTCTACTCTGAGATAGGAATATCAAAGTTCAAGACTTTGATCATGTAGAGAGGTTCAAGAGATTCCATGGCCCATGCTATGCCCATACCACCAAGTAGCTACTGAGAATGAATGTGGTGACAAGTATATTCTGCCAAGACCACCATTAATTAATAACTTGATTAATGGCTAACTCCAGTTGAGCATAGATTGAGGCCAGTGAGCTAACTGCATCATCTCATTTAAGTGTCTCTAAACACCACAAAGTAGAGATCATTACCATCTCCTTGTAACAGATAATTAAATGGAAGATCAGAAACACAAAGCCACTGAAACATTTTTCAATAAAACAAGATCACAGTTTTATGAATGCAGTGAGTTCTCACAGATTGAAGGAGATAGGGCTGAAGAATTAATAGACTAAAGATAAACCCTTCCCTCTTCTCAGTTTTTTCTCCAGAGCCTCCTTTTTAGAGAAAGGGTAGGTAAGCTTCAAGAGTTTCCCAGAGTCACATCCCAATCTCCCCACCATGTGAAGAAAACGTAAGCAGTTGTATTTGTTTTCTTTCTCCTTAAGTTACTTCCACTCTAAATGAACCTCTACAATGATGTAAGAAAATAAGAGAGAATAGATTGCTAAGGAGAAAAGGCAAACTAAAATTTGACAGTAATAAAAGAAAAAAATTTTACCAACAAAATATTTCAAAGATCAGCAGGAAAAAAATCATGAGTTTGTTGCCAAGGTTACACCCAGTAGCAGACTATCTTGGTGAAAAAACAAGACTAATGGAAGGCAGCACATAGCACTGGGAGCAGTAGCCAGTGAACTGAGCCCAACTTGTTCACCAAGACCTTCCTTCCTAGGAAGTGCTCACTTGGGCAGCGTTTGCCTAGAGGAACCCTCACTAGCACCCCCAAAGCCTGGCTCAATATCAGTACTTCCTTCTCAGATCCTTCCAGCCACAAAAATAATTCCTTTCCCTCAACTGTCAAAGCCCCTGTTACCTTTCTTGCAACTGAATCTGCAGTAGTTTCTATCACAGTAATTTATAAGCATAGCCTCCTTCATTCTCTTACATTGTTTAGTGGCAGCCATTGGCAAGGCCCACATAAACAAAATAGGCATAGCGCTGACTCTCACGGAGACTAAATTTCAATGGGGAAGACCCACTTAATGTAAATCAGTCATACAGATAACTATTTAGTCATAAATGCTTTGCCAAAAAGGATAATGCACGGTGCTCTGAGGTAAGATTTTTTTTTTTAAAGATTTATTCATTTATTTGAGAGGAAGAGTGTAGAAGTGCAGCAGAGGGAGAGGGAAGGAAAAGAATTGAGAGCATAGACACAAAGCATAGAGCTCTGAGCACAGAGCCAGACACAGGGCTGGATCCCATGACCCTGAGATCATGACCCAAGCCAAAACTAAGAGTCAGATGCTTAACTGACTGAACCACACAGGTACTCCTCTGAGGGGAGATTTAATGGGTCTGGACTAAAGTGGGTATCTTCCTGAAAAAGAAATGGATAAACTGGGTTCTGAAGGATGAGTAGGAGATAGCAGGGAAGACCAGGGCACAGACAGAGGCAAGATAAAGCCCAAATGCTGTGAAGCCTGGGGCTTTTCAAGACAAAAAGATAAAAGTAGCTCGAGGGCAAGGTAGAGCATCAGGCTGGATAAGGGCTGAAAATTCAAGAATTTGTAGGCTATTTTAAGAATGTAAGATCTAATCCCAAGCAGGATGAGAAGAATTATAATCATATAATTAGGTTGGCCTTAGTCTTTGAGAATAACCCATTCATTTATTATATTATTTTTCATCAATTAACCCTACCCTCAGATTTTATCCATCTGTGATGTCTGACCCTGTGAAGGCTTTACTTTAATTGGAGTTACAGCAAGAGAGGGTAAAACAGAAGAGAAAGAAACAAATTAGAATACAATAAAAATTCCTTACTATGCAGGGGTATACATGGATGGCCATATAGACAGTTACTAATTCCATCACTGTTTGGCAAAAAAAAGGGGATTCTGAGATGTCATAGCTCTTCTGACAAGACAAAGAAAAAGAGATCAGGGGCGCCTGGGTGGCTCAGTGGGTTAAGCCTCTGCCTTCAGCTCAGGTCATGATCTCAGGGTTTTGGGATCAAGTCCCGCATCGGGTTCTCTGCTCGGCAGGGAGCCTGCTTCCTCCTCTCTCTCTCTCTGCTTGCCTCTCTGCCTACTTGTGATCTCTCTCTGTCAAATAAATAAAATCTTAAAAAAAAAAAAAAAGAAAAAGAAAAAGAGATCAAAGTGACAGCATTTCCTCTGCATTCACATCTGAATATTTCTGCTATGGCCATCATTACAACTAACAGCTGAGTATTGGAGAGTTTCCTGTTTTGTGGGGGGGTGGCTGAAATAAACCATCTAACATTTAACTGTATAAAATAAGTTTTACTCTGCATTTGCTCTCAGAATCTCCATATATTAATTGTTAAATCTAAAATCTAACTTCATAGTCTTGACTTTCAAATAAATAAGGTGAAGGGGATGAGAGGGACAGAAATTCATAAGTTCATAAGACAGGATGTTAAAAAAAAAAGAGATATGGGCAACGGTTTTAATGTATATGTAAAATACTGCAGGACATATTTTTAAAACCAATTGGAGACCCTTTGATCACCCAGAAGAAAATGAATAATCACTCAAGAACTCAGGAGAGACAGCAAGGTAGGGCTGATTATTTCCCTTGATATTAAATTGATGCTTTTGTCTAAAAGGGGCCACTCTTGAGTCACAAGTCATTGCTTCCAGAAGCAACTTAATTATGGCCGCCACTATCTTTACAGAGAAGACGGAACAACCGAAGAGCAGCACTACATTCTCAATTCACTATTTAAGCTTATTTTCGTTTCTAGTGAGTTGCTGTGCCTGGGAAGAGTGGAGAATCGCCATTCCTGGTGCCCTGCTTAATTAAAGTCCTCTTTTAAAAATCCCTTGTTGCCAGAGAATAGCTACAACCTTGGCAGAGGCAGCACTAAGTTTCTCAGTATGGCCTTGTGCCAGGGTGTGTCAATCTTGACCCCTTGGAGGATGATTAGCAGAGAGAGGGTAGTTAAACCTTTGTGCCCATTCAGCCCCAGGCTTCTGCTGGAATTGGCAAACACTATAGTGACTATTGTTTAAGGAGTAACTGTCTACTAGGAACTGGACTAAGACCACCAACTCCTTTCACATAAAGCCCCAAACAATGATAATGGCTTCCTGTCACTCCTGACCTGGCTTAGAGCTCGACCAGTACCCCAAAGGGGAAAGAATATTACACTTGCAATATTCTTCAGACATCCACATCTTTTATTTTCCCTTCATGTTGGGGTTAATGTAGAACATGAAATAAGCCATAATAATTGGCTTGCTAAAACATAACACAGAGGCCCCTGGGGGTGAAGGAAGGAAGGTTTCAGAAGGGTGTGGGCCTTTGGAATGCCCGGGTCTGGTAACCCGTCTGCCATTGGAATGCCCTGGGGAGTTGACTTCACAGCAGAGCTTTCTTAGCTCAAACAGCCACCCTGTGACCTAAGAGATGTATGCCTTGTCCCTTAAACTATGTTTAGTAGAACATGCAGATTAGCATATTTTATCTTTCCCCTAAACAGACCCTCCCAGTTTCAGTAAGACTCCTTATCACACATCATGTGCTTGAGAAAGAGTGATAAGAATATGTGATTATCCTTAAGGTAAAAGTGGGAGCAAAGAGCAAAGGGTCTTCGGCTCTAAGCATTGGCCCCCTTCCTTCTCCTCTCTTCCACAGCAAAGTTTGGAGTGATCTTTCATCCGTCCGTACAGGGATTGCTGGCCATTCCCAGCACCCTCATATTACACTTCTATTACTACTAATAATAACAAAATTCAAAACAATGCTCTAATTACAGGGCATTAGTGTAACAGAACATCAATGAATAAATATTCACAAGAATTTAACATATACATGGAATATAAGTTGCTAACTGAGTTTATCATTTAAATAAAATTGAATAGGGAGTATGGGATTATAAAATGTTAAAAAAATGAAAAAAGTGTTCGAATAATGACCAAAACAGCAAACTTATTGTAGTTTAGATCTTACTATGTTCTAAGTGTTTGTAAGTGTTTGACTAATTTTTACTTTTACTCCCTCCAAAGTTCCTTGGCAATCATATTTTCTTCACGGCAGAAATAACTCTACTGCACGTCTTAGTAAATTATAACCAGAAATAATCATATTGCACTTGTAAGTCTTAATAAAATAATTTATCAAAATTTTTAAAAAGAAGTATGAAAATCACTACAAAGTTTCAATTATTATTAGTCTTTGATTAAAATTCAATATTTTAAATAAATTCCTTTCTACCTTTGGAATTTTGCATATAACTCGAAAATACCTGTCAATTCAAATAATAACTGATTGATGTTAAGAAAAAAAAGGCAAAAATGAGGAGACCGCATATTAAGCAGGAGGTCACATAGTTGTTAATGTCCAAGGCTAGAACCTGTCTCTTTACTCACTTGGTAAATATTTATTGGTTACCAGTAATGTGCCAGGTACAACTTTGACAGAGAGAGAGAGAGAGAGAGAGAGCACAAGCAGCCAGAGTGGCAGGCAGAGGGAGAGACAGAAGCAGGCTCCCCACTGAGCAAGAAGCCCGATGCCGATGAATGCTGGGCTCTGTCCAAGGACTCTGAGATCATGAGCGGAGCTGAAGGCAGCCGCTTAACCAACTGAGCCATCCAGGCATCCAGCCAGGTACAGTTTGGAAACACAAGATAAAAACGCTTGCCATCATAGACTACTACTACTGTGTTATTTCACTGGGCAATATATTTTACCTTTATATATTCAACAACTCCTCAGAAGTTATTACTGAAGACCATGGGTCTGAATAATGGGAAATATTGGTATCAATACTCATAGTAATACATGCATTAGAATATTTGGCATAGCTAAAGAGGTAATGTAACTTGTGGCTGTTTTTTACCCATAAGCAAAAGGATAGATAACACCTGTCACTTGTGTGTAAAGTTTTGGACAGCTAAGTAATATAGATTCAAATTAAAAATGACAGATGCACTGACTTGAAACATAATGGTTACTGAAGTGAACCTTTATACCTTGTAGTGCTATGGTTAACTATTAAATGGCTCAAGTACTATTTTTAGGTGTGAATATTATGACAACTGTTGGTCAATGTCATATGCCATAATCACAATTTTCTTAGTAAATTCTATTACAAGTGGAGTGGTTATCTTATGGAAAAAACTCATACTAGTGACAATCCCAAGTTAGTTTTTATCGAATCAATATTAATTGATTTCCTGGGTGGGACCTTCCTGATTTTCCAAGCACAGTGAGTATTCCATATGACAGTAGGAAAGTATCCACCATAACTGTTTTTTTAAAAGGCAACGAGAATTCTCAATTTACTGTTAAATGTTATGATTAATCTCTTTTTTTTCTAAGACTCAACATTCACCATGTGTGTCAAGGAAGAAAAAAAGTACCATTATGTTTAAGTGATCCCAAACATCTGTATAAAACAATAAGTATATCAATTAGATGCTTGTTTCAAAAAAGGAAGTTGTTGAGGAACATATATAAAACCTTCATGTAATTGTCTGACATCTTCGCTCTCTTCAGAATATAACTGTTATTTAGATATAGACAAAATGTAAGAAAACCACACTCTAAGAAGAGAGTTGCCCAATATTCTACCTGCTTCCCAACCTCTGCCCTTTCTCTCCCCACTGGCACTACCAAATAAACAAATAACCAAACAAATAAATATGTCTACTAATTTTCTAAATTATGTCAAAAATTAAACAATTACAAGTGCAGTTAAGTTGATAGGGAAGCAGATTTCTTACTGAAGCACCACTTACAGCACCCCCCACGAGGATGGCCTGGGCTTGGTCAGGTAGATCTAACCGCCTGCAGATGTGCTGTTAGAGAAGACTACAGAAAAAGAAAAGGTTACTGTGTGGCCTGTCCCAAGGGTACTAGCATTGTGTAAGAAAAGTGTGATTGGATACATAGTTAAAACACTAAACTAAAATGCTATGGAAACCAGAGAAAAGTGAAAAAGTACATATCCTTCAATTTCATGAGTCAAACCCAAGCTCATAAACTTCAAGGCAAGTCCTAAGATGTCAACTGCATTAAGTAGGTCTAGGCTCGGGCTGGAACATCATTTCCTGTGATGCACCACTGTGGTTTTTGATTTTATATCTGTAGCAGTAACTTAACTTGCTTTTGTTCCAAAATGAATTTCATGCTCAACTTGTTTTTCTTAATTAAACTTCCTTTAGCAGTCCCTAATATGTGTTATTATTAAAACTCATTAGTCCTATTCATGCTTGCCTGTCATTTTTTGGCTACACATTCATATATTGAAGTGTTCTGTCACTATATATAGGAAGAAAATTAAATAATAAATATGGGGACTTGAACGTTTTATGAGTGTCAGGATGAGAGACTGCCTGCAAGGCCCATAAGGTTTCACACAAAAGAGGCATTACTGCTAAAGCTAACATGCTGACACATCTCTGATCTATAAAGTCTGCAGTAATGGCAGCAGTAAAGCGTTGTGCCATTGACTGGAATTTCTCTTACATGCAATGGAAATAGGCACAGAAAAGATTATATTGACTATTATAAAATGAATTCATAAAAAATCCCCCCAAAGTTTAATGTCAAATAATTTCAAATGCCTGAAGTGATTTACTAGTTTTCTCTGACTTCAGTTATGCTTAGAGTTGGTAACCTTTCTCTCTCACACAGGTTTACTACCAGATAGGTGGGTTTATCCACTTGGGTGGGGGGGGGCAGAATTTTAAAGGCAAAAAGGACTCATATCCTTTTATAGCAACATAGTAATACTCAACATCATTAATGTGATTCCATTAATAACAAAGTCAAAATAATCAAATATGTAACTGTTAAGGAATCTCTCTTCTTAGAAACAGTTGAGAATGATGCTATCCCACAAGATTAACAGATTAGCTACCTCAAAATATTTTAAATTATCTTTAAAAGGTATTAAAAAGGAAAAGGACATTCTAGTTTCAACATGAATGTTCACAATTTTATTTTTTTTTTTAATTTTCTGGGCTTTGCAAATTTGAAATATTAAAAAATTAAAATTTTAAATTAACTGAAACTTCTGCTTTGTTTTTATATATCTCAAGAGAGCAAAAGAGATGGAAAATTTGCATTTTTGGATGCCATGTGTTAAATTTCAGCAAATCATTAAAAACTATTGTCCTTTTCATTTTACTTTCAATTAACAGTGTGTAGCATTTTTTTTTCAAAAAAATTGATTAATGTAGAATAGCATGTAACTGTATTTAATTATTTCAAAATCATAGGAGGAAACTGTAGGAAAATCTTAACTCCTACTGTATGGTATTTCAGTTAGAACACATGGAAGGCTTTTGAGGGACAGGTGCAGCTGTCAAACTAAACTCCAGTGAATGCAACATCAGTTTTTCCATAGTCCTAAGCTTTGGGGAATCCAATGCTATTTCTTGTCACATACGTCATGAACTGTTTTTGCAATTTTCTGCAGGGGGGTCATTTAGAGTTTCCATCCCTTCATCCTAAACTACCACATTTTGTGTTATTCTGAATCAAAATTGGAAGAGCTGATCAAGACCACCATGTTCTTTTAATAATCACGACCAAAAATATGTGTTTGGATAAGGTAGAGCAAAATGTCATTGATTTTCTAAGTGAACTCTCAGGTTGTTCAGTAGTTCTTAAAGTGATCTACTCTATTAGTAGAGAGCATTTCAATTACTGGGTACCTTGCTCTCTTATTTATTGACTACAGTTTAAAAAATTTTTGTGGTATGTAATTTTACTTTTATTTCTATCATTATTGACCTTCCGAAGTGGGTCTACTACCTACAAATTTACTAAAGTTTTGTGCAGGAACTGCTTATAGAAACCAAAGAATAAGACAAAGCCTTCCCTTTTCTCTTCAACTGATGAAAGAGAATAAAATGGAGTAAAAAGTATTGATGATTCCTGACAGAGAAAGATACTGCTTATCCATGACAAAGGCACTTGAAGCTGTGTCTTTTGCTTTAGCACTATGGCAAATGCCATGATCACCAGTTCAATGGTTGTGAAATAAACAAAATAACTTTTAAAAGAACCATCTTTCTCATGTTTCATATCTTCCATCGAAGTATAGCAATGTTACATTCTCTACTAGCCCAGAAAAAAAAAAAAATTCAGCTCACTTCCCATTCACCTTCATTAATTATTTACTATCATCATTTAATGGGTTATTTACTAGCTGACTCTTTTTTGCTAATTTAAACTTTGAAAAAAAGATGTTAACTACTGTTGGACTGTGCGGCCAAGATCAGTGGCTAGAATGTACCAACACACAGAACATCCATTCTTCTAGCTCACCCTGCACATGAACCACGTGACTTAGAGCTGCGTAGAAGAAAGGCAAATCTAGCCTCTCAGATATCTCCTTAAAACTAACAGTTGGGCTTACAAAAACTATTTTTTTTTCTTGCTATTTTTGTCACCTCTAACAAGCTTACACAAAATCTGCAGAAATAGGAAATATTTAACTTCTCCACCACAGAATCCTTGGGAGACAAAGTTTTCTATTTTGCTATTTCATCTTAAAAAAAAAAAAAAAAAGGAACGTCATTGTGCTTGTTTCAGAACTTAGATTTAAGAAACACATATACACACAAAACCAGGAAGAAAGTTTGGCAAGGCTCCCCTTTTAATACCAGGATGTCAGATGAATTTGGAATTCCTGAAATAAATACTGGGATGATGAGTGCTTCAGATGACATTGAAGAGTTGCCTTTCATGAGTTCACACATAATGGAGAGGCTTGAATGCTTAAGCTGTAAAAGTATCTACATTCATATCATAATCTGTAAACAGAAACCCCCGAAAAATATTTGAAGCTTTTCTTTAAAAGATAAAATTGTATAAAAAAATCATTATTTTATATTTTAGCAATTACCTATCTCCATCTTATCCTAATATATTTGGCTGTCTGAAGATTTAAAATTTAACGAATTGGCCTTAAATAGGAAGAGCCTGCTAAAATTATAATGCTGAGGTGTCTGAAGGTATATAGGGGTGGGGGATAGTCATTAGTCTATTTAACGTATCTATATACATATTTTAAGTGAATCAGTTTTTCATATGTTATTGCTCAGAACAACCTATGTGTGTTCCAAAATTGGTTCAGAATAATATGCTTTTCTGGATTCCAAAGCAACTTTTAGTTTCCTAAGTCAATTAATATTACAGATTTGAGTGATTAATTTTAATTATATCTGCTGAAATTGATTTTCCTTCTGCTAATAATGAAAAGCTTTTCTTGGGAGCTAAAAAATAAGATAATAAAAAGGAAAAAAAAATTCCTTGTATTCAGCTGCAAGAAAATGTCTGGAAACGCGCGCGCACCGCTCAGTTGGAAAGAAAAGCCAGAGAGTGGCGAGGCAGCCAGGGTAGGGATGCATCGGAAATGCAGCGGCTGCCTGGCTCACTCGCCAGCCGGGGCCCTCGGCATAAAGGCTGTAACGCTTTGCTGGACTCTTCCAACTCCAGGAAAGTTATCTCGGACTGTATTATGCAAAGTCTTGCAAGTGAATTACAAGACAACATGTGTGGCCCGTCACCCACTTCTGTGTCTATCCAATGCAGTGACCCTGTAACCCTTTACCGTTCGGCTGAGAGAAGGAGGAGGCGGGAAGGGGAAGGGGGAGGGGGAGAGAACAAGATAATACAACAGCCAATTCCCTCTGCAAAATTCCCATAGAAGCCAAGACAGCCGCCGACACCGCGGTCGAGGCAGCCGCGATTGCTACTTGGGTTCTCCCCTGCCATAGGCAGGTTTTCCAAGGCACCCTGCTACCTCTCTTTAAAGTATCACTAGGAGGAAAGCACTGGATCCAAGAGGGATCTCCCAGCGAAGAGGTTTTCGATGCAAAGTTGAGACCTCGGAGGGTTGCTTGGCTTCCCTGCCAACGCCACAAAAAAAGGTTTTTAAGCTCGATCTAGGTAGCTCCCCAGTGATCCACCCCGAGATGCGCGAGGTGGCTTTACATCCCCTTTCTCTCCCCATTTCACCCGCGCCGTGTCCGCAGCACCTACCGCGCAGCGGCACACAAACCCTGGCAGCCCCCTCCCAATAAAAGACCCCCAAACTTACCCTCGGTAAGATCAAGCCACAGAGGGGGCCCCCTCAGCCTCCCCTAGTCCCCTTCCAATCATTCAAGGAGACAGTTCTACAACACTTCACCGTCAAATTCAAGCTGAATTGGTCAAAGTATTTATCAGCTTCTAGACGCTTTTTTCGAATCTTGAGCACTGGTAATTCTTGTTTCAGAATTCAAGATTCTTCCTTTTATTATTTATTTTTCTTCTTTAAGCAGCCGCAACCCCAGTTTTGCGCCCCCCCCCCTTTTTTTTATTCACCCACGGACACTTCCAAAACGTGTCGATTGATCCTTTTTTCTCTCCAGATGAAACCACGATCCAGGATTCTCGGGACCCAAAGCCACCTCCATGTAAATCCGACCATCAGGCAAGAAATACAAATGATCAAACAACGTTACTTCTTTCGGCTGCAATCAGATAATCCTACTAATCCAATAGATTTATCTCGATTGGAAATTGACCTCAAAAATGAATCCCTGGCGCTGATGTCCAGTAAAGCGATTTCGTAGCCCTGTTCAGGTGATCGAAAGAACTGTGGCTTCTTTCTTTCTTCCTCTTTTTAAAAAATCTTTTTGCATTCAGGGTGCACTGCTCGCAAAAAATGCCGAGGACCCTGGTTTTCCCCTAATATAGGTTTCTACTCCAAATCGGTGCAGGATGAAAAATGGTACAAAGATACCCCTAGTGGCTTGAGGTGATACTGCAGGGAATCTCACTTTTATTATTATTTTTTTTTAATCCCCTCTCCTCACCTATTTTCCCCCCTCTGCCCTGTAGATAACTGGCTGCTATAGTAGTTAAGAAGAAGACTGAACAGGGATTAACATGAATAGCATATGACTACTTAAGAAGATCGTCTGATCTTTCTTCTTTGTTTTAAAGACTGAATTTCCTGTGCTTCTCTCTCCCAGTATTCCATCTCTTTTTCAACAGTTTTCCCCAATGGCATTTAGTAGCTAAAGTGCCAGTCTGGAGCAGCTTCTGATTTCAAAACAAATATATTTGTTCCCTGAATAACTATAGATACCCAAAGAAACCCCAATCTACCTGAGACATGCTGCTTTCAGAAAAAAAAAATTTTTAATATTTTGTTTTCTTTAAAGTTATACAATTATGAATACATATTTTTTATACAATTTTTTCTCATTTTAGACTTTTGATATTCATTCGACAGAGCCAATGATGGCTGCTATGAGCCGTGGTCAAAAAGCAAGACCGAGGGGTCATTATATAGTTCTCAATGTTGCTTATCTGAACCCTTAGCAATTCAATCATCTCAAGATTACTACTAGCATTTTTGACAGGTTTTAGAGAAAAAGCCAATGCAATAAATTTCAAGATTCCATTTTGGTAAGCAATACTTCACAAACTTTACTCTGCTTACCAAAGACCCAGGAATCTTTTTAAAAGGAGGATTCTGATTTGGTAGGACAAGAGAAGGAATGGAGATTCTGCATTTTTAACAAGCCCTCTGACCACATCCTGATTATCAAGGACTTAGTAAACTTGGGAAGTTGAATTCACTTTCCTGAGTGCATGCAATGGTTGCAAGGACTCCACTCTTAAACTAAATAATTAAGCCTTCTTAGTGTATGAGCAATTAAGGAGTCAAGAAACCTTCCTTCTATTACTGGTTTTGTTATTGATTGACTATGTGACTTTTTGGCCCATGGCTAACTTATCTATTAAAATTGAAGAGTAAACCAAAATAAATAAACAAACATACCTGTTCCTAGATGGGAGACTCAATGCTATAAATTAATAATATAATTATTATTAAAAGCCCAATATAATTTTTCATGGAACTTGAAAAGTTAATCTTAAAATGTGTTTGTGGGAACAAAGGGTCAAACTTGTCAATACAATTTTACATACAATATAATTAAGAATAAGGTATGGATAATTTTCATATTAACTATTGAGACTAAACAGAAAATGACAGTAACTGAGGCAATGTAGCTTTGGATCAGGGATAAAATTAGTCCAATGGAATAGAATAGAGGGATCAGAAATATATCTCTGAATTTATGGGAACTTGATAAATAACAGGTGGCATGAGAGAGCAGTGAGGAAAAGTGAATTCAGGCAATAGAATAGGCATATGAAAAAATTATAATTCATACCTAAATATGTATTTAAGGTAGGACAAAGCCTTAAAGATGCAGAACAAAACTTAAGACCTTTTAGAGAGAAATAGCTTTGTGATTTGGGGTAGATGGGAATAGAAGCGTTTATTAAACATTAAGACATAAAAAGTTAAGTCTATAAAGGAAAAAATGTTATTTTGATATATTAAAATTAAAAATTTATGTGCATCGGGGCCCCTGGGTGGCTCAGTGGGTTAAGCCTCTGCCTTCCGCTCAGGTCATGATCTCAGTGTCTTGGGATTGAGCCCTGCATTGGGCTCTCTGCTTGGCAGGGAGCCTGCTTCTCTCTCTCTCTCTCTCTCTCTCTCTCTGCCTGCCTCTCTGCCTACTTGTGATCTCTCTGTCAAATAAATAAATAAAATCTTTTAAAAAATAAAAATAAAATAAAAATAAAAATAAAAATTTCTTTGCATCAAAAAAGTCAAGGCATAGACTGACAGAAGATATTTGCTCTTCATGTAACCAAAGAAGGATTAGTATCCAAGTACATAAAGCTTTCTTACAAACCTATAAAGACAAAAAAATATGATAGGATAAAATGAACCAAGATGAATAGTCAATTGGCAGAAAAGGATTCTCAATGGCCAATAAATATCTGAAAAAGATACCTTACTTATTAGAGAAATACAAGCTAAAACGATGAGACACCATAGGTATGAAATTGGCAAAAATTTGTAAGTCCAGCAATATGAAAGAATGATGAGAATATGAAGAGACCATGGAAAGCATATTAGAACAGTAACAGTTTAGAGATTGTTGAAGATCCTTATTTCCTAAAATTGAGTCTCTCTACTCCTGTGTATTTCTCTTCACACACACAGAAAAAAAAATTACAAAATTACTTGCAAGAGAAAAAAGAAAAAAAGAAAAAGGAGGAAAAAATATAAACACCTTTAGATAAATAAGTGGGCAAGCACTTTATAGAATAATCACATACTGTGACACAAGAAGCAGTAAAAAGAAAAATGAATGCACTATAGCTATCTGAGTTAGCATGGACATCTCAAATATGCAATCTGGAGCAGAAACAATAAAAGCAGTTTGCAGAAGGATACCTGTGGGATGATACCATTTATGTATCAAGTTTTAAAATGTGCAAAAATTAATTACATATTTTTGAGCATATTTATATGTAGGAAAGGTATAAAAACATCCATGATAATGATAAGCCTGAAATTCTGGGTAGAGGTTATCTTTGGGAAGAATGGAGGTTAATGACATTGGGAAGACATCTAGGAAACTTCAGCTGAATCTTCAATGCTTTATTTCTTAGACTGAATCTTGAGTACACAGATATTTATAGACATTTATAATACTACATACAAATTGTTTGTATGTCTGAACTATTTCATTAAAATGAAATATTTAAACTAGATGAGCTCCGTAAACCCTTTACAGCATTAGAAAATTTTCTAATTAAAATAAATATTTGTAGAAGTGAAAAGAAATAGTATGGGACTTTGGAATTTCATAATGTGCTTTCTTTTTAAAAATCTTTAGTACTTTTTATTTCTAAGAAGTGGAAATGGATCAATACTTATTTGTTTCTACAACAGGTATGAAAATTTCCAGCTAGCAAGCAAAAACCACCACCTAAATGGAGAAAAATGTGGTTGAAATAGGGGGAAAATGTAGTTCTCAACAAGCTCCTTTGTGTACTTTCCTTTGATCTCACATGGAGTAACTACATCTCTGAAAATGTAAAACAGGCAATCAGTTGATCGTGTTCAGTTCTGATCGGTTACCTGGAAACCACCAAAGCCAGAATAGCCCTAAGTCAAACTACAACACAAAAGATAATATCTCCAGAATATTTAAAATGTATATGTAATTTCAAGCAAGGAGGTTTTGTTGATATGAAATACAAGAACTGGAAATCAAATTTCAAAGTCATCAGACAATATTTTTCAAAATTCATTCAAAACTGAAGAAGATATCAAATATAAGAAAGAATTTTTTAGGGCCCAATGTTAGAAGTAAAATGAGTTAGATTAGCATTTAATACCACTCAACTCACTTTGAACTCAAGAAAGATTCCTAGACAAGTCATCAATCAATTTTCAGAACAGTATCCCTAGGCAATAGCCAAAGCAGCTTTGCAATAAAGAAAGGGAGAGGGGACAACTTAATGCCCTTCAGTGACAGAATAAACAAGGGGGAAGAAGCAGATGTAATATTCAAGATTTGGAGAGGCTGACGGATTCTTTCAGCAACCACTTGTTGAATACCTCCTGCCTACTGGTCATAGGACAAAGAATTTCACAAGAGAGTTAACATTAAAACAAATAACCATCATAAACCCATAGTTGGCAATTGGTAATTGATTTGTTCATTGTAAATGGTTAATAGTTATTTTGAATTAATACTTAACCATCTATGCTGAAAATGAGATATTAGACACTAATATAATATTGAAAGTTCATTTTCAGTGTGTTTACGTACTAACTGATATGGCGGAATAAGGTAGTCAATGAAGGAAAAAGAGTAAAATGAGAAGAGGATGAGGCGTGGCAGAGGAAAGGAAGAAGACTGAGGATAAAAATATGAATCGAACTCATTTCTCTCCCTGGTTTTTTACTTTACAGACAAGATAGAAACTTAGTTAATCTTTGTATCCCTCAGAGTACAAATGATTAGTGAATGAATGCCTTAATGGATCAAAGTGTGAAGCTAGTCTGTACATGAAGAAAACAAATCTATTTTCTATATTGGAAAGGCTTGCTAATATCTCTTCAGAAAATGAAATTAAGAGAGGAGGAAAATAAAAAATTACTATGACTAACAATAATGGGAAATGAAAGGCCAAGACTGGCAAACTTGAGTGCCAGTTGGAATATGGGATTACAATTTGATTCTGTTACTAAAATTTCAGCTCTGCTAAAACCTATGGTAGAATTACACATCCTATTTTGGTTTCAGCACTTTGCACAAACAAACAAGTGATTAATTAACGCTGAATGGATCATGAAAAGAAATGGCATAGTTCTACTAAAAAAAAAACAGATAAGAAAGTATTTAATTATTGCTTTTAAGTACAACAACAGTCATTGTGAAAAGAGGGTTATGATTTTGTGGGGCGGGAGATAATTGATATAACGGCACATCTTTTGTGACCAGGTCAAATCAATTAAGTTCTGTCTGGTAGTAAACATTTTAAGATGTTATAAGAGATTGGTATTCTATGTCTATGAAAAAAAAAGAAAACTTCAGAAATACTGTAAAACAGATTTTCTAAAACAAGTCTTGGGAAAATATATTCTTCTACCATCTTCACAACTCCCCTGATGTACCCTCATTTTAAGTGCTCAAGACTTGAATCTAAATGAATGGCAACTGGGAATTATGAAAGGCATAAAAATAAAAAGTATTGCAACATCACAGGCCTAACTACTGCAAAGGTAGCTGTTTATAAGAGGTTCTCTCTACAGGGAAGAATCTGTTCAGACAATCCTGCTTAATTAGAAAAGACTACTTAAAACACTTGACTGATACTGAATATTTCAGGTATGTATTGGGAGAACACACCTGCTTGAATGCTAAATTTACCAGATGCATCTTTATATTTCATGGTTTGAAGACCTGTAATGGAAACCAAGGAAGTAATGATCAAGACTAGATATTTTAGGATGAGACTGTCAGCTAGAGAAATGGGGCTTTAAGAAGATTAGTCTGAGATTCCAAAACATATGTTCAAAGTTCAGGGTCCTAAGTCAGAAATAAATCTAGCTTTTTGAAACAAATTTAAATCATTATGAACTGTTAAAAATTTCTAAACTTTAGTACTGTTATGCTAATAATTAAGAATCTGTTCTGTTTCTTTCTGAAGGAGCACTTTTTTTTTACATCTATAATATATATTTAATCGGTACAATTATTCTTTACTTAAAAATATGTAAACTTTCATCTTCAAAGATTTTAGCCGTTAATAGCTTACTACATTATTATGTTACACAATATTTTATTTTAGAATGCAGATTTTTATATATTTGTGAAATTGATTAATATTTATATCAATCCTCTAATAACTTCATAGCAGATTCTCTATTTTAGCTGCTTTTGACTCCATTATACCATGATTGATTTTAATCCATTGAAGTGTGTCCTAGAATTAGCTAAATTATATAAAACGATCTTAAGGATTTTGTTGGCACTGAATAAATATAACCAGAAAACCATCCTGTGGTACAGCATCCATTAAAGTTTATTTTATATTAGTTTATCTGAGTCAATTTGTCCAGTGTTAGTAAAATTTACCATAAACTTTGACTTAATTATGGAAAAGTCACATGAAAATTAATGATCTGTAGTTCAATCTAGAAAAGGAAAAGTTTTGTTACATCCCAATCGCATTGCCATTTCACTGACTTCACATAACACGAGTTGGTACTATTCCTTCTCTGGATAGGATTTTATGTAAATTACACAATTAAAAATAAACAATAGCCTGAATTTTCACTTTTATTCAATTAGTGATTTGATAAGCATCATCTACCTATCCCAAAATATTTGGCTTCATAATTTCCTAACATATTAAATAAAGGAGACCTTTAAATCACATCTTCAAAAGGAACAGATCTCTCTCTCTCTCTCTCTCTCTCTTTCAAACTTTCTCTCTCCCCATGTGTGCATGTGTCTGTATCTCTCTCTCTTTCCCTCTGATTCTCTCTGTCTCTCTCTAAGAATCTCTGAACACATAAATCCACCTCTTTAATTTTTTATCATTTACATTAAATCAGAAATTATGTCACAAATATTTCAAAAGGACTAATTTTCCTAAAATCACTTGTATTTGGTTTCAGAGCTTATTTATTTTTATTGTACTTGAATAAAAATTATTCCTGCTGACATAGAAACAAAAAAATACAATGAAGTAACCATATTATAATGATATATTAAAAAGAGAATGGTCAAACTATATTATACTCAATGCATAAGAAGTTGTTCAATCTTCCCAGCATCCATTCTGAAAATCATAACTCTCAGCCTAAGCACTGTGGCTTTTTCTCTAAAAATTTCCCAAACCTTCCTAGAATTGAGATTATTCAGAGAAAGTAATGTTTAAAAAGTTCAAAGAAAGATTCATTATGTCACAAAGTTGATAGATTACCAGGGTAAATAGCTTACATGTTAATAGAAAGTTGACCTATTAAATCAAGATCCAACAAGAGTATAATTCTTGACTATCTGTAACGTATTAAACCTAATTCACAGTTCACATCCTCATCATGTACAAGTCTGATAAAGGATACAGAAAACATCTCATGGCTGAAATTCGTTTTACCAGGACTCAAACTAATCATTAAAGCAAGTAGAATCCATTTGAACTATGGCCCAAAGAATTGTAGTTTTATAGTCCTTCTGTAGAGTCCACAGATATCCTTTTGCTAAACAGAAAAAGACCTAAGAAAGCAAGTGACTAAAGTCACCAAGGCCATGCTGCGGTCAGCAGCATTACTAGATGAGAAACCATTGCACCATGCCACTTTAGACTTGCCTTTTTGTTTGGTTGGTTGGTTGTTGGTATTAAAGTGTCACTGTTCTTAAAGTATTTGAGCATACCCAAATTTCAAAAATTCCAATTAACCAACCAAGAAAGCACATTTAACATACTTAAAATAATGAGCAGAATAATGGCGCTTCGAAGATGTTCACATCTTATCCCTGGAAACTATGGATATGTTACCTTATATGACACAAAGGACTTTGCAAATATGATGAGGTGAAAGATCTTGAAATGGGCCCAAGGTGTCCTCTAAAAGAAAGGCAGGAGATTCAGAGTCAGAGAAATAGTTTTGATAACAGAAGCAGAAATCAGAGGCAGATAAATGGAGAGAAAGGGATTTGAGGGTGTTACACTCCTGGCTTAAAAGATGGAGGAAAAGGCCATAAACCAGGGAATGCAGGCCACCTCTAGAAGCTGGAACGGCCAACAAAGTGGATTCTCCTCTAAAGCTTCCAAAAGGAATGCAGCCCTTGCAATCTCACTTTAGACTTCTGACTTCCTAAACTTCAAGTTAACAAATTTGTATTGTCTTAAACCACTGAAGTTGTGGTAATTTGTTAGAGCAGCAATAGGAAGCTAATACATTTCATTAAAAATATTAAAAATATTTTATGGATGATCCATTCTGCCCAAGAGAAACATGAGCTACATATGCAATTTTTTAATTTTATTTTTTATGAACATATAATGTATTATTTGCCCCAGGGGTACAGGTCTGTGAATCATCAGGCTTACATGTTTCACAGCTCTCACCACAACACATACCCTCCCCAATGTCCATAACCCAGCCACCCCATCCTTCCTCCAACCCTCAGCAACCCTCAGTTTGTTTCATGAGATTAAGAGTCTCTCATGGTTTGTCTCCCTCCAGATCCCATCTTGTTTCATTTTTCCCTCCCTATACCCCGTGAGCCCCCACCCTGCCTCTCAAATTCCTCATATCAGAGAGATCATATGATAAGTGTCTTTCTCTGATTGATTGCTTAGCATAATACCTTCTAGTTCCATCCATGTCGTTGCAAATAGCAAGATTTCATTTTTTGATGGCTGCATAGTATTTCATTGTATGTATATACCACATCTTCTTTACCCATTCATCCACTGATGGACATCTGGACTCTTTCCATAGTTTGGTTTTTGTGGACATTGCTGCTATATACACTCAGCTGCACATGCCCCTTCAGATCCCTACATTTGTATCTTTAGGGTTAATACCCAGTAGTATGATTGCTGGGTCATAGGGTGGCTCTATTTTCAACTTTTTTTTTAAGATTTTATTTATTTATTTATTTATTTGACAGAGAGAGAGAGAGAGAGAGATCACAAGTAGTCAGAGAGGCAGGCAGAGAGAGAGGGGGAAGCAGGCTCCCTGCTGAGCAGAGAGCCCTATGTGGGGCTCGATCCCAGGATCCTGAGATCATGACCCGAGCCAGAGGCAGAGGCTTAACCCACTGAGCCACCCAGGCACCCCTATTTTCAACTTTTTGAGGAATCTCCATACTGTTTTCTAGAGTGGCTGCACTAGCCTGCATTCCCACCAATAGCGTAGGAGGTTCCCCAATTCTTGGCATCCTCACCAACATCTGTCATTTCCTGACTGACTAATTTTAGCCATTCTAACTGGTGTGAGGTGGTATCTCCCTGTGGTTTTGATTTGTATTTGCCTGATGTTGAGTGATGTTGAGCTCTTTTCCATGTGTCTGTTGACCATCTGGATGTCTTCTTTGCCGAAATGTCTGTTCATGTCCTCTGCCCAATTCTTGATTGGATTATTTGTTCTTTGGGTGTTGAGTTTGATAAGTTATTTACAGATTTTGGATATTAGCCCTTTATCTGATGCTGCATATGCAATTTTAGATTTTCTAGTATATAATTTAACAAAAGAAAAAGGTGAAATTAAATTTACTAATATATTTTCTTTAGCCCAATATATAAAAATAAAATTGTTTTGATAAGTAATCACTATTGAAAATTATTAATAAAATATTCTACATTTTTTATAAAAGTCTCCTGAGTCAAATGTATATAATGGATATCTAGGTGTCTAGAGCACATCTCAATTTGGACTAAGTCCACTTCTAGAGCTCAATAGCCATATATGGCTAGTGATGACCATACTGGATAGCATAGCTTTATACTGTAAGAAACAAGTTAAAAAGAAAATTCATATATTATTCTACAGATGATTCTAATATTCTCTTACCTATAACAATCTAGATTAAGAAACACAAAGGTGTCTAAAAAAATCAGGATGGCTGTACAGCCGATTTTCTGGGATGTGTACTTAAAAAGAAAGATCAGAAAAGGAATAAAAACAAAAGAATAACATGAAAGAAGAGTATATTTACCTAATGATACTGAGTTGTCTGATGTTTGTGAAAAATGCTAAAGATAATAGAAAAAAAAGTATCTCTGGCATTTTCAGAGCAAAAAGATAACCAAGTATAGGATAAGAATGACATTGCTTGGGGCCAACTGTGTAATAATGAAAAAATGAACAAAAGAAAAGCAGAACTATTAAGCCCTGGCTTCCAATTTCTCCATAGAAAAGAATGATGTTTGAACTGGAAAAAAATATGATGGTAAGAAAATGATAAGGAAGCCTGAAGGTGATTTAAATTAGTTTTAAGATTCCAGGTCCAAATCAGTTACCTAATGGGATACTAAAAATACCTGAAGATGTGTTCTTGGAACCAGTATCTAATATCTTTGAGTCACCATGGAAAAGTGCCATAAAAATTGTTAACTGTCCTGGTTTTCAAATAGAATTCCAGAAACTGATGTTTACTATTATTGACATTAATTGAAATTCTAGAACCCATGCTCACATGAGTTCACTAAATACATGACAAGTAAGGATAAAATCTTTTTTATTAATTACTGGAATGGCAGATCAAAAAATGTAGTTTTAACTGTTTATTTTGATTTCATGCAAGGCCCTTTATAAAAAAAAACCACTGAAAATTTTCTTCTGGACAAAATTGTGAAGTATAGGCTGGATGTAGTTGAGTAGATCTTTTGAAAGTTCAACAGTCATTCTTGTGTAGCATCCACTGAATGTTCTTTGATGTTTACTTCTCTTCTCCCTTTTTGAGGGTTAAAATTTCTGAAAGAATTTGTTTTGTAATCAGGCCTTTCCATTAAACAAATTAGTCTAATGATGGGTATGAATGAGATGCTTTAGCAGAAACCTGCCTTAGACCATGGACTTTTAAATAGATTACTTAAAGCCATTGACTATTTTTGGAATTGTGCTTTTCAATGATGCTTTTTCAAGTTATTTATAAATAGTTTGATATAAAGTATTTAAATAGCAAATTTTAAATTGAATGTTAATTTAATTTAATCAAATTTGACTCTAAATTCTCTGTGTGTCCTCTATTGCAATATAGAAACCAAGGTCTCCTTATTTTCAATTTATTCACTAATATAAATATTTCTATTTAATTAATCAGCCATATTTTTATCAAAGAGTATTTCTTATTGGTGGTACTTAATTGGATTGCAAAGAAATCTGGGTTGTAAATAGAGTTGTTTTAATAAAAGCTTCAAAATCAATCTAAATTTAAGATAAATCAATCAAAATACAACTCAATACCCAATCTTAATTTTGGCGGCATGCGTTTCAAGTGAATTTTAACGATATAATGGCAATGTTCTTTAATCTTTTTTGACTCCTAATCCTGGCAAAATTAGATAAACTTTCTCTATCCTCTCTCTCCCCAAATATACCAAGAAGTAGACCAGAAGCAATAACAACAAAATAATTATAATAATAATAATTGTAATAGAAAGAAAAAAGAGAATAAAAATCTCAATATAGCTTGTCTCCCTCCTCTCATTCTATCTTCTCCTTTCTACCTCTCTTATTTTAAATAAAAATAGATTGCTATATATAGTATAATTATATATTATATTAAATATATTAAATATTTTAATACACATATCATAAAATATACATGATATACAAATAAGGACATACATAGCCCCATGCGGTTATCACAAAGACTAACATTTTTACCTACTTCTTCGCTCCTGAGCACTCTTGAAGGAACGAAGATTTAACAATCATAACAAAAATAATGTCAACTTTAATTTGTTTGATATATCTACTCATCTTCTGTATTTGGTTCTTATTCTTATGTATGTCTTTCAAATTTGAGCGGTACATATAATTTTTCCTACTTTTACGGAAAACAGAAACTCAATAACACAAAATGACCTGCTGTCACTAACAAGGGATTAAACTAAAATTGCATTCAAATTTAAATCCAAGCTTCTTGGAGCACCTGGGTAGCTCAGTCCTTAAGCATCTGCCTTCTGCTCAGGTCATGATCTCAGGGTCCCGGGATGGAGCCTCACATCAGGGTCCCTGTTTAGTAGGAAGCCTACTTCTCCCTCTCCCCGCTGCTTGTGTTCCCTCTCTCACTATGTCTCTCTCTCTGTCAAATAAATAAATAAAATCTTTAAATCAATCAATCAATCATCAATCCAAGCTTTTTGTACTTTCTTTTCACTGTGATGGGGAGTAAGCTCAGAGCTGGTGAGTAGGGACACTGAAGAAATGACTCAGTACTAGGAGTTCATATAAAGGGAAGGTCAGTTGTAATGACTCCCAAAATGAGAAGGGATTACCTTTGGGTAAAGGGATGACCCATGCACTTCTCAAGAGGCAGGGATTAGTCCAGATTAGGTTAGCTTCAATGTCCCTGCCTCACACAGGGCCAATGTTGCTGACTGTCCTGGAGAGCAGTAAAGGGTAAGGGTGTCCCCTGTAGCAAGACACCATGGTGATTTCACCCATTGGGAAGACAGACCTATGTACTACAGTGAGGCTCTACAAAAGGAAGGCACCGCCAAGAATTCAACTTTGGAGCAGTTAGCAAAACCTCTTTATATGACCAGTTGGCTGAGAGAAAACACCCAGGCTGCCACAGCCAACACTCTGGTTTGCTAGCAGAAGAGTTGGTTTCCCTGATTATCTGGGAAAGGATGCTGCCTAGAAACGAAAGCCAAGACCAAACATTGAAAGATGTAGCTAGATGCACCAGGAAAGCATGGTCAGCGTAGATTATGACAGTAGAGGAGCCAACTAGGGTTGGGGAGATAAATTATAGAGGACCGGGTAACAGCAAGATTCTTTACCCAGGAATTGCAAGTACCACTGGACTTCTTGACATGGACCCATATAGGTTCAGGTCTGCATGGTTGTGCCAGCCTCCTCACTGGCCTCCACTCCCCTTACCTAATTTTCTTTCAGTCTATTCTTCACACAAACACCAAAATAATCTGTTTCTAAAATAAATCTAGTTGAAATACTTATGTATTATTACCAGGATTAGCGGTTCTTGCCATATTTGCCCACTAGAATCACTTAAGGGGGAAGTTTAAAAATACCAGTACTTGCTTGGGCCTGCCTCTCTGCTTCCTACGAACCAATTAAATCAGAATCTCTGAAACGAGTGCTGGGTCACCAACGTTTTTAAAACACTCCCAAATGATTCTTATCTATAGCACAAGTTAAGAACACTGACCTAGAGAGTACATTTTAGATGCCAAAGAATTGTAACAAAGCTTTCTTAAATGATATGTGTAGGACTTGCTTCAGATCGATCTGAATTCAATTCCTAAATATTTCACTTGCTCATGACACTTTATTCCCTCTGAATTTCTCTTTCTTCATCTATCATATGGAAATGGCTACAATAAGTGTGGGAAGGCAGAATTATCTATTTCCTTCAATCTTTAGTCCTCCTACTCTTTCTGTGTAGAGAAAGATCTTTAACACGCGTCTAAGTTTGCTATTAGGTATTAACAGGAGAAAGGGCTACTGCTTTTGTAAATATTCTATTAAATAAACACCACTACCATGAACAGAAAACCAAACACCTAAACCTACTCTCCAGAACTCTGTGAGGAACATACAATGAACAACAGATACATAGTAGTTCAATTTTATTCATGTTCAAAGAGTGAATTAGTAACTCAAGAAAACATCTTGGAATGTAGGGTAACTATCACTTTCCAGTGAATTATATAATGTTCACTAATATTAATTTTTCTTTTAATAAAACTCATTCTGATACACCTTGAAATGTGTGGAGAAAACTGCCCAGTACAAAGATTTTTATCTCCTATCTAGGTACAGGAACTTGAGCCAAAAAAAAGTGTGAAATAAGAAGTGTGACACTTCCATTAAATCACCAGATTCTTCATGCCAAGGGCATTTTGATGTAAGATTCTCATACATAGAAGCACCTTTTGGCATAGGTGATATTTTCCTTAAGTCTATCAATCATTTACAAAATACAGTTCACTAAGTACTTCAATAGGTCTAATTTTAATTTGACTATTAAAAGGAAAACTTCTTGAGACAAGAGAGCAGATAATATTTGTTCCTTTTTATGATTGAAGAAATTGGGGAAAACTGACTTCCCTATGGCTGCTCAGTGCTTTGCCACATGCAGAAAATCAAACCTTGGACTTCCAACCTGATGTTCCTTCTAATAGTACATATTGTTACTTTTTTTTCCCCTAAATTCGCAGAAAGACCTCAGATAGACTATTCTTGTAGCTATCAAAACAGTTTTGTGGAGGTTTAAGTTTTCAACAACAACAAAACATGTGAAATTATAAGGAAATATTTCAGGTAAAAATGGAACTGATATAGTAGAAGGGAAGGGGGCAGGGACCAAGAGCCATGCTCCTCCATTTCCACTGGCAGCAATCCCTAGGAGGGCAACTTGCAGCGCCATTGCAAAACCACTTGCTTCTTTTATAGATAAGGAACAAAGTCTCAGAAATCAAGTGATTTGGCCAAGAAGCTCACGGCATTAGTGACTTCGTGTCTCCTGATTCCTAATCAAGTGCTCTTTCTCCTGTGTCATAATATCTTCTAGATCATGTGAGTGTAGATAGCCTTGTCTGCCACCTCTAAGTTGCTTACCTGCTTTCCTGTCTGGCCACTCTCCTGCCATACATTACTTTTCCAAATGTGCTAACCTCCATGTGTTTTTTTTCAAGTCTACCATGTCGTGGTTTTTTCGTTGTTGTTGTTGTTTTTGTTTTTTGTTTTTTGTTTTTTAAGTAGGCTCCCTCTCCAGTGTGGATCCCAATGTGGGGGTTGAACTCATGACCCTGAGATCAAGAGTCAGAAGCTTAATCAACTGAGCCATCTAGTTGCTTCTACCATGCCCTTTATTAACCATTAAACTTTTGCACATGGTTTTCCCTGTCTGGAAAGTTCTCTCTTTGAATGCCCTCTTTCCCAACCCATTCACCTTTTTAACTTCCACAGATCCATCAAACCTTACTTTAGTTAGCACTGACTCTAGAGACCCCTCCATAACACTACCCACCAACCCCACCCCTCACTATCACTCCACCCCACTCCTTACCTCTCCCACTCCCAAACTGGGTTAGGTAGTACACTTAGTTAACCTATGCTTTTCTTTATCTCTTAACACACTTGTACTTTCACTAATTGCTCTTTGAAGGAGAGAGTCTTGACTTTTTCTACCTTTACTCACCAGTATTTTTAACCTATTCAGTGTCACAATAAACAAGAAATGCAAGAATGAATAAATGCTATTTTCTGAGTAATTTCTTACAATGAAGCATGAATGTGGTACAGTGTAGTACACATTCCAGGGAAGCAAGCCTCACTTGAACTGGCTGCATATGCTATATTATGCTGCCAGAAAATAGGGCAGCCATGATCCTCAGCACTTCCTAATTTGCAGCTCTAGAACTTTCTGCCACCATGACAGAAAAACCTTGCCAGATACCTATAATTAAACAATCTAATCCTTTATTCATATATTTGAACAGAAAACCAGAAACAGCAAGCATTTGAGGAAAACCAATAGCATTAAAAAGGAATAATAGATAAATAGAAAAAAAAACCTGGTAAGGAAATATATTTAAGGAAACAAAAGAAAAAATATATATTTTAAAATTTAAACTGTTACTTTTAATGAGGCTCAAGGGACTGCTATTTTAAGAAAACAAACACAGGCTTCTCTAAAAACACATCTATAAGAAAAAAAAGAGCTTTTATAGAATTTAAATACTGAAATGAAATTATGTAATAGAAGCCCTAAGTAACCAAATGCACATGGGCTGCAGATTAATTTATAAACCAAAAGGGGAAGTAAAAAAAATACCTCCTTTAAGAATTAAGACCTAATGAGGAAACATTTATATGCAGGTTCACAATTCCATGTTTTCCCTTGGTTTCTTTTACTTATGTTGTTTTAAGGAAAATTTAGTATAATAATTTTATTAAATTATGTCTAATAAAATATTTTCAAGTTGTTCACAATGCTATCATAAAACTGAATGGAAAATCCAGTACATTATTAGTGTAAAATATTCTTGGTTGGAGAATAATTTTACTGTACTTTTTAGGAACCATAAGATTTCCATTGTATTTTTGCATTTTTCACCTTGGGCAAAAAAGTACTCAGAAAAGAAACACAGTGTTGAAGAAATAAGTCTTGGAAATTCCTTTTAGTTAAGAAGCTATATTTATTTCCCTAACTTGTTTGTTTAAACAATTTTTTAATAGTTTTGACTATTCATGAAATATCTTAAATTGTTATTTGTAATAATTTAGCTTCAGGATTTTGATGCCCAATAGATTTCTTTGTTAAGAAGGAAAATATCTCCCTTTCCTTTATTCATGAGTGCTGGAGGTAAACCTAGATTAGTGATTTAGTTATGTCTTTTATGGATTAGCAATAACCCAAAAGAAGAAAGACCACATATGAAAAGATGCTCATTGCAATATAATTTATAATAGCAAAATTAGGAGCAGTCAAAATATACAGAATTAGTAAAATATTTAAGAAAAATATGGTAATATAATTGATAAACATTATTAGATTACGCAGAAATAGGAGAAAATGTTCAAGATACAATGTAAGTGGAAAAAAAAAAACAGTATTCAAAATTAAATTTGTGCTCCTATTCAAATTACATAAAAATGCCAACATTTGAATTTGAAGAAATTTGGAAAAGAACATAAAACTTTTTTGTTTTAGGGATGCCTGGTTGGCTCAGTTGGTTAAGGGGCTGCCTTCGGCTCAGGTCATGATCCCAGCATCCTGGGATCGAGTCCCACATTGGGCTCATTGCTCAGCAGGGAGCCTGCTTCTCCCTCTGCCTCTGCCTGCCACTCTGTCTGCCTGTCCTCACTCTTTCTCTGTCTCTCTGACAAATAAATAAATAAAATCTTTAAAAAACAAAAACAAAAAAAACTTTTTTGTTTTATTTAAGATTTTTTAGAGGGAAAAATAACAGAATTTTCCTTCTTTCCTATCAGTATCCCAAACTTACAGAGATTAAGAGTACCCCAAAAGAAAAGAAACTGATTCAGTTTTGAACTAGTAGTAAAATGTATATGTGGTTGATACACTCAACTCTGCAATAAAATGGGGGTCTTGAAATTGCTGAATCTGCTTTCTCTAATTTATCTCATCTTACCCACAGTGACCATATTTAATGTAGAAATAGAAATTTACATATATACCAATTTATAATGTTTTGCTTTGTTCTGTTTACTTATTAGATCGCCAGTTTATTATAAAAAGATATAACTCAGGAGCAGCCAGATGGAAGAGCTGTATGGGGCAAGGTGTGACAAAGGACCTCTCTATGTGTACCAGTCTCCCCCAAATCTTCAGGTACCCATCAACCCAGAAATTCTCCAAACCCCATATACTTTTGGGTTTTATGGAGGTTTTATTGCATCTGCATGACTGATTAAATCACTTTATAGTTTTCAAAATATAGACACACACATACATGCATTTATTCAATTCTCTTAACCATGAAGCATGGCTAAAGTAGATAAGGGAAATCAGTATTATAAAAGAAATAGATACTATAGGTATTATCTTTTTCAATAGATAAGAATAAACGGGTTAAATGAATTTAAGATTCCACTGGGGCAAAGGATGAAACCCATTTCCAACCCTTTCTTCTACATTTGCATCATCTCATGCCACACTTAATAAAATCATTCATTATACATTTAACTTACAGAGGATAGTTTTTTGTTGTTGTTGTTTGTTTTTTGTTTTTTGTTTTTTGTTTTTGGTGTTAAGAATGAAGGAAAATTTTGGTTCCTTCTGGCAGCCATCAGTTTGTTCTACTATAGGTCTAATTTGCTTTTTGTTTATTTATTCATTTGCTTTGTTTTTTAGATTCCATATATAAGTTAAATCATATGGTATTTATTTTTCTCTGATCTATATCACTTAGCATTATACCCTCTAGGTCCATCCATGTTGTCACAAATAGCCAGATCTCATCCTTTTTATGGCTGAGTAATAGTCCATTGTATATATACACATCATCTTCTTTATCCATTCATCTATCAATGATAAGTTAGCCTGCTTTCATATATTGGCTGTTGTAAATAATGCTGCAATAAATATGGAGTGCATATATATGTTTGAATCAGCATTTTTGTTTCTTTGGGTAAATACCCAGTAGTGAAATTTTGAATTATATGGTAGACCTATTTTTAATTTTTTGAGGAACCTCCATACTGTTTTCCACAATAGCTGTACCATTTATATTCCCACCAACAGTGCTCAAGGGCTCTTTTTTCTCTACCTTCTTGCCAATGCTCATTATTTCTTATTTTTTTTTATTTTAGCCATTCTGACAGGTCTAAAGTGATATCCCATTGTGGTTTTGATTTGCATTTCCCTGATGATCAGTAGTGCTGAGCACATTTTCATGTGTCTGTTGGTCATCTGCATGCAAAATTTTGAGAAAATTTTAATCCTTTACATTTCATTTGTTCATAAAAACTTGAAGACACACCAGGCAGTCTACCAAGTCCCAGAGACAAAGAGATGCCCAAGATCCAGTCCAACCTCAAAGGATTTGTACTTCAGGAAGGAAGACAGCCAAAAAATAGAGGTATGAGTCAATGTGTTAACTGCTGAGGCAGAGATATTGATAATACACAAATAAGGAAATGTTGACTCATTTGTGGGATGGGTATAAAGGCTAAAAAGTTCGGGGTAAGTACTTGAAAAAGGCCAAATCTGGAGGATGAGTAGCATTTAATAAGATATAGGGCAGAGAGTGATAATATTTTAGAAAGTAAATTTTTTCCAAAGTTAAGGATTTCATAGAACTTTATTAATGGATATCACTAAAGAATCCAATTTTGCAAGGACTATTTAATTCCCAAATAATTTAGTCTTGATATCATACAGTTTGTTTAATTATACATGTTTTGGTGACCTGCTAATTCATATAATGAAGCAATCTGTCTGAATGCTGTTGAAGCTGAAGTTAGGGAATGTCAGCAATGCCTAACAATTAAAAGCCTAGAGGAGAAGCTAGAATCTGTAGCTTCAATATCCATCCTGAAGTTATTTCTCACTGAAATCATGACTCATGAAACTTGTGTATCAGTTAACTCATTTACTAATCAGATATACTGATGGATATTTTCAGGGTCTCTTCAGATTAATTTGAAATAATAAAGTACTATTGTGTAATAACTGCCTGACATCAGCCACTGTTAGCGCCATTAATTATAGTCTTCTATCTCTCCATTATACCTCAACCTTTACAGGCCCATTCTTTACATAATACCACTACTCTTAGCCCCTCTTCTTTCTCTATGAATACTTCTGTCTGCTTTGAGTTTGAGGAGGATCAACATAGTGAGGAATTAAATCTCTATACACAATTATCGGAAAAATCAATTTCATTCACTAAATTCTAATATGCTTAAAACAGTTTTAATTGATACTGCTTTAATTCAATCAAAATAACTGTTCTTCAATACATATATCTATAGTCCTAATAAAATTCTCCCTGTAACATCTGCTGCATCTTCAACTAAATCTGCTGAATTTGAAATTGTCAGATCTGTCAGAACACTTCTTTCTGTCAAAGCACCCAGGGGTAGTATAAATCAGTTTATCTTCATGTGGTAATACATATGACCAAGAAGAAGAGCCATATTCCAAGACCATGCTTCTGGAACTACTCCGTCTTCATCTGTGGTGACAGGTATCTTACAATTGCCTTCTATTTCCCTAGGACAAGTAAGAAACCTACTCTCTGGGGAACTGCCTATGTTTCTTCTATCACTTTTGATACCTACTCTCCTCTAGGCCCCACAGAATTGTTACAAGTAGGCACCAGTTTTCTGAATGCATTCTGGATTCAGCGAAGTAGAATGAGTGAGAACTCAGCAGTCCACGTTTTGGGATTTAGGAGAGTGTGAAAAATATAATCTTGGTGTTCAGTTCCCAATGCCAGTCACTTTCAGAAAATCTCCCTCTTTCCATTTGCATGATGCCCCAATGCATGATACTTGCTCTCACCTTCACATCCACTTCGCCCTTCGTCTGTAAGGCAGCCTATCTTACTCTAGTTAGTCCATTTGGGAGACCTGGAGGTAACTACCCTTACATTCTTTGTCTGGCCACGTGCCCTCTTCCTCATCCTCACAGAGTCCATTTACCAGGACTAGTGTTACACTCCTCTGTTGCCTTTCAGCCTCACCTTGGTTATAACCTAGCTTGACATCCCCTCCAGCTCTGTCCTGCACTCCTTTTCTCTCATCTTCTTCATACTGGGCTTCCCTCTTAGCAGGAGTTGGTCCCATAATTCTTCCTGCTCAACAGTTGACCCCAATATTTTTAGTCTATAAGTTACATGAAAGCAGGAAATTTTGCCCATCGCCATATTCTTAATTTCTAAAAAATAGAAGTAGCTAATGCATATTAATTTGAGTGAAAGAATGGATTTTCTTCATAAATTCCTGTTAGCTTTCTGACCTCTTCATAAGAGATAATTCTTGTAAAACAAGATAGAAGGGTTAAAACAATAGTATATCATTCAAAAGAGGTTAGGCTAGACTATAATAACAACTTTAAAATCTCAGTTTGTTTATAGCCATAGAGATTGACTTCTTGTGTATGCCCATGTCAACATGATTCAGCAGAGATTCTGGTCTTCACAATCATTGAAGGGTTCAGGGACTGAGGGTGGGACCAACTTTTGATGCTGCTATCTCCTCATGAGTCCAGAATTCACATAGGAGAGGAGACATTGAGAATTGCATGCTGGCCCTTAAATGTTCAAACAGCATATCTTTAAACATCTTCTTATATGGACAAAATAAGTTATATGTGACAATCAGTCTTCAAGAGGGCATGGAAGTGTAATCCTCCCATGACCCTGGATAGAGAACTGAAAATCCTGATGAGAACTAGTCATGTTTTACACAATTGGTAACAAAGTATGATATCCTTAAACATTAATTTCTCAGTAAGATCAGCAAACTTCTACTTAATTTTTTTTTTTTTACTTAAACAAGGAGGATGGATAGAAATCTGCATTCTTCATTATTAATCCTATGTCCCTATATTTTCTCTTCACTCAGATCTATAAAGAGCATAGAGATAAATACAGACACTTAACAGAAACCTATGCCTACAATAGATAGAAGGTGCGATGAAAAAGCAAACTTTGGGCCAGGGGGGAGAAATACCTGGTGTGCCTGTATGTTTATGGAACAGGAAGGAGGCCAATGTGGTTGCAGAGGGTAGAGTGGGCGGGGGGGGGGGGCACAGGAGATGAAATCAGACAGGTAATAAGGGTAGATAGTAGAGTTTTGTTTGCTCCTATAAGGATTTTGTCTTTTATCCTGGGAGAGATGGAAACCCTTTGCAGGATATTTTATAAAGATTCAATGTGCTGCTTTGTTGAAGTGGATGTAGATGGGCAAAGGTAGAAACAGAAAGACCAGTGAGAAGCCTACTGCAGAAATCCAAATGGGAAATGCTGATGACTCTAATTAGGGTGACAGTAATGGAAATGAGGAGAAGGGGATAGGATTCTTATAAATTTTGGAGGTAGATCCAAAAAGAATATATGAGGGTGTGAGAAAAAGAAGTGACCCAAGGATGTTTCTAAGGTCTGTAACTTTGTTGCATAACAGTATTACATTTTCAAAAATCTCAGTAAAATGTAAATCTCTTTAAGGGCAAACAATTCAAGCAGATTGGAGAGAATCAAAGGTCCTGGCAATGCTAGGGATCCCTAATTAGATAAAGTTGTGGCTTTTCTTATCTTTTCAGCAACATAATTTTATTACTTGATGTTAATAAATGTCTCTTGATGGTAGATAAATTTAAGTCATTCCTGGGATTTTGGTGTACATTTACCTATACTTATTGAACTTCACTTAGCTTTCCCTATAGAAATACTTATTTTTCTGAATTTCTCAAGCATTAGTTTTTCAGGTAAAGGTAGGGCATCTCTAAAAGACCCCGTTGATGTTTTTCAACCAACAAGTGCATGCACATTATCAATAATCCCATACTATTTGTGATTTTGTATCTAACAGTAATTCACTCAGAGCAGGTGCATTGTGTTCCATTGTACAATGTTTGAGGACTGCAAAGCTGCAGGCTTGTGCTGTAACCAGTTCATGTCCTCAGATGACCCAGTGTGGAAACAGGCTTCTCTACCACTGCAACATTTCAGAATGATAGGAATGGCAGAATCCCCATCATCTCAGTGAAAGCTGTGGGTAGAATAGGCTTTGTGTGTGTGTGTATGTGTGTGTGTGCATGTGTGTGTGTGCGTGTGTGTGTGCGCCTGCGCATGTGCGCGCATGTGTGTGTGTGTGTGCAGGTTGTAAAGAGAAAAATTTTACTTAGCTTTGGATTTGTTAGGTCAAGTTTATTAAATATCTCAGTCAAGATGTCCAGAATGTAGTACTGATTCGTATTTTCTAATATGAATCAGGAATTTAAAAGAACTTCTTGGGAATGATGTAACTTTGAAAAACTATGGCATATAGAAGTTGTTTTTAGCCATGAGACTGGATGAAATAACCACAAAAGTGAGTGTAAGCACACAGGATGAGATCCAAGAACGGAACCTCAGGACACTCCAATATTAAAATGTCTAGATGAGGAGGAGTAAACCACCAAAGAAGACTAAGGAGTGACAATTGAGGGTCACTGCTGGGAAAATAAAGTAAGATGATGCCTAAATGCTCTTCATAAGCAGTAAAGTGCTACATACATTTAAGTTCTTGTCATCTTTAGTGCTGAATTAAGCCCACTTATAGCATTCTTCACTGCTAAGACACACATGTATGTCCACATGGACACACTCTGATCCCTGTTTACTTCTCTTTAGGATTATCTCTAACTGTATTCCTCCACATTCCCCAGCATCTGGTCAAATGGCACTAGCTCTCATTCCATGGCCATGCTTCTCTACATCTCTCCTTTATTCTTCAGCTCACATTTCAGTCTGAAATGTCTTTATCCTTTTCACTCTTTAAAAACTCCAACTGTGCTAACCTCCCATGGTCCAACTTCTTCAATCCTTTTGCAACACTACTTAAAATACCGAACCATTAAAACATTGTTCTGCAATGTTTTATAGCCTTCAGCAGATTATACCTTGTACTATCCTTGTTAATGTACATGTTTCATCTCTCCTGCTGGCTGGTTAAATGTCTTACAGACAGATGTCTTAAATAATCTCTGTATTTCTCATGGCACCTAATTTAATGCTTAATATGTCATACGGGCTCAATACATTTTTTTAACAATTCAATGATTTAACAATTCAATTTATTTATTATAAAATAATAAGTATATGTTAATTTTGAGCAATGTCTCACTTCTTTTGCAGAGAAAAGTCTTCAACTAATATTTATCTTATGATACAGTACTTGGTCTCTAATTTCAATTGATTTTACATTATTGCCAAACATATTTAATGTCTGCTATTGTATTTTCTAAGTGGAAGTCTAGTCCAAAATATAAGGTCTGCAGAAAAGCTAATACTGACCTACACCTGGTGGATACTTAAACAATGGAAAAAAAAAAAAGTCAATCTTCTGAATGCTTTACAGTTACAGGAGTAAATAACCAGTTAGCCCTCCTTCTGTCTTTCCTTCTTTTCTTCTCCCAATGTCTTTCCTCTGTCCCTCCTACCCCTTCTTTACCCCCGCTTCCTCCTTCTTTTCCTCTCTTTCTTTCTTTTACTCAATTTCCTTGTTAAAATTCTATACTTAGATACTTAGAAGAAAAGTCTTAATGCTCAGATTTACTCTAAAGCTGACCCAGACAAAGTAATGTTATCACTGAAGTCAAATAATAATATACTTTAAGGTTTTTCATTAATGATCACATGTATTCTCTTCATGAAAGAAAATATTTCATGTATTATTTTAAAGTCCACTAATATATATCTTTAGTTATATAATATATGATTCATCTAGCGTTTAGAACATAAAACATTTATTAAGCAAAAACCTTCTTTTAAATGTATACCTAAGTCTCTCTATATATCTTTATCTCTATTGATATCTGCAGGGAGAGAGTTTCATTTAAAATATTTACTCACTGATGGGTCTTCTACTTCTGAATACAATGTAGAAAAATCAAACACTTTCCCTACCACCAAATAATAAGGAAAAACAAGATAAATTAAAAATCATAATATTCTGTGTGGTTAAGCATGGGGGATGCTAAGAAACCTTGATAAAGCAAATTCCAGACAAGAACAAACACTGAATAAGGTAGCCATGAGCATAGCAGCCGCTATGCATTGGGTTAAATGCTTGTCTGGGCAGACACACAGTGAGTCTGCCACAGAGTTTTCAGAGATAAGGTCAAAATCCGCCATGCCTTAGACAACAGCATGGGCCTCGGGATCTGAAAGAGATCCAAATGCTAAAACACATTGTTTGGGCCATCAATTCTTCTCTCTTGAATTTTTCCAAAATGTACTTTTCCAAAAATGCAACAGTGGATGAGAAATATCATGCAGTATTTCCACCACCTTAGATTCTGGGGCTTTGCTAGGGATAAGTCCACAAATAAACCCAACTATCTTAAAGTGCAAGCTCTTTCCTCTGCCTGGAAGTTAAAGTGAGGGAATACTCTTTCAGCATCTTTGTGGGTGGAGCTGACCTGGTAATGTCACTCATATCAATTCATTTTTTTAGCTCATCCTGATACCAAAACCTGACAGGGATATCGCAAGAAAAAAAAAATACTCACTAATAATCCTTCTGAACATAGATGCAAAAGTAGTTAACAAAATATTACCTAATGAATCTAGCTATACATAGAAAAGATTTAATTTGGAGGATTTATCCCAGTAATTAAAGGGAAGCTTAATATTAAAAAATAATCATTCCATATAATTCATCAATTGATGGTTAATACTCATAAAAATTACAATTGATGGAAAAATAATTTTATAGAATCCTATACCCATTTGTGATTTAAAAATATGTACCAGCAAAACAAAGTAACAGGGATTTTTCTTGATCTCATAAAGACTTGTACCAAGAATATACTAAGAAATCAACAGTATATAGATAAATAGCACATTAAAAAATGGTCAAATATTTTAACAGACCACTCACTAAAGAAGATACATGAAGAATGGCCAATTAGCACACATTAAAGTGTTCAACATCACTACTCATTAGAATAACACAAGCTAAAACCACAAGGAAATACAATTTAAAAGGACTACAATTAAAAGGACTAAAAATATCAAATGTTGGCAAAGATGTAGAGCAACTAGAACTCTCATGCAATGCTTATAGGAATATAGAAAGATTCAGCTATTATGAAAAACAACTTGGCAGTTTTTTATATTTACACATTTACCCTAAGAGCCAGAATTCCACTCCTACTTACACAAGAGAAATTAAAAATTCATAGCAGTTTTATTTATAGAAGCCAAAAACATAAAGCAAGTTTAATGTTCATTATCAAGAGAACAAATAAATAGCAGAATGCTATGCATTAGAATACTTCTCGTCAACAAAAAGGAACACATTACTGATAAAGTCAACAACCCGGATAAGTCTTTCAGACCCAAAGAAGTCAAACATATAATTTATTTTTTTCTCTTTTTTAAAAAAATTTATTTATTTTTTAAATAAATTTCTTTTTCAGTGTTCCAGAATTCATTGTTTATGCACCACACCCAGTGCTCCATGCAATACGTGCCCTCCTTAATACCCACCACCAGGCTCACCCAACTTCCCACCCCCCCAGCCCTAAACATATAATTTATGTTGAAGTTATTTTAGTATTGCCTAATACTAATCTATACTAATCTGAACTAATCTATACTAATCTGTAATCAGTACAGTTAGGATAATTATATACTAGTAGATTAGTATAGATTATATTAATGATCCTAAAAGATTAATCTTTACTGATCAGTATAGATTACTAATCATGCTACTGCTTACTAATATTAATCTATGATCATTAAAGTGTGATTAGATTCAGAAGAGTAGTTTCCTGGGATGTGCAGGTGCTGGAGACTGACTAGAATAAAAGCATAATAAAACTTTGGGGGGGGATAATAGAAATATTCCACTTGGGGATGGCAGAAATTTTCCATATGGAGTATTTTTCTCTCATGTGCTGGATTTTCCCTCAAAATCACCACCACACCCTGAAAACAATAGTGAGTTAACTTTCTTTGTTGATTCAGTCCTAAACAAACCTACTTGAAAACATTTTGAGCCAGGGAAAAAACTTTTAGATGGTTTTGTTTCTCTTCTAAAGTAATTTTAAATTATCTTTCATTTCTAGTTTAGGAAACTAATATTTCTTAATTATACTTTTTGAAGTTTTATAGAATTATAATTCTCAGCATGGTTTTGGAAATAAAGTTGATTTAAGTGTTAAAAAATAGGTAATATTTATTTGCTGGTGTCACCATATGGCACGATCGAATCAACTGCTATAACAAAGATAGTAAAAAATAAATTTCCAAGACACAGACAAGTTGAAGCTCTCATGAGCCATCTTAATCAACTTTTCCCTGCTCTTTCTCCCTATTTCTTTCATGTACAAATTTCAACTAACTTATGCCCAAGGGGGAAGTTTAGTCTCCTTTCCTATCTAGAAATCAGTGCTGCCCTGCTTATCAGCCAGCAGAGGGCTCAATGAATGACTTCCCAAGTCCTAACAAAATAGCTAAGAGCACCTCTCCTTCTCTGTTTTGTTAAACATGTAATTTGCCTCTTAAATCTGCATAGGCAGTGTAGCTGATTATTCTTATTACTTGTTAAACTTAACCTCTACTTATGTTCATTCAAACAGTTCTCTTTTCACTTGTCATATATATCCAATTATTCACAGGCATTTTAGTACCTAAGAGGAAAAATCCTAGAATTTTAGAGTTGAAAGTCACCTCTAAGGTTATTCCTGTGAGATCTTTCATTTTTTAAACCTTTTACCTAGGAGGCTCCTTCAACAATACTCCTGACCAGTAACTGCATAACCTCTTGCTTATGAAAAGGACATAAATAGGAATCATATGTGAGGGAATGTATTATACATATGCACAGTTCAATTATCTGGCACCAAAATCTCTTTTGCTGTAAAATCTATTCATTGATCCCAGTAATAAAATCTATTCATTGACCCCAATAACCTACATGGAGTTAGTTCAGTTACTCATCTAGTGGATAGTCCTCCATATATTTATGGCCTCTTGTCAATTCTTTGGATTTTGTTACCAGCTTTGGAAAACAACATAATTTCTTTCCCCACATATCCATATGCAATTAGTTCTCCTTTTATTTAGATTTGTTTCTTAATGTACTAGTTAAATGTGATGATCCCCCACACTTTAGAAATTTTGGAATTGCAAGGCTAATCCTCCCAGTACTTATAATTTGGAGGTATAAAGAACTCCAAAGTTATGACTGGCTTTGTGACCTAACCCAATGCCTCTCAAACTTTAATGGGTGTTGCATTACCTGAAATCTTATTAAAATGCAATATCTGATTCAGTAGTTCTGAGGTAGACCCTGAGAGTATGCATTTTTAACAAGCCTCCATGTTATTGGTCCACAGATCACATTTTACGTAACAGGATCTAAATAGCATTTCTTACACAGGTTTCATTACATTTCAAAATATGCTTTTCTACACTACTGTATTTTATATAAACACACAATTAAGGCAAAACATTAACAGTAGTGCACACACACAATCATTATTTGGTGCATGGATGCTTTGAGTTATGAAAAAAAATATTGTTTCAAATTATCTTGGGTTATTTAGAGGCAAATAATTGTTCAAAACTTATGTGGTAATTAAAAACACTATAACTTTTCTAATCCTCTATCTGTTAATTAAGTGTCTAATTTCTGTAGGCTGACTTCTTTTCCTCCCTACTGGCCAGCTCTCACTTTTACTACCAAAAAGCCTTCCCTCTATTTTCACAAAGGTAAAAATGAATTTATTCTCCAGGGTATTCGGCACAGATACTATAGAAATTTTGTCTTATGTTATGGACATGAATTTTCCATGATTAGTCTATTTCAATATGAAGTAAGTAATTTTTTCTCTTCTAAGAAAAGGATCATCCATTACTTTTGTAATGTAAGTCATCCTCTTACGGCTGGCTTACAAATAGTATTCTCTGTCATTTTGGAAATATTTATTTTACCTAGCTTTCTACTAATTTACTAATAGGAATTATTATAATTTTTTTTAGATTTTATTTATTTATTTGAGAGAAAGAATGAGAGAGGGAGAGAGAGCATGAGAAAGGGGAGGGTCAGAGGGAGAAGCAGACTCCCTGATGAGCAGGGAGCCCGACATGGGACTCAGGGACTCCAGGATCATGACCTGAGCCAAAGGCAGTTGTTTAACCAACTGAGCCCCCCAGGTGCCTGGAATTATTATAATTTTTAAATAATTTATATATAATTTATATAATTAGGTAGTTATATAAATTATTATAATTTATATTATTAATTATATATTATATATTTATAGTATATTATTAATTATAATAGTACCTAAGAACTATATATAGAGCTTTTATTAATTACAACAATAATAAAAGAGTTACTACTACCATTTATTGCTTATATCATGAAAAGTGCTATCACTGTTCATGCTTACAGAATTCTAAGTAAATAAGTATAATTGAGAACATTATAGAGAAGAAATAGAAGTTGACAGATGTGAAATAGCTTGGTCGGAGGTCACCTGAGTAGTAAATGGTTAAGCTGTGGTTTGGAGCCAGATAACTTTGGTTCCATGATCACAATGCAACCCTGCCTGCCTTTGAAAGGTGTTTCACATTAATGCGTAATAGGTTTTCTCTCGAAGAAAGTAATTATAGCCATCTTTAAAACTGGGAGATTCCATCAAACTAGACCCAAAGTACACATAAAAGACAAAAGGATCTTATAAAATGTAGAGTATCCTCAGGGCATAAAAATAAGCCTTCTTTGGATCAGAGATCATAAAAAAGAATCTTTCAAACACAGTGCTTTTTAAGAAACACAGAACAACTACTCTAGCCATTACTTTAAGCTATTCAAATCTCACATATTAACTAAGTGGCAAAGAGCACCCAACCTGTTTAATGAATCCATTAAGACAGTCCTTAGCAGAACTAAGAGCTCCTAGGTTTAGTTTAAGTTAGCATTGAACTGGTTTAGCTTTGTGTTTCTTTTTTCCCCAGGATCCCATGATCCTTAATTTTAATTCCTCCAACGTTTGCCATTTCTTTTGTAAATCTTTTGGTAAGAACCTGAAAATTACACTTTCTATCACTGGCCTTCCTTTATTCAGCTCATCTCTACAACTCCAGTCACTCCATCTGGGAGTCCTGTGCTATAAAAGTCATAGATGAGGGCAGGACAAATGTGGAGGTGATTAGAAAAACCAGAATGACCTTTTTCAGATTAAGTGATAGTACAGTAAAGGAAGAAATCTGATTAGATCCAGAGAAATGCTTGAGATGAGAAAAGAGAAGATGCCACTACATGTAGGGAGAAAAAATTTAGACTGTCAGGGAATTAAAGTAAAAATGCATTCCTTACAGAATATAACTATAAGTGACTAAATTATGGTGCATCTTTTAATGAGTCAGAACCTCTCAATGTCAAGATGTTTCATGATATATTGCAGTTTGCATTGTATTGTTCAAGTCACTGGTCTACCACTAAAGTCTGTTTTAGTAAAAGCAACTTCAGTAAGTATTAGTGTAATGGTCTCAAAAAGACATATCAGAGCTCTTTCCTCTAGACTGCCAACATGCCATCCAGACTGAGGAAGATCCGGAAACTTCAGGGCCACGTGAGCCATGGCCACAGCCACAGAGACAAGTGCCGGAAGCACCCAGAAGACCTGGGTAATGCTTGTGGCATACATCACCACAGGATCAACTTTGACAAATATCACCCAAGTTAAACTTTGGAAAAGTTGCTATGAGGCATTACCACTTAAAGAGGAACCAGAGCTTCTGCCCAGTTGTCAACCTTGATAAACCGTAGACCTTGTTAGGAACAGACACGGGTAAATGCTTCCCAAAATAAGACTGGAGGGGCTCCTATGATTGATGTGATGGACTGGGCTACTAAAAATGTTTTGGGGAAGGGAAAGTTCCTGAAACAGCCTGTCATCATGAAGGCCAAATTCCTCAGTAGAAGAGCTAAGGAGAAGCCCAAGATTGGGGTGGTGATGGAGCTGTGCCCTGGGAGCATGAAGCCAGGTGGACGGAGCTTTGTTAAATGCTAACTAATGCTTTTCTAAAACAAAACAAAACAAAACAAAACACATTGCAGGTTACAAATGTGATTTGTAGGCTTGTAAACTGAGTATTTGGCAAATACTTTCACCATTTTTTTCAGTAGTTTTAGAAGTACACTTAAATACCAAGTGGCCATATGATAATTAGACTGCCTGCTAGGTTATTTGCAAATTTTGGGTGATGAGTGTGAAGGGAAATGTAAGGTAAATATCTAACATAACTCTTATTGATGAATTCATTTAAGTCTTTTTCTTTAGTTTACTCTCTTATTTTCTTGAGCTTCAATTCTCTGTGAAGACTGAGGAGGATATAATAACAACAGAAGATCCCTTCTTTGGCACCTGGACATGCATGTGTGCCTACATGGGCAGTTTATCCAAGCCTGGCACATATTGGACCCCATACCTTAACAAGTACAGGAGAGAACATCATGGATGATTTTTGCTCTAAACCTCTGCATATATTTATTAAAAACCAAAATTAGATCCACCTTCATTTTTCAAATATAATTTTCATTCACATTCCACTTGGAAAAAAATCTTCACTTGGAAGACTGCTAAAGAAAAATTTACAACAAATTGCAATACTATACGGGAGAGACACCATGGATAAGTTCAACTGAGATATTAAAAGCCAAATCTTGACTGAGCCAACAATAGGATTTAGGACTCCTTTCTAGGTTTCGGAGTCTAACTCAAGTGACACAGATCTTCCTAATCTCCTATCTCCTTCTGCATTTTGAATACCATCACCTGCCAGTGACCTGTGGAATTCATCATTGAAGTAGAAGATAAGGTTATGTCACCAATAATGGCTCACTGGGAAAGGTTAGATTCTAGAAAAGACTATGTGACTGACTTCTATAATAGAGTGAAAAATGTTGGTAACTTGTAGCCAGAGGAAATATGAATATAATTTACAAAGGATTGGCTTTCCTCCAAATCCTAAGGGTTAACATTGTCAGCTGGCTAAATTTGGTTCGGAAATATGCACAGTCATCTTCCACCGATAATATAAGCATCATAAAGAACTGGTGCAAACAATTTTTATCACAAGCATTGCATGATTTACCATCCCTCCTGTAAATAACTTAATCTAATAAAAAAGAGGAAGCATTGTTTTCATTTGGGGAGAAAGTAAATTTTAGTATAAAATGAGAAGCAACTTTTTTTATTGACACCGGAATATGGACCAGTAAACAGAGAGAAAAAACCTGTATGGCTCACTGACACTATATTAAAATAGGTACACAAAGTGAAACATATTATATATCACTTTGCTTAACCAAAATTTTAAAATGTTTTCTTTTGTCTTTTGCTAAGGAACATTTAGAGCTTGTAAATATGTTGGAATAATATTCTAAAAAGTAGTCTTTCATTTATTCAGGAAACAGATAAGCATAAGTAAAAGAAAAATCCTGATACTCCTTTTAAGCACATAATTTACCTGGATTTATTCTATGGTCATGTGAAAAAGGGATATTTACAGACTATTTGGTACCACAATGATAGTGAACATATTTTTAGTCTTCACTCATAAAATGTGGTTACCTTTAATCTAACAGAAATTCACAGTTAGTGGTTTAAAAAAAAATCTCCAATGCATAATATGGTTTATCACAAATCTTTTTCTGAAATAAAAGCAACTGTGGTAGGAAGGACATAACATAGGTACATATTCACAATTCTCAAGGAGTCACAATAGATCAGTGTTTTTCAAGCTGCAATGTATGACCCATTAATTGGATATAAAATAAATCTAATGGGATGTGGCCAGATATTTTTCAATGGTACACAGCAGAATAGAAAAGAATATAATATATTGGAGGGTGCTGCAGATAGTAGAGTAAGGATCATTTAATAAAATCTATTTTAGATCATTTACATTTACATACAAATCTATCTATATACATATATCTTTTTATGCATGCACACACGTGTCAGTGTGTTGTTGTATACTGAATCCTAATATAAAATTATACATTTTTTTGTAGGCCCTGGTCAAAAAAATTTGAAACTGCTTCAATAAATAATATTAAAGCCCTGTCTTTATCACCAAAATTAAATAATATATTGTACCTTTCTTCAGAGAATTGTCTTAAAATCAACTAATCACCATTATCTCTATAGGTAGATCATATTACATATCATATATGATTTATATAATCACTGAAGACCTGTCACATGATCCAAATAGAAAAGTTTAGGTGCTGGTCTCATATAAACACTCTGGTTTTCAAGCACAGTTTTCAGTTTACTCTTATTTCCTCAACACTTCCTCTTTTACCTTTTTAATTATATTAAGGCATGCAAAATTTGAAAGTCTAGCTCATGCAGGAAGCATTTAAGAACCATTTTATATTTATTGCTATATCCTGGCTTGACTTAAATGTGCACAAAGCTTCCTTTGATATATTGGCCAACAGTTAATTTTAGAGAAGCAGGATAGATTTACAGCTCCCATTTCACAAGGTGATAAGCTATGGGGTCCAGAGAAACATTAGCAACAAGGTGGCTGCAGATGTTAAGTGAGAGGACAAAGGTTCTTCTGGTGGGCCTTACTTTGGAACAAGGTAAACAGAAACAATTTCAAAGAACTTTTGAGCTTTTGAGTGTTGGAGAAAGCAGTAAAGGAGTAAGTTATTAAAGAATTACTATAGTGGGAGGAAATGATTGGTGGGCAGGAATGAAACATTATCACTACTCCTGGGGATAGAGCTTTTGGGAAAAAAATTAAAATGTGTTCAGGTTTTGTTTTTATAAGCCATTCAAAAGAGACATCTGGTCTCCTTACCAAGACTTCTGTTCCTGCCCTCTCTAACAGGAGTCATGCTCCTTCCTGTCGGCCTGGAATTGTAATCAGACCACCTTCATTTTATATAGACCCCAAGAGAGTACTAACAGCTTTTGACTACTGATAGCTTGGGAAGAATTCAAACCACTAATCTATTGTCTGTAAGTACTTTATTCTCATACCAATGCCATAAACAATCTAATTCTGCAAAAGCTGACACATAATACCTAGTATGAAGAGAAGAAGTTATGTTTAGTAGCAACCTGAGGAAAAATAAGTACATAAAATCAACAAGGAAGCATCAGTATGGTTCATTGGAGATCTGGGACTGCATATCTGGATATAATATTGGATAAATCGAGAAAATTGGGGCAATAATGGATCAAAAGTTATAACACAGCATTTTTGTGCATCACAGAGACCCTTCAGGGAAACCCCAGCTCAGCAGTGAGTTCATTTATCAAAGGGATAATGACCCAAAAACATTCTTTTGGAGACAGTGTGGAAACTATTTCCCTTTAAAAGAAAGGCACCTGTGAAACTAATTAGGATGAAGTACTTCTTTCAAAGTATGGGCTCTAATCCTGTTGAGTGAATAAAAGATTTACAACACTATAGTTGAGAATGAGAGAGAACACAAATGACAGCTGATGGTGGGGTGGCTTCTGGTATGAAAAGAAGAAGATGGGGAGAGATTCGCACTCATATTCACTGAGATATTCATAAGAGAAATAATAACTGTACCCAAGGACAATTTTAATAATTCAAGTCACTCTGGCCCCAGATTCAATTACAAGTGCCCCAATGTGGATAAACTCCCCTGAATGCATATCTTACTTATAGATTCAGGGAAAAGTTCTGAAAGATTGTTTCTCTGAGGAGTAAGTGAGGGGCTTACACAAAGAGGTTACATTTTTATTTTATACCTTTTAATTTTGTACCATTTGTTTTTTTTTAAGTATATTCATGTATTAATTTTAAAATATTATTTTAAAAGAAAGCATATTGGTCATTTTATTAAGGAATGTAAGATGTTTAATTATTTTCTTTACTTAAGATGCAAATAATTTTTCGTTTGCAGATTTGTATATATTGTTCAACTTTATGTGTGTAAGTAAAAGAATACGTAAAGGAATGATGCTGGACATTTGTTATCATTCCATTGTCAGTTGAACAATAATGCGGAGATTCGATAGCACAACCCAACTGCCAAGGCTTATCATAGCCATGTATAACAGACAGGAAATATAATGGAATCATGCACTATAGCCTGACAAGAATCAGGGACCTCAGCAATCTAGTGAAATCTAACTTATTTGAATTTTTCTTTTATTGGTACTTTTGTGAGAAAGCATCACATTTACTTTAAAATTAATCTATTTATCAACCTACCTTAACTATCTCTATTCTTCCCTGACAGGGCTTCAAAGAAAGCCAATTCTTTCATACTTTCTCAGTTATAAGTCTTCTGGAATGTATTTTGTTTCTATCTCTGCCTGTATACTATCTCCAAGGCTTCTGTTCATCTCTGACAATAAAAACTTGGCAAAGCCATCAATGACCATCTTATAGCAAATCTAAAAGATAATGTACACTGTATCATATATTGGCTTGTCAGTAGCACTTCACATTCTTAATGATGCCTGCCCTCCCTCCTGTATCTATATGTTTCCCCAGTTTTGTGACAGGGCTCCTTCCTGTTCTTTCTTCTAACTCTAGAACCTTCTAGGTTTTACCCTCTCTTCAAAGTTGGGATTCCTCAGTTTTCTCTCATGCACCCTTTCCCTTTCCACTTTACAGTCTTTCTGGGTTGTGTCATGAAGGCTAGGGCTTCATTTGCCACCTACATACTGAAAATTTCCAAGTCTATATATCTAGGTCAAATCTTTTTTTAAACCTATTTTTCTAACTGCCTACCACATACCTCTATTTGGATGTTTCACAAGTACTTTAAACTCCATATATCTCAAACTAGCCTCAAGGGATTTCTTCAAAAACCAGTCCTTTCTATGTATTCCTTTTTATCAGAGAATGGTACCGATAACCACTTCAATGCCCAAGAAAATATGCTACATCCTGAATCCTTTTTCCTCATCCATTACATCGAATAAATTACTAGAATGTACAAATTTTATGACATCTACTTTTTTCTCTGTCCTCTTTGACACTTCCTTATCTCTTATACAAATAAATGCATAGACCTCTGTCTCCGTGCTCTTCTTTGCTGTTTTACAGCAGCCAGAGTAATAAACACGCATACACAAATCATGGTACTTTCCGACTTAAAATCAGGTAAGAGTTCCCTATTACTTTTCAGATAAAGACAACGTCTCTATTATGACGTAGCACATTATTGTGACTTATCAAACTCACACACACGTCCACACTCACACCCAATTCAACACAATACCTCAGTCACTCAAAATTATTCTGTTACTCGGTTATACCTACCCATGCTTTGGAATTTTCCTACCCATGCTTTGGAATTTCCTACATGTCTTTTTTCTAAAACACACATGTTTTAACTCTCTTGCTTAGTTAATTTCTGTATCTCATTTAGACTTCAGCTAAGACATTATTTAAAATGCGAGGACTTCTCTGACCACCAGCTCTTTGTTTACTGTCACTCATCTGTGTTCCCCTGTCAAGTAATATCTTGTTGCATTTATCACATTGATTTATAATTCTCTTTTTACTTGTCTCAAAGCTTCATGAGGGCAAAGATAGCACCTATTTCCTTTACCATTTTATTTCTAGCTTCTAGTATAGTGACTAGTATAGATTTTTGAGTTCCATAAACATTTTTAATTTCATATTTAAATTAATGAATCAACATCATCATCAATCCTATCAATAATGTCTTATTCTCAGATTTCCAAGGTTCTTTGGCTACTCTTACAAGAATTTCACTTATGATATCTGACTCTGCTTAATCTGTTTTAGCCATGTTTCAGAATACAAGATAATAAAATGTTTGCTATCTTCTGAAATACTTTTCATTGAAGGAACACATGTCAAAGTTATCAAAAATCTTCAGAACTTCAAGAACTGGTTTTACGTTAATGGATATGCTCATAACTATACATCAGGAGTTCATGTACTGCTTTGAATAGGCAGAATACTGCTGGGAATGAATCATTTTCTTGAAGAAGCTCAAAGTTCTTTACTAAGTCGTGCCAGGGAAGCCCCACATCCAGTGACAGATTTCATTAGCAGTACATCCGTTTTTGCTATCTTTGTAGAACACTGTTAAGTGCTATGCTAATAAACAAAAGTAGAAAATCAGAACATATGTTGCGAAATTAGCTGGAAGCTATATAAGCAATGGTTTTTTGTTTTTTTGTTTTTCCTGGATGAAGAATTCTAGTTCAAAGACATAGTTTCTAACATTTTAGTGTGCAAGAAAAACAATCAATAATGACTATTTCAAACAGAATTAAGAAATCAGACAGAATTAAGCTGGGTAATGCCTTCATCTAAAGTGGGGAAACCAGGGTAGCAAGAGAACTAGACAAAATGTTGTAAGTAAATACCAAGTTTTTCTTCAATACATTCTACTACATTCAATACATTCTAGACCACCTACTGCAAAATAAGAGTTGAAGATAGGTCATCTGAACATGATGGAGTAAAGTTAGAGAAAATATTCAGAATTCTAGAGACATTTAAGACCAGCTATAATTATTTAGACAAAAGGATAGTTATTAGAATGGAAAGGACAATACTCATGTAGCATGTAATGTCAACTTAGAGTATTAGTTGACATTTGTATTAATGGTATCTTTAAATTAAAGGGCAAACGTATATAAATAACATTAGAGTTGAGGAATGAGAAATGAAACCAAAAAAATGGGGGACTGAATGTCGGTCTCTAAATAGAAGACCTGATATAACAGAATACCTAGTAGTTCATCACTTAGCCAAGGTAGAAAACAAAAACAAAATAAAACATGGCTCTTCTCTAAGGGAAATATTAAAAAAAAAAAAAACTCAGTATTTGACATTTCCCATCCCCCAGTATAAGGGCTGGCTTACTACTGATCACCATAAAGAGAAAACTGATGGTCAATTCTGTCCACATACACAGAGCTTCTAGAAACATTTACTGACTTGATTTCTAAACATTAAAGGTAACCAATGATTAATGGACATTTAAGAGAAACAAGCAATGTGGAAAAAAATAAAAGATCAAGCTAAGCAAACAGAAAAGTGAACTCCAAAAGGGACAGAAAAAAAATTGAGAGATCAGAATAAGATTTTTAAGAATATTTTCATTAGTATCTGGGAAGAAGATGTAGGAAGACATTGCATACATAGAAAAAGTAGTGGATTCAACAAAAAGGTCCATAAAGAAGAAGAAAGAATTCCTCGAAAAGGCAAAATTTCCAAAATAAAAATTCAAGAGAAGAAATCAAAGTCACATTTAAGGACTATTCTAGAAAGGAAATATATATATATATAAAATGAAATAAGAGAAAATACATAATGGAAGGAAATATGTCAAATATGTCAAAAATATATCAAACACGGAAGTCCATTTTTTGATCACCTAGAGTTGAAGAAAGAAAGAATAGGGGGAAAGTTATCAAAGAAGTATCAGAAGAATTCCCAGACTGAGTGATATGACCTTTCAATGGAAAGGGCCCATCGAAGTGCCCAGCCAAAAAAAGAAAGAAAGAAGAAAAAGGGAAAAAGAAAAAAATAATCTAGACATATCTTGGTAAAAATGAACAACATGAAGTTCAAGGATAAGATCACAAATTCTTTTTAAGAGAAAAAAATAGGTCACCAATAAAGAAACAAGAATTAGACTGCATTATATTAATAATAATAAAATTATGAAAAGAAAGAGAAGAAAAGCTTCAAAGTAATGGACTATTAATGAAAAATTTTTAAACAGATTTCTATGTAAAATGAAACTATCAATTGTTTATGAAAGTAGAATAAAAACATTTTTAGAAATGCAAAGAATCAGGAAGTTTTCCATTCTTGCTTTCTTACCAAGAAATTAATCTGTTAATCTTTCCATCCACTTATGATTATTGATACCTTTGCAATTTCAAACTGCATTGGTAAATCTCCATTTTACCAGGAATCATAGACAATACTCACTGATTCCCTATTTTGCCAAATGAAAAATTATATTAACGCTCCCACCCTGTCCTCATCCTTTCTTCTGCTCTACCCAAGCTTTGATAGCCTTAAATTTACTTCCATCTTTACACAGATTAGTTCCAAACGTTTAAACTTAATAAATATTATTACTATGATGCTGCCACTGCAAATGTAGTTTGTTGCAACCTTGAGTCATATACTGGGATTATATTTCATCCCCTAGAAGTCCAATACTTCCATAAGAAAAATACCTTCTGTGCCATTTAGAATGAATTCTCTTTAAATCCTCCATACCAAATTCCTTTACCATATTCTCAATTTTGTACAATTGGGAGTCATTCTTTATATTTTATAGATTCCTCTTATTTCCCAGAGCCTTCTATCCAAAACCTTTTGCTCTCCTACTGCACTTTAAGATAGAGTCTAACTATCATAGAGGAATGGCATATTACTGTGCTTCTAAGTTAAACCCATTCTTCCCTTGATATCATGTATTCATCTCTCTTAGTATACCCTCTTCTTACTATACAGTACATCTTCAGTTAACTTTCTCAGAGGCCAAGATAATAGATGGGAGGGGTCTGAGCAGGAAACTGGGATAAAGTTGATGGTGTGAATGAACTACACTCTTCTTTCATAGCAGGAAGTTAATACACAATGTATAAGTGGATGTTTTATATTAAAAAAGAGATATCAATATATCATTTTTAAAATAAGCATCAGAAGATTTAAACACAGAAATAGAAATGGTTGTCACTTGAGGACAGAGCCTGGAAAGAGAGAGGTTTGACAATCAACACTTGCTTTCACCATAACTTGTAATTATTAGTGTTATTCACCAAATATTCCCAGTTCTCTGCACCTGAGAACATGACAGGAATGCACTTCCTGATCCTGGTGAGACTGTACAGAAATATATTACCAGTCATGGATAATGACTTGTGAATGAAAGTGGCATATGTCACTACTTCTAGGTAGAGACCATAAAAGCCAGTACACAATTCACCATTCTCTCTTTTTTCCCCCTATACCACCATCAGGAACTTTGGTGGCTAATCATCAGCCTGAGTATGAGAAGGAGAACATATATTTCAGAGCTAGTCCCCAGACAACTTATGATATGCAGCATGGACTAAAAATAAGCCTTTGATATTATGGGCCACTGAAATTTTGGAATTATTGTCACTGCAGCAAAAGTTAACTAAAAAAATGCTACTTGATTTTTTTTTCACATGTGCAGTATTTACTTTGGTAATAAGACATTTTAAAACAACAAAAGACATAGCAAGCTTCTAATTGGTCCTAAGTAATATAAATATCTTGTCTTTGTTAATGCCAGATATATAAAATCAATGAAATGATTTTAATTCTCTTCAACGAAGTTCTTCCTCTGAGCTTCAGAGCATGGAAAATTGAGTAATTATTTTCTCCATTCTCCTGAAGTGGTACATAAGTAGTATGAGTCTAGAGGCATAAGAGAGAAGCTAATTCTTTACATATAACAGAAGTCTTAAGTCATCAGGGCTTAATTCCTTGTGCAGCCCCAGATGAGAAAACCTACTTGGACTATATTCCCCATAAGGAGTATGAGAATTCATGGAAAGACAACTAGCCATTTTTCTAACACTGTTATACCACAATAAAGCATTAAATAACTAAAACCATAATGATTAAGTAAGAATTACTTTTTTGCTAATGCTAATTTACATGAGGTGCTAGTTCTCAAACTTCAGTAGGTCTGTAGTGGAAACCAGAAATTTGCATTTTAAAGGAACATGAAGATATTCTGCGATAGGTAATCTTTGGACACATTGAGAATATTGGCTTAATGTTTTACTATTTACACATCAGAGTCAAAAGATTGTTTACTCTGTCCCCCACATATCAATGAGTGATTAACTCTCTGAGAAACACAGTAATAAAAATGGAAATTAAGAGGAAGTCAAAATCACACTTAAACTAGAATTAAATCTTCATTATCAAGAAGAATTAACCATCCCCAAAATTGACTGTGATTAAGACATAGCAGGAAATTGAGGGTTATGCCTAGTCATCCTTCAGAAGAACTCAGTGATTGATAAGATGCCAGCTGGATCAATGACCATCTTCCCATTCCCACAGACATGTCCAGGAGAGGCAAATGGGATCAAGGAGAAAGGGATTCACCAAGGCAATCAAATTGACTATGGCCACAACGCCACTCAAAAAGGGCACTCCAGGAAGCAACGTGGTTTCTATTCTCCCACCTCATTGTGGGCCATTGCCTGCTGCTGCATAGTCACAGTGCCTTGCTTTGTAAAAATTCTGAGACCTAGGCTCCTCTGTTCTTTTGCCACACGATTCTGGAAATCAGTTAATCAGTTTCAGATTATGACAGTTGACCTGATGACTGTGAATATATTCTCAGTTTTGTCAAAATTCATCTGTACATGCCCTTGGCTATACTGAAATCTCATGCTGTATTTTGAAATTTTTATAAAAAGTGCCATAGCCATTTAACCTTCTGTTTTCCTAGTTACTTTGATAACAGAAAACCAAAGACGAGCAATGGTTGCTGGAGAAACAATACTGAAATGTGAGGAAGTATTAAAAAGTATGTAATTGTTATAGAAAATAGGTCTTGTCCGGGGCACCTGGGTGGCTCAGTGGGTTGAGCATCTGCCTTCGGCTCAGGTCACGATCTCAGGGTCCTGGGATCGAGCCCCGCATCGGGCTCTCTGCTCAGTGGGGAGCCTGCTTCCTCCTCTCTCTCTGCCTGCCTCTCTGCCTACTTGTGATCTCTGTCAAATAAATAAATAAAATCTTAAAAAAAAAAAAAAAAGAAACTAGGTCTTGTCCATTATCACCCAAAATAAGTGAGTCCCATGCTTGTGGTGGTGACTACCTAAATTGGTTTGACCATCTCATTCCAGTTTTGGCCTCTCACAACTTTGGTAGCCTAAATACAACCTTACCTACATATTTTCCCTTCATTTTATATCTCATTAAGACTCAAATGTCCTCCCCAGTCCTGTCATTTGCAGCCTGATGTCCAAATGTGGTAGAGTAACAAGATGGGGATGGGGATGGGCATTTGGTGGAAAGACAGAATACATACTGTTTAATAAGTAAGTTTCATTGCGCTGCTGTGTCACAAAGCAAAACTTACCAAGTAGCCATGGAAAAAAGTAATGTTGAATGTAATACGGGATATTTTTCACTACACCAAAACATGCCTATGTATGATAAAGCTTCCTTGAGTGCGTAGTCTTTTCTATATTAGCAACACTAAACTTTATACATGATTATATTCCTACTTTACTTTGGTGTAAAGAAAATCAGCATCAAATTTACAGTCTTTTCCCACTTCCTGACCAGGGTCTTATGATTTGCATCCTTGTGAGCAAACCAGAACCCTGATAACTTTTTTTTCTACTCTCATTTTCCTTTACTCCAATCTTTTTCATCTATTCATTGTTATTTTGCTAAATTGTATGTATTTTTATGAGGTACCTCAAAACACAGGCAAGCTAAAAAAGTGTAAGTAATAGGTAGGCAATCAATGAGAAAAAGGGAGACAGAAGAGGACTGTTACCTATAATGTAGCCACGAGGAACTCTCAAGACAGTGGCACTGCAGCTTTGGAAGTAGATGCTGGCCAGCTGAAACACACCCTCTCATCATGTCCTTGATTCATCTTTTTTTTTTCCACTAAGATAATGGGAGACAGAGGTTTCTGTGGGTCTTAAGTTATGAATACTTTGATACCTTCATTTTTTATGAGTAAGCTAAGAGTTGTCTACTTATAAAAGTATATTGGTGGTTAAGAAAATTTGAATTTTTGTATTAATCAAATAAAAGCATGAATCATAGCATTATATTGGGTGTTGCAGGGGTGGAGAGTTCCAAAGGCGTGGGCAGGGTAAGGGCAGTATTCAGAATCTGTTTTAGACAGAGGCCAACTTGGATTTGAATCCCTCCTTTTGGTGTCACCTTGGGTATTTATTGTCTTAGCCTCAATTTCCCTTATCTATAAAACAGGAATAACATAACATCGACCTTTTCGTGTCTTTTAGAGATTTAACTTGAGATGAAGGCATTAGAGAACTTCATACAGAATACGTTTTCTATTTACTTTTATCTGATTTTTATTTATGAGCGTTTCTTTCCTAAGAAATTCAAGATTTATAGAGCAATTAAGTCATGTACACAAGACTATAGTTGAAGGGTATGTGTAATAAATGTCTTGAAGGTGGCATATGCAAAGTGTTATGGGGTAAGGGGAACAGAGAGAAAAATGATCAAAGTCAGAGACCCAGATGTGGGGTCAGCTTAAAGAAAAGCCTCTAGTGATTTAAATGAAAGGCTACCTAATGTGTTCAAGAACACATAGTAAAGCTACATCAAGACTCAGGTTGAAGGACAAATTGGCATAGACTGTAAAATTTCAAAGTAAAATGGAAATGCTATCAGGAAGAAACTATTAATGAGAACACTGTTTTTGCAAAGGAATCATTCTGTGAAAAGTAATATACCCTTTTTGTTGCCACAAATTAGGATATGAAGCTACATTATGGCTCTTCTCATAACAACTAGCATTTGCCGTAGAATTAATACGTTTCAGAAGCCTTTTAGATACATAACAATCAAATACGATAAGAATTATCCCCATTTTCCAGTGCAGAAGATGAGATTTAATAAGCTTAAATACTTTGATTGAAGTCACTTAGCAAACGATGACATAGAGATGTTTCCAGGCTACAAAGTCCATGTTCCAAAGTCTGTACCCCTCTCACTATCATCTTTTGCCTCTCTCCATAATTGCATCTTACAGGATCTTTTTTTGGTGACCATTCAAAAATGTGGTTTAATTGTTTATATTGAGAGTGGCCCCCTCACATAGGATTTTACATTAATTCTCTGAAAAAGTCATAATGGGAATTTGAATAAATAAGAATACATGCTTTATTTTCCCGAAGAATCAAGTGACACCAACACCAGCAGCTTCTTATATAAAGAGTGGTTGCTCCCACACTCGTGGGGTAACAACAAACTCAGTATTTTCTGTTCTAGTGATTACAGATCTTGACAGTGTGTGAATTGCTATGAAGTCTCTGCCACATGGGAACACAGCTCTGTAGCATTCTGAAAAATACAAAGTCCTCACATTTGAGGGAAAAAAAAAAAACAGGAAGAAAGCAACACATAAACAAAGAAAAGAAGTGATAACTTTCCAATGTCTGTTTTCTAAATTTTTAAATACCTATTTAGTCTGAACTATGACAGTTTTCCATGGCTTTTCCAATAATGATTATGCAATAATCAGAAACTGAAAATAATTCAGTCTACCTCTAAAGATTACCTAACAGATATCATTATGCTACAAAAAATAATGGTATAGTTGCCAAAAAGCATTTCCAAATAGCCCAACTATAGAAAAACAGACACTGAGGCCATTTTGCAATTAAGAGACTATAAGCAATGGAGAAAAAACAATCAGGAAGAACTTTTCAAAAGGTTGTGTAGTATTCATTAGTGCCATTTGCCAAGTTTTTGCTCTCTATCTTCTAGACACAATTTCTGATCCTACTGTTGCCATGTTGGACCATGTACTTACATTGGTCAACGAATCCAGAGTAGATGTATAAGATGTCACTTTCAATTTAGAACATTTCATGATTTGTTCAAGGCCCCCCGAGTTCTCTTTTTCTGTCTCTCACTGACTGGCTGACTTTGATAGTGGCTGCTCCATCAAGCTGAGTTTAAAAGTGAGGGGATACAGAATGTAAATTTCAGGCAACCTGCAATAGTCATGTAGCATGAGGGAGAATTAACTTTTGTAGCTGCGAGTCACCAAGATTTTGTGGTTGTGACTATACTTTATCCTAGCCCAGCACTGTCCAAGGGGAAGAAAAAAAATGTGAGCCAAATACGAAATTTTAAGTTTTCTACTAGCCACATTTAAAAATGCAAAAAGAAATAGATGAAATTAATCACTAGCCACATTTCAAATGCTCAATAGCTACAAATGGCTACTGGCTACTATATTGGACAGAGAAGATTTTGCTAATTATGGTGATACAGATAATACATAGTATCTAATGAATCACTAAGGTTCCTCTAGAAACACACATATACAGCAGGACAAATGGCTTAGAAATAAAAATTGTTCTGCTTCAAGATGACAATGGGCTATCCTAGTGTATATATCCTCTAGGCAATGAGAAAATATAGAACAAAGAAAGCACAGAACATTAGGAATATAAATGTAGTCCCAATTATCCTTCTATTTGCTAGTTCCTTAAAATAGAAGAGTAGAAGGCTCAGCTATACCTTGGAAAATCCACAGTTGGTCCTCAAGAGACCAAACTATATAAATGGTTTAAAAAAACTTTGAAAGGCATATCTGAAGATGACATCAAACATCTAACACTCATAGGTCCTGGGGCTGAGAAAAAAACATAAGCAATAAATAGAGTTTTACATATATCTAAAATAATCAAGAGGGAAAGAAATACAAAAACAAAGTGAAATATTTGGGTTTTTAACAAGAAATAATTATTAGTGACATTTGGAAGTATAGCTTTGGTGAATTCACGAGTTAAAGGACCAAATTAAAGAAAATTTAAAAGAAATCTAGTGAAGAGAAAATTGAAGCAATGAATGAAGGGCAATAGTAATAGTATGAGTAGAAATGTACTTCTATAAAATAGAGTTCCATTTCAGCTGAAGAGCCCAGGGAAAGTTAATAAGAGAAAACAACCATTTGTGGGTCTGTGTGAAGCTAATAATGAAATGCAGGATTTTACAAGGAGATGAGTGGTGTGAGGGCAAAAAAGAGCAAAGGACTTAGACAAGGATCAAATACCCTATCTGGAGGCTTAAAGGAATAAAATGTAAGGCAGAGCTTTAGATTGGCTGCCAATCAAAGATAAAATCTTTGATCTATTGAGAATTACATGTTTAAATAATTGGTTACCTTGACTGTGAATGATAGAAAGCATGGGATTTACAGGTAGTTGTAAGTTTAGCGGGAATAAAGGAAATGAGAACTTGACTAATAACACAATTTCTATAGAAATATGTATGTATTTTTTCATACAGGTAAAAATGAATAAAATTTTTAGGAAAAATAAAAACAAATAAAAATCAACTTTATCATGTGAACTAGAAATAACTTAGGAAGAAAACTTTTAAAAATCTGGGGCACCTGGGTGGCTCAGTGGGTTAAAGCCTCTGCCTTCGGCTCAGGTCATGATTCCATGGTCCTGGGATTGAGGCCCACATTGGGCTCTCTGCTCAGCAGGAAGCCTGCTTCCCCCTCTCTCTCTGCCTGCCTCTCTGCCTACTGTGATCTCTGTCTGTCAAATACATAAAAATAAAATAAAAAAAAAAACTTTTAAAAATCTAACTATTTCTTAAAATTGAATACCAAAAAGGTCTGTGCTTTAAATATCTTAGAGTATAAGCAGTAATATGAAATTCTAGAAAGTTTTTGGAATACCCATCACAGTATCATGTTATTATACCTTTTACTATTTTTCTAAGTTTATACCAAACAAAAATTCTTTAAAAAAAAATCAAGTTCTGCAAGCATTACACCCTTATATATTCTCACTGATTTTCTTACAAATATCTTGACATTAAGGTGTTTGGAAAAATAACAATAGCAATAAAAAAATGATGAAGGCAAAGTCAAATAATTATCTAGATTTATATATGTAAACATAAAACTTCTGGAATGTATGTGGGTTTCAAAAAATTATCACAATAGATTAACATATAATTTTTCTGCAACACAATAATATACATTAAAAGTGAACAGCAGTATAAGTCACAGAATACCAAAAACAACAGCAAGGATTTTGGAAGGAAAAAGAAAGATTCAAAGGTTTAAAAGGTTCAAAGGTTCAAAGGTTCTAAAGGTTCAAAAAACCTGGAGAAGTGGAATGTCATGTCAATGCCCAAGACAATCAAAAATACTTTAACAAAACTAATTTTTTTAAAAAGAGCATCAAGAAGTGAAAAGAATTTCAACTAAAACCAAAGAATATTTTAAATATAATTATACACTAAGCAAATGACAAAGGAAAAGTGATGAAGTGTAAAGAAATAGTCTACAAAGTAATTATTTAGACCCTATCTTCAGAATTAAAGCATAAGAGTAGGCATTTGCTTATCATCAAATCAGATTTATGAGTAGAAAGGTGAGAAATTAAGGAACCATCAGAGTAACACCTTAAGTGACAATTAAATCAACAATATTTTCTCTGCTGATAAAAGACCAACACCAACAGCTCTCAGTCAAAAGTGCTAAATTAAGTAAAGATGATAGAAATTCTTAATTCATTCAGATGGTTAATATCTGGAAGTAATCCAACTAAACTCACCTCTGGAAATTATCCTTATAAATAGCTTTTGTGTGTGAGAGTAATATCTACTATTCCCAGTCGAGAAGATTTCTTCCTTAGGGAAGCTTAGTCTCTTCTTCCATTCATCCCCACACCTTCTCTCTTCATTATCCAAGATGACAGCACATTGAACCCATGGGTATCCTTTATTTCTTCCTCTCCTGACCTGACATGGATGTGTGGAGCTGGCTTAGAATGAGAGGCAGGCTCCTGGCACCGAGGGAGTGAACACAGATTTTGGGGGTCAAAGAGGCCTGGGCTTAAATTATCCCAGATTCACCACTTACTAGCAATTTGCTTACACTCTACAATGCATAAATTTCTCACTTAACAAATGAGGATAAAAATACCCACCTCACAGAGTTAATGAAAGAATTAGAGCTAACAATGCAGGTAGAGAGCCTCGTACATCTTGACATGTAGAAAGTGTTCAACAAATTAATTTCATCGTGAAGATCTGAGTCTTAATCCTGCTCTGCCATTAGAAGCTCTGTGGCTCAATTCCTGAGGATATAGTATCTACCTCATAAGATTATTGTGAGCATTAAATAAGTTAAAATAAGTAAGGTGCTTAGAACAGTGACAAGCAAATAATAAATGCCACACAAGTATTATTATTTCTATTCCTAGGCTCACAATTTCCAAAGGAGGTTCTGGAAATAACAAAGTCCTCATGCTTAGGACTTTGCATATAAAGCATAGAGGTCAAGTTTTCTATAAAAACAGATACAACTAGGATGATCAGAAAGGGGCCAAAAATTAATGACCTTAAACATTAGTGTAGAACAGGAGACCAGTCCATAAGTACATTACTGATTCTAGGCTTCACCACCTTTTTTGAGAGCCACATGTAGGTGTCCAATGCTTATAGGCACACCGTAGCCACAAGGAAAACTGTGCTCTTACAGATGCAATATTTAGGGATGAAAGGTTAGTCCTCCAGGGAGATCTTAAATACTTCTCTATGTTGATCTCTGGCTTCCCATAAGTCCGACACTGGCACGGTCATACATAGGACTGTGATATCAGAAGTTATTGCTTCAAGTTTGTGGCGTTGGGCTTCGTGGTTTTGTTCTCTCACTTTATTTCAGAACCAAGGCAGGCATGGGTTCTAATCCTGGCTCTGTCATTTACCAACTTTGTGACCTAAACATATTCTACAGTGTATCTGATGCGTCAATAAATAAATAAATACCTATTTATATATAATATATATTATATATATTATATAATAAATAAATACCTATTTAATAAATAAATAAAATACCTATTTCTCAACATCACTGTGAAGTTTGAAGATATTATATATAGGAGTGTCTGGCATGCACTCAGCAAGTGGTTGTTAAACACTAGCTATACAGGCTCCTTATCTCATTTCTTTCTTCATCTCGTACCATCAAAATGTGTTTATTCTCAATGCCTCTCTTTATGTAGTGGAGTATTTCTTACCCCTCTCTGGGCTAAATATCCATGATGCCCTAAAACTCGTTAGGTTCTTGTACCTACTGACTTCTGCCATGCCTTTTTATATCCTGGTTGCTTCTAATACTCTAATACTCTCTCAATCCCCAGCTCTCAGTTTAGAGAAGGTGGCCCTCTCTATTAACCAAGATGGCCATCCATATAAGTGAAACGAGTCTTAAGTTTCCTTCTCACCTTTATACTCAATAATTCTAGTAAACTTAGTTCTATAAAAGCTTATGCTTTAAATTCAAGTTGGTACTTCTTTCTATGTCTGGGTTACCTGAATCCATCTCTTTGTTTTGTTTCCTAGCGAACCACATCCAGCTGATGTTCCAGATATATTTCACATGAAGATTTCAACCTCTAGCATGTCATCATGATGAGAATATCCCATGTGCCGCTCTCTGCTTTGCATTTCTTTCCTTCCACTTCTCATGGAAAACTTAAACTTGCCTTTCCAAACTAGATTCTATGTCACCACCTGTGAACCTCCCCACTGCCCCCAACTCCCTCAAACATCCCAGGTTGTCCTGGCCCCGGAGTTGCTATCACTGTAAAAGAACTGATCACACTGTGTCATGATTTGTTGAATGTTTTTCTCACACTTGGCTATGTGTTAGTCTTTGAAGATAGGAATAATGTCTTACTCATTTTCCTAACTCCAACAGACACTACCTTGTTGTAGCATGAGCTTTTAAAATGCTTAATAATTAAACAGATTATCATTCCCTGGGATGCTGGTGTAGCTCAGTAGGTTAAGCATCTGCCTTCAGCCCAGGTCATGATCCCAGGATCCTGGGATGGAGTCCCAACTCGGCTCTTTGCTCAGCAGGGAGCCTGCTTCTCCCTCTGCCTGCTGTTCCCCGTGCTTGTGCCTGCTCTCTTGATCTCTCTCTCTCTCTCTCTATCTCTGTGACAAATAAATAAATAAAATCTTTAAAAAAAAAAAAAGATTATCACTCCCTTACTTCAGTGAAATGATCAAGTTTATTAATAATAAGGTCCCACATTTGTTTGTTCCCATCTCAACATAACTTTATATCTATTCCTATCATAATAGTCTAAACACAAATGGAATTCAGCAGCATATCAGAAGACTAAGCAGGGCGGTGCCTTGGTGGCTCAGTCCGTTAAGTATCTGCTTTTGGCTTTGGCCATGATCCAGACCAAGCAAGACCACATCAGGCTCCCTGCTCAGTGGGCAGTCTGCTTCTCCCTCTCCCTCTGCCCTTTCCCCCTGCTCGTGCTCTCTCTCTGTCTCTCTCTCTCAAATAAATAAATAAAATCTTGGAAAAAAAAAAAAAGAAGATCAAGCAGGATTTGCTCCCGGAAATGTGAAGAAGCTTAAATATTAAAATTTTTATACAATTTACCATAATAATAGATCTAAAGTGAAAAATCATGTGATTATTCTTATTATTACATACAGAGATATGACATTGCATAGTATACTCATATTATGTAAATCATAATCCATTCTTAATGATAATTACAATTGTCAATCAGAATGGACGGAGAATTCTTTTGTTAATATGATGAAATATATTTATCTGAAATCATAAGCCCACAACATGCACTTAATGAGTTTACACTAGAAACATCTCCCTTAATGTCAGAAACAAAATAACAATGTCCACTCTTTCGCAGATTTTTTTGTCATAAGTAGGGAGGTATTATCCAACACAATTAGATAAGGAAAAGAAATACAAATTGGAAGGAAGGTAGTGAATGTATCATTTGATATCGCTGTAATTATTTTGTCTGGAAACCCAAAAATAATTAATGACAGTGAAAAAATAATTGCAGAAATCAGTAGCTTTCATACAGGCACCAACAAAAAAAAAAAAAAAAAAAACAGTTATTTAGGAATAAATGATAAGAAACAGGCAAGTTCTATATAAGGAAAAAAATCTAAAACTTCTGAGGAAAAAAGAAAACTAAAAGAATAGAAACTATATTCTTGTCAAGAAAGATAGTTCTTAATATTCCATAAATTAATCTATTTAATTAATATGCTTTAATAAAAATATTTGACAGAATTTTTTAAAGTTCACAGACTACTCTAAAGACCACATAGGATAATGAACAATCGTGACTAGCTAGCAAAAACTAAAGAGTAATGAAAAAGAACTATCTTTATTATAATATCAAAATATAAGGCTATAATAATTCCCTTGCGAAGAAGTAGAAAGGAAGAGGAATCACATCAAATTGAATTGAAACCCTATAAATAAATCACAGATGAAAACTTAGCAAATGATCAGTGACATATGAAAAGAATGACATTTTTATTGTACCATACCATTGTATGGTACATATTTTCAGTGAAGAAAATATGTACCATACAATGAATAGTACTGTAACAATCTGGGAAACTATCTGAAAAAAAAAGTTGGATATGATCACATTATTTCACTACAAAACAAAGCTCCAATGAATTAAATAATTAGATATAAAAATAAATAAATGACTCAAATAAAACAGCATTTTTAAAACAATTTAGAATTAGGAATAACTTTCTGAATTATACAAAATTCAGAAGCAATAAAATAAAAACTGATAAATAGGACTATATAGAATTAAAAGATTCTCCAAAGGGAGGAAAAACTCCATGAACAAAGTTGAAAGGTTAAAGATAAATGGGGGAGATATTTTCAACTCATATCACAGGCAATGCACCTACATATATGTATACCTTTGTGACATGTAACTATAAATATATATATATATATAAAACTATATAATGATTACAGTTACAGTTGTAAATGCTAAACAAAATTATATGTCATATACATAAATATTTATAAGAATATATAACTTTGATGTAAATCATCATGAGACCCATCCCACTAAAAGATATTGTGTAAAGTATATGGACTGTGTAACAAAAAAAATTAAAATTAAAAATCAGCAATATATGGCTCTTGGACATAGAAAAGGACATTGTATCCCAGTCATATTAGCAGGGATTTAAATTAAAACTAAAATGAGACATTTTTAACTCATTAGTTTGGCAAAAATAAATTTGTCTGGCAACATATTGCATTAATGGCAGTGCCTATATAAAGGCAGTTGAAGATGCAGCTGGTGGGAGGGTAACTAGTACAGCTTCAAACAAAGGCAGTTCAAGATTAAAAATATATATACCCTTTGATCTAACATTTCTAATTTTAAGTAGTATTTATTTGTCATGTGAACAAAATGATCCTTGTATAGAGTATACATTGTGGTGCTATTTGTCATTACAGAAGTCTCTATCACTGTAGAGCAGAGTGAATAAAATACAGCCCACCCATATAATGGAGCTCCATGAAGGTTTAAAAAGAAAAATATAATGTTATAATATTAATGAGGACATGATAGATGATAGATAAAGATAATTGCAGGAGCAAAACAGAAAACAGAAAAGTGTGTATTGTGCTTCTGACCCAAAGATTTATTTTTAAAATCACACACATATAAACATATACGTGTTTAGAAATATATAGAGTGTATAGGGAAAGATAAAGAGAAAACTGATCACAGTGATTATCCCCAAGGTTGAGGAAAATGATGGTTGGGTGAGAGAAGACACAGAACATTAACTTTTCCCTGTACATTCTGTTATACTTTTGAATTTTGCACCATGTGTATATATTAGATCAAGAAGATAAACAAAAACATTTAAATATTTAAAGTTAGAGATATGCCTTCTTTCAAATTCGTTTCTTCCTACCTCTTTCCTAAGAAGCATTCTCCTGCTGCTCCTCTTCCTTCCCTTCCTTCCAAACATCTTCAAAGGTAGCCTCTCCTTTCTTTCTGTTTAAATACTATAAATCTTTGTGTAAAACTTCAACAATGCAAACGATTCAATAAAATTCCCTGCAATTACTCATATTGCTTTCTGACTGCTGTTTCAGTTTTTATTTCTCCATTAAGAAAATGAAAAGGGCCATATCCATCCCAATGCTCATAGCAGCAATGTCCACAATAGCCAAACTGTGGAAAGAGCTGAGATCCCCTTCAACAGATGTACTGATAAAGAAGATGTCCATATATACAATGGAATATTACTCATCCATCAGAAAGGATGAATACCCAACTTTTGCATTAACATAGATGAAACCAGAGGAGATAATGCTAAGTGAAATAAGTACAGAAAGTCAATTATCATATGGTTTCACTTATTTGTGGAACATAAGGAATAGCATGGAGGACATGAGGAGAAGGAAGGGAAAAATGAATGAGCCGGGGAGATATTGGAGGGGGAGACAAACCATGAGAAACTACAGACTCCAAGAAACAAACTGAGAGTTTTAGAGGAGAGCAGAGTGGGGGGAAGGGTTAGCCCAGTGGGTATTAAGGAGGACACGTATTGCATGGAGCACTGGATGTTATACACAAACAATAAATCGTGGAACACTACCTCAAAAACTAATGATGTACTGTATGGTGACTGATAAAACATAACAAAAAAATAAAAAAGAAATTAAAATAAAAAAGAAAATGCTTTTAACCACCTATTCCATGCCAATCACTGTGTTAGATTCAAGGGACACAATAATGAAAAAGGTCAAGGTCTGTATTCTCATGGAGTTTGCAGTCTAGTGGAGGAGACAGCTAGTCACACAACTAATGGAATCGTGCGGTAAGTCTAATACTACAGAATATACAAGAGACTCGATATAGGAGTTGTAGAAGGAGCCCCTCACACACACTTTGCATGTCCATAAAGTGATTTCCAGAGAAAGCAACATTTACACTACAAGAAAGATGACTAGGAGAGAACTGATCATAAGAATGAGTTCCATTCAGGGGCACCTGGGTGGCTCAGTGGGTTAGGCCTCTGCCTTTGGCTCGAAAATGATCTCAGGGTCCTAGGATCAAGCCCCGCATCAGGCTCTCTGCTCAGCGGGGAGCCTGCTTCCCCCTCTCTCTCTCTGCCTACTTGTGATCTCTGTCTGTCAAATAAAGAAATAAAATCTTTGAAAAAAAAAAAAAAAAGAATGAGTTCCATTCAAGGAAAACAACCTGTACATATACTGACAGGACAGAAAACCCATCGTCTTTTTTTAATGAAGATTAAAATGGTTGAAACTTCAACAAGGTCATATAAAGGTCACTTTGAAAGTAGAGAGACTGGAAAAACAAAGACCAATTAGGAGATAATGATGGCAATCCCATTCAAATATGAAATATGATAATAACAAGGATTTGAAAAGATAAGGGTAATTGAACAGATTCAAACTATTTGAGGAGTTCAAATACAAAAATTGGTGATTGAATGGATATTAGAAATGAAAAGGAAAAGGAGTTAAGAATTACTCCAAATTTCTCCACTAGAGCAACATGATATGGTGACTGACATCATGCACCAAAATTAGAAATACAGAAAAAAGACTAAAGTTATAAAGAAAATCTTTGAATTTAATATTCTACACATCGAGTTTAGGGTGTCTGAAAGATTTCCTGTTAGAGCTTTCCAGTAAGCACCCAAATATGGTGGTCTGTAGCTTATGGAGACTGACCTAAACTGAAAATAGAGATGTGAAAATTTTAACTATAAAATTGAAATCTAAACTGTGGAAGTGAATGTGATTGTCTGCGAAAGTGCACAAAGGGAGAAAAGAAGACGATTGAAAGTAACGTCGTAAAGGGAATCACAGTTTATGGGGTAAGAAAGTATAAAATATCTAAAACAGATAAAAGTGGGCAGGGGGAGTTAGAGAATAAGGAGATTGCTCACAGAAGTCAAAGGAAGAGAATATTTCAAAAAGAAGAAAGTAGTCTGTATTTGTCAAATACAGTTGAGGGAACAAATAAGGACTAAAAATTAACTCACTGGATTTAGGACAAGCAACTTCATCAGGGGGTCATGTGTGCAGAATTTACAATTGCACTTGGCTGAGGAATAAGTGAGCGTGGTGAGTCCAACTAAAGGGTTCATAGCTCTCCTAGTCTAACTTCTGGATTCCCTCCTCATTACTTCATTTAGACACTACAAACTCACAATGGAAGAGCAAGGACAATTGTAAGGGATAAAGAGGGGTCCTACATAATGATAAAGGGGTCAATACTTCAAAAAAACATACAATTCTTAATGTATATGTGCCTAACAACTGAATGTAAAGATACATGAGAGGCAAAAACTGACAGAACTGCAAAAAGAAATAGAGGAATCCAGTATTATAGTTAGTGATGTAACACCCCTCTATAAGAATGGACAGATTCAGCAGGTAGATAATCGGTAAGGATACAGTTGTACTCAACAGCACCATCATTCAATTGGATATAATTGACATATACAGACTGGTTCATCCAAAAATAATATATTACACATTTTTCTCAAGATCATATGGACCATTCTCCAAGATAGAGCACATTATATGCCATAAAAGATACCTTAACATATCTGAAAGAATAAAAATCATACAATGCCTGCTCTCATATAACAGTGGATATAAATTAGAAATCAGTAACACAGGGGCACCTGGGTGGCTCAGTAGGTTAAGCCTCTGCCTTTGGCTCAATACATGATCTCAGGGTCCTGGGATAGAGCTCTGCATTGGGCTCTCTGCTCAGCAGGGAGCCTGCTTCCCTACCCTCCCCACCGCCTGCCTCTCTACCTACTTGTGATCTCTGTCTGTCAAATAAATAAATAAATAAATAAATAAACAAACAGACAAACAAATAAATATCTTTAAAAAAAAATCAGTAACAGAAAGATAGCTGGAAAACTTCCAAAATACTTGGAGATTAAGCAATACATTTCTAGATAGCACATGGGCCAAAACAAAAAATCTCAAGAGAAATTTTTAAATATTTTGAACTACATGAAAGTGAAGATATAATTTATTAAAATTTATGGGACACTGTGAAAGCAGAGTTTAGAAGAAAATTTATAGCATTGAATACATATATTCAAAAAGAAGAAATATCTAAAATCAATAATCTAGACTTCCTTCTAATAACTAAAAAGGAACAACAACAACATAGAACAAATTAAATCCAAGTGAGCAGAAGAAAAGATATAATAAAAGTTAAAGCCAAAAATCAAAGAAATTCTAAACAGGAAACCAATAGGGAAAATCAACAAAACCAAAAGCTTATTCTCTGAAAAGATAAAAAAATTGGTAAGCCTCTAGATATGATTACTAGAAAACAGTGACAACACTAAATGCTCAGGAAGAAGTGGAGCAGCATGAATTCTCATTTACTGCTGATGGGAATGCTAAATGGTACAGACACTTTGCAAGTCAATTCGCAGTCTCTTGTAAAACTAAACATATTCTTATTGTATGATTGTCACTCATATCCCCTAGTATTTACCCAAAGGAGTTGAAAACATGTCCACATAAAAACCTGTACATGGATGTTTATAGCAGCTTTATTCATACTTGTCGAAACCTGGAAACCACCAAGATGTCCTTCAGTAGGTGAATGGAAAAATAAACTGTGGTACACCCAGACAATGAGAAATAAGCTATCAAGCCTTAAAAAGACATGGAAGAAACTTAAATGGATATTACTAAGTAAAAGAAGCCAATCTGAAAAGGCCACATACTTATGATTCCAATTATATGACACTCTGGAAGAGGCAGAAGTATAAAGACAGTAATTAGTGGTTGCCAGTGATTGGGGTGTGGAGGGAGGGATGAATAGGGAGAGCACCGAGGGTTTAGAGAAATGAAACTGTTCTGTGTGATACTACAATGGTGGATAGATGCCATTATACATATGTTCAAACTGACATAATGAACACCAAGAGTGAAACCTACTGCAAACTATGGACTTTGGGTAATAATTATGTGTTAGTGTAGGTTCGCTGATTATAACAAATGTACCACTGTGGTGTGGGGTATCAGGAGTAGGTGAGGCTATGTATGTGTGGGGACAGAATACCAATAGTGGGAAAAGCTGTGCATGCAAGGAAACAAAGGATATATGGAACTCTCTGTACATTGTGCTCAATTTTACTATGAACCTAAACTGCTCTAAAAAATAAAGTTTGCTCATTAATTAAAAAAAAACAGCAAAACAGTTTATCCAATTGGAGATTTTGAAACATTCTGTTAGTGGCAACATAGTAATTTACAGAAATTTACAAAAATATTAGTTTTCTCTCTTCAATACACAATATTGAATATTTGTGTATTTGATAACAAATGTTTCCATAAATTTGTCATGAACTAGTAAAATAATTATAAAACTACTGTTATTGTTTTAACTTCAATAGAATTTTAAGCTTTCCCTTATTTCCAAAGCACACACAAAGTACATTTGTCTGTGCTAGAATTGATTGCTAGATTTAAAATAATTTAATATGGGTAAAAGCAGATGTTTAATTCTGTAAATTTATAATAATCTATCATATATCAACTAGTAGTAACTAGTTTTATGCTTTGTCCTGGGTTCTTTCCACATTCATTTCCAGACAGGACCCACAGCATCTATCCTACATATGATTTGTGAGAGGAAAAACTCTCTGTGGTCTCTCCAGGGCCTTCTCATCTCCTGCCAGGCCAGTGAACAAGATGAGTTTCTTTTTATAATGACAAGGCACAGAGATAATTCATCAACTGGAGAGCACAAACAATCCTTTATTCAGCAGAATGACAAAAGGTTATTTAGCTTCTGGCATCTACTATACTTCTTGCAAGAATCAGGCCCAAGAGCCAATATGATAATTAATAAATTTCCAACATCTGGGCAGTAAAACAATTTTTTATGAATGTTAAACAATGCCAATGCCAAATTAAAACTTCCCCTTCTTATATTTATCTATCTGAACTCATCACTGTACAGCCAAATTTGCCTGTGTTCTGGCTATAAAATGGGGATCGTGATGACATAGTAAGAAGATATTACACAATTTGGGAAATCCATATTACTAAGTGTCATTTAATCATATGGACAGTGATGATATCACCCACTGAGCCTAATGGAGAGTAACCCTTGCCAAGAGAAGAGTATCAAGTTAAATGATAGGTGAGTGATATCAATCATCACACTGAATAAAGGAGCCAAATTTAAAGGAAGAATTGGATTCTCCATTTCTCTAATTGTCCTCCAGCAACTGTTTATTTTCCTTTTTAAAAAAAATAGAAAAATAATTTTGATTACGTGGTTATTGCTTGCACAGACTGAGAAAGGCCACTTTGAAGACTTAAAGTCTTCATAAACTAAGAAGCACCAAATCTTACAGTCCAACTTAGGAGATCATTCGGTTCAAACCTTTAACCCTACCTTAGATTTCCCAATAAAAACAGTGTATGATGATTACTTTGGTTGTATAAATTAGATAATACATGGTATCAGAATTTTTAAGGAGAAATAAATGTAGGCTAAAGTATTAATAACATTTTATGAGGCAGAATAAACTGTAAATCATAAATTCTACATAGAATGTATTGCAATTTATGGAAGAGTCCATAGATGTAAATTGAAACAACATAACCTGGAATTAAAAGTGGCTGTTTTAATTGCATTAAAATAAATTTGCAGGGGCACCTGGATGGTTCAAAATAGATTTGCAGGGGCACTTGGATGGTTCAATAAGTTAAGCATCTCAGTCCTTGATTTTGGCTGGGGTCATGATCTCAGGGTCACGAGATCAAGTCGCAGGTAGGGCTCTGTGTCCGCGGGGAGTCTGCTTGAGATTCTCTCTCTCCTTCTGCCCCTCCCCCTGCTTGCTCTCCCTCTCTTTCTCTCAAATAAGTAAATCTTAAATAAATAAATAAATAAACAGATTTGCAAGAGGAGGAATTTGCTTGAATGCATTAGGCTTCCCTTCATTGTTTAATTAATGTGTTTATATATGAGAAATGCCCCATTCCCAACTGTGATTGGAGTCCATCATTAAATCTTTACACAGAAATTATATTTTTGGATGAAACTCATTAGAAAGTATTGATTTTGAAGATCAGTGAAAATAAACTTGTAATTGTCTGAGGGAATCAGAAAAATCAACAGTAAATGGTGTTTTATGAACCCAGGTGATTAATGGATGATGTACAGATTGCATGAATATCTTAGTATGGCAAATAAACATATGCATATAAATTATAATAAGAATACATATTTGGATGTGTCACTTTAAGCATGCTTTACTAATGGGGGTTCCTGACCATAAGAGCTTGGAAAGCAATGTTCTAGAGTGAAAAGGCTCAGTAAGGGGCACTATCTAGTAAAAGTTCTAGGCTATATGATAAAAATCCACAGACGATGAGTTGGAAGAATAATTCATTCATTCATTCAATGAATTTAAATTGAACCATCTGACAATACTAGTATTTGATTATATCTGACTCTAGACAAACGGCAATTTACATGATTCAGTCTGATAGTTATCAAGTATCTTTTATATGCAAGGACCCTGTATCTGTTGCAAGGAACAGAAAGGTAGTTCCACCACCAAAAGAGCATATAGATTTACAAAATTTGTACAGAAATAAATATAGTATGCTAAACTCCCACAGTATGAAGATAGAATATTAAGGAATGGCTCTATTTTTGTGTTGTTACTTTTTTTCCCCTGGATTTAGCCACATGACTTATCATTTTGTGCAAATTTTCTAGTACAGATGACAATTAGTACTTTGCTCAGACCCAACAATTAAAAGAGGAGAATGGGAACACTTTTATTAAAGTTCCACAATCACAGAATGGCATGAGCTTTGATAACTGAGCTGATGGATATGTAAGAGATTTAGAAAGACACTGTGAAACACAGCTTTATTAAAACCTTTTCCCTGCTTGACTTCTAAATATGTCCTAAAAAGCCCATAAAACACTCTGAGCATCTTACAGAAAATTAAGCTCATAATAAAAATAAATGTCTTCGCTTAAGCCATTCAAAATCTGTTGGATTACGCCAACAAATTTGACAATCTGGAAGAAATGGATGCATTCCTAGAGACATATAAACTACCACAACTGAACCAGGAAGAAATAGAAAGCCTCAACAGACCCATAACCAGTAAGGAGATTGAAACAGTCATCAAAAACCTCCAAACAAACAAAAGCCCAGGGCCAGAAAGCTTCCCGGGGGAATTCTACCAAACATTTAAAGAAAAACTAATTCCTATTCTCCTGAAACTGTTCCAAAAAATAGAAATGGAAGGAAAACTTCCAAACTCATTTTATGAGGCCAGCATCACCTTGATCCCAAAACCAGACAAGGATCCCATCAAAAAAGAGACTACAGACCAATATCCTTGATGAACACAGATGCAAAAATTCTCACCAAAATACTAGCCAATAGGATTCAACAGTACCTTAAAAGGATTATTCACCACGACCAAGTGGGATTTATTCCAGGGCTGCAAGGTTGGTTCAACATCCGCAAATCAATTAATGTGATACAACACATTAATAAAAGAAAGAACAAGAACCATATGATACTCTCCATAGATGCTGAAAAAGCATTTGACAAAGTACAGCATCCCTTCCTGATCAAAACTCTTCAAAGTGTAGGGATAGAGGGCACATACCTCAATATTATCAAAGCCATATATGAAAAACCCACCGCAAATAACATTCTCAATGGAGAAAAACTGAAAGCTTTTCCGCTAAGGTCAGGAACACGGCAGGGATGTCCATTATCACCACTGCTATTCAACATAGTACTAGAAGTCCTAGCCTGAGCAATCAGACAACAAAAGGAAATTAAAGGCATCCAAATCGGCAAAGAAGAAGTCAAACTATCACTCTTCGCAGATGATATGATACTATATGTGGAAAACCCAAAAGACTCCACTCCAAAACTGCTAGAACTTGTCCAGGAATTCAGTAAAGTGTCAGGATATAAAATCAATGCACAGAAATCAGTTGCATTTCTCTACACCAACAACAAGACAGAAGAAAGAGAAATTAAGGAGTCAATCCCATTTACAGTTGCACCCAAAACTATAAGATACCTAGGAATAAACCTAACCAAAGAGGCTAAGAATCTATACTCAGAAAACTATAAAGTACTCATGAAAGAAATTGAGGAAGACACAAAGAAATGGAAAAATGTTCCATGCTCCTGGATTGGAAGAATAAATATTGTGAAAATGTCTATGCTACCTAAAGCAATCTACACATTTAATGCAATTCCTATCAAAGTACCATCCATTTTTTTCAAAGAAATGGAACAAATAATCCTAAAATTTATATGGAACCAGAAAAGACCTCGAATAGCCAAAGGAATATTGAAAAAGAAAGCCAAAGTTGGTGGCATCACAATTCCGGACTTCAAGCTCTATTACAAAGCTGTCATCATCAAGACAGCATGGTACTGGCACAAAAACAGACACATAGATCAATGGAACAGAATAGAGAGCCCAGAAATAGACCCTCAACTCTATGGTCAACTAATCTTCGACAAAGCAGGAAAGAATGTCCAATGGAAAAAAGACAGCCTCTTCAATAAATGGTGTTGGGAAAATTGGACAGCCACATGCAGAAAAATGAAATTGGATCATTTCCTTACACCACACACGAAAATAGACTCAAAATGGATGAAGGACCTCAATGTGAGAAAGGAATCCATCAAAATACTTGAGGAGAACACAGGCAGCAACCTCTTCGACCTCAGCCGCAGCAACATCTTCCTAGGAACATCACCAAAGGCAAAGGAAGCAAGGGCAAAAATGAACTATTGGGATTTTATCAAGATCAAAAGCTTTTGCACAGCAAAGAAAACAGTTAACAAAACCAAAAGACAACTGACATAATGGGAGAAGATATTTGCAAACGACATATCAGATAAAGGGCTAGTGTCCAAAATCTATAAAGAACTTAGCAAACTCAACACCCAAAGAACAAATAATCTAATCAAGAAATGGGCAGAAGACAAGAACAGACATTTCTGCAAAGACGACATCCAGATGGCCAATAGGCACATGAAAAAGTGCTCCACATCACTCGGCATCAGGGAAATACAAATCAAAACCACAATGAGATATCACTTCACACCAGTCAGAATGGCTAAAATTAACAAGTCAGGAAATGACAGATGCTGGCGAGGATGCGGAGAAAGGGGAACCCTCTTACACTGTTGGTGGGAATGCAAGCTGGTGCAACTACTCTGGAAAACAGCATGGAGGTTCCTCAAAATGTTGAAAATAGAACTACCCTATGACCCAGCAATTGCACTGCTGGGTATTTACCCTAAAGATACAAACGTAGTGATCCGAAGGGGCACATGACCCGAATGTTTATAGCAGCAATGTCTACAACAGCCAAACTATGGAAAGAACCTAGATGTCCATCAACAGATGAATGGATAAAGAAGATGTGGTATATATACACAAAGGAATACTATGCAGCCATCAAAAGAAATGAAATCTTGCATTTGCGATGACGTGGATGGAACTAGAGGGTATCATGCTTAGCAAAATAAGTCAATTGGAGAAAGACAACTATCATATGATCTCCTTGATATGAGGGAGAGGAGATGCAACATGGGGGGGTTAAGGGGGTAGGAGAAGAGTAAATGAAACAAGATGGGATTGGGAGGGAGACAAACCATAAGTGACTCTTAATCTCACAAAACAAACTGAGGGTTGATGGGGGGAGGGGGGTTGGGATGGGGGGTGGGGTATGGACATAGGGGAGGGTATGTGCTATGGTGAGTGCTGTGAAGTGTGTAAACCTGGCGATTCACAGACCTGTACCCCTGGGGATAAAAATATATGTTTATAAAAAATAAAATTAAAAAAAAAATCTGTTGGATTTATTTCCCCCAAAAGTAAATAAATAAAAATTAAAACAAAAACTTCCAGATTCAGTTAATCAGTTTTGTCCAAAACAGCAAACAGCAAACATAGCAAGAAGGAGCAACTATGGAGTGTCTCCCTGTGTCTAGCAAATGTGAAACTTCATGTTTCTCTTGACTAGACAGATTGCCTAAGAGTTAAACACAGTCACTGGGATGAAAGCTGTATTTATTTGAAAAAATTATCTAATTTTAATTCAAATGTTAGTGATTCCTAGAAGAACCCTGCAGATGAAGCCACTTCCCTATTCTCTGACCTGATTTTTTATTGCTTCCCAAAGAAAAGCACATGTCATACAGAGTTTATGTGTGCCTTTCATCTGTTACAATTTTTAGATTTAAAATGTTTAATTTCTTTCCATTCATCATTCTTGAATACAAAAACCAGTTCTCTAATAATAATGCATATTATTCACAAGCTATTAGTGGAATGCTAGGTCCAATAACCAAAAATCACACTTCTTTTTTAAGAATCTGCTCATGAAATCCAGAAATATTCCTCTCCACACCCAGTTTAAAACTGTCCCTCTGCATACTTGCTACAGCTCTCAATTCCTTTGCTCTATATGAATCAGTTGTCTATAGGTCTTTTTGCCTCAGTAGTTTAGGAGCTAATTCATATCCTATTCATTTCTGTCACTCCAACAGTATCTCACAAAGCCTTTTCCAGACTTGGCATCAGATAAATTCTTGCGAAATGAAACTGTGAGGCATTAAGAAATAAAGAGCTTACCAAAAATAATTGCAAAAAATCCCCACAACACAAGAAAAAAAACAAACAACAAAATCTATCCTTCCTGTAGAGGCATAAAATAAATGTTAAGAGCAAATGGTGATAAACTAACACCATAATCATAATGGAGCAAACTAGAAGCTATTTAAGGCTGCTTTATATTTTGATCCCTTAAGTGAGGAATTTACCTTGCTACATTTCTCCCTATATAAATTCCCAATACAGCTGAATGTGATTCCTACCAAATCTATTCCTAGGACTAAAAACTCTATTCTGTATACTGAAGCCTAACTTACTTGTTCTTATTTCCTTCACATCACAGGTCACTTGAACATTAAAGTCAAATATTTCTCACAATCCTTTTAAAGCAAATCTATTCCCCTAAGATTAACTTGTTGATGAAAAACACATCAATACAATCAATTCATGAATTCAGAGAAAAAGAAAGTATATGATGGTATTTTTAAAATTCAAAAAAAATTCTACGTGAACCTTATATTTTCACATAAAGTATAATTTTTAATGTTCACAAATTTACCTAAAATTTTTAGATAAATTTTTTGTTTGTTGGTGAAAAGAAAAATATGGAAAATTTGTTAACATAGAAACACTATGTATAATTTAAATATATTTTTGATAGAAAAAACTTGACTAAAAGAAAAGCAAATCCATAAAGACAGGGTAATGGGAACAGTGAATTTTAAGTAGATAGCAAATGGCAAATAGGATGAAAACGACTTTTAAAATCTTTCTTCTCAAAATATCTAAATGTTGAAATAACAAGATTTACCAAACTTATTTTTGTAACAGCATGGTTTGGCTTGGCCAGAGCTAAAGGTTGTATTTTGTGCCTTGTTTGGAATTGGGGGCCAGAAAGGGAGGGGAATCTATTATAGAATATTTGATGAACTCTTATCTCAAAATATTTTTAAATATGGACCTTTGGGAAAGAGATTTGAACCTACTTCAGAAGCAACATCTTTCTGACGGACTTGGGATTATGGAACTATGAAGTGAGAATGTCAGGAAGTCAGCAAGATTCTCAAGGAAAATTGTAAGAAAATGAGTGAGAAGACATCTGGTGGAAATGGGCCAGTTGAACTAGAGCCACAAGGTCAGGGTGCCAGAATGTGCAGTCCATCCAAGCACACAGTTTAAGTTGGGTTCAACCCCACCAACCTATACTGCCTCCTTCAACCTCATCCCATGGCTGTCTTGCCTAGAGAAAAGAGATTGAGATGACTGGAGAACCCTGTTTTGGGGGAGCAAATGGAAGAGCTGTGGATTTCTCTCTTAGTGAGCTACTGAATAGCTCATAGGACTGACAAATGCCCCATAGCTCCAGCACAGAGTCACAGAGGAAAGCAGGAGCAGTGTGCCCCAGAGGAGAGGAACTGTAAGTTAAAGGAAACTCTACAGGAAAAATCATGCACCCCTGCCCAACGCACTGTCCTCTGGCATGCCTAAAGATAGAAAGATGTCCCCTTAGCTGTGTGACCTGCAGACCTAAGGTAAATTTAAGATTACATAGGAAACCAGCACTGATTATATTTGTCTATTCATGGCAGTTCCCATTATCTCAAAAGAGACCAAACAGAAAAGCCTCTAAACAAACATAAAGTCATCCAAAAGACAATTAGGATCTGTGAGAAAAAAATAATCACAAGCAACATAACATAAATCACTAATTCACTGACCAAATGTGCTACACTTGTCTATAAAATGATAGAACTGCTGATCATAGCACTAAAAATTATGAACCAAAATTACAGAGAGGAAGAAAAGGCCAAGGCATGGATAAGGAAGAAGCTACAAGGTACAAATACATTTTCAGCAGTAATATGTTAGCCACTAAAAGTAGACAAAAGTACACTAGAATAGACCTTTCATATAGGAAAAAACACAAAGTATTCAGTTGTCTTGATGATAGACTTTTACAACACACTAATGCCATCATTACCATTTATTAGGTATATGTACCTCTCAATGCGCATCTACTATTTCATTCAATTAATGAGGCAGTATTAACACCCTCTTTTTACAGTTGAGTAAACTGAGCTGTGGTTACATAAATTGCCCATGATTCCAAAACTACATACTGAACAGAAGAGCCAGAAATCAAGCCCAGCTCTCTCGCTTCGAGCCAATTGTCCTTTCCAATACCAACACTTGCTGTCATTATTAATAATCTGAAAATATCAGAGAAAGTGGATCATAATTAACAGAATGCAGTGTTTATGGTTATAATTAAATCATTTTTAGAATGCAGATGTGTGTGTGTATGTGTGTGTATAAAAGCAAGGAAAGATATAATACATTTAGAAATAACTTCAGGGGCCTGGGTGGCTCAGTCAGTTAAGTGGCTACCTTTGGCTCAGTTCATGATCTTGGGGTCGCGGGATGGAGCCCCACTTCAACCTCTCTGCTCAATGGGTTGTCTGCTTGTCCCTCTCCTTCTCCCTCTGCCCTCCCCTGGCTCATGTTCTCTCTTTCTCTCTTCCCACAAATAAATAAATAAATATATGAAACAAAATTTCTACATGTACAAAAATAATCAATAACTACTTATAAATTTCACTAAAACAAATGGTTAATTGCTCATTTATTTAAGGCCAATATATCATAGTGGAAATACTAAGTGGAACTATACTTTCAATGGCAATCCTCGAATTCAAATATATTATCTCTTATTGGGTGCTTAGTAGCCATAAGAAATGGAAAATTCAGTTCAAACAACAACAAAATCTAGTTTAAAAGAGAAGGGCAATTGTGCTCTCATCTTTTTTTCTTTTACTTTATTTTTTTAAAAGATTTTATTTATTTATTTGACAGAGAGAGATCACAAGCAGGCAGAGAGGCAGGCAGAGAGAGAGGAAGGGAAGCAGGCTCCCTGCTGAGCAGAGAGCCCAATGTGGGGCTTGATCCCAGGACCCTGGGATCATGACCTGAGCCAAAGGCAGAAGCTTAACCTACTGAGCCACCCAGGCGCCCCCTTTTTTTTTTTTTTCATTTTAATTGGATGGATTTGATTGTCCTTTACCAGCCACGAAGAGGTTCCTCTACCAAGTCCTCCACACTCAGTGTGATAAAATGATAAGGATGCTTCTTGCAACCTCCTTCTATTCAGAAGCATATTTGTGTGGCCCAGAATAGAGCGAGCCTGAAGTTAATCTTTCTCTTCATCGGGAAACATGTATTTATTCCCTACAGTAGAAGTGAAAAATTTAATCCAAAAGAATTACCTCCCTGCAGAGAGGTGTGAAGTAGCAAGCGTTCAGAGACGGAGCTCGACTTCAAAACCTGTTCCAGCCTGAAATAAGTAGAGTTTGGGCACAAAGCAAAAGAGAGATGGAAAAGAACATTGCATATTAAGGTAAGGAACTTACCCACAAAAGAGTTTGAAAAAATAAGGTTTTACAACTGAATTTGAATGTAGGACCTGTGGCATTCTTTTTCATTTCGATCTTTCTTTTGAAGATTGGAGTCCCCTCCCTCAAGAGTTTTTCTAAATGAACACTAAACACAATGAATGACACAACCAAATAATAATAAAATGCAGGAGTGCTTTACCATTTATGTGATATGGAACCCTTGGCAATCTGATAAAACCTAAGATCCTCTTCCCAGAATAATGTTTTAAAATTCATGTTAAATACACATAGCTTCCAAAGGAGCCAATCCTACAGTCATCAATATTTTAAATTAATCAAATATATAATATGGCATTTTATGTGCACATTAGCTCATTAAGTAACAAAATACAGTAGCAGGTCAAAAACAAACTACCATAATTTCAAAATAGAGGTTACCTAAAATGATATTTTGAAATGTCTGCAACAACTAGAACATAATACAAAAAGTTTTTAAATTCTGTAGTTAATTAAGTCACAGAGCTGTACTAGTGCGTGTTATCTAAACTCATCACTAAAGGAAATGCTACTATTCAGCAGAGGACACTGAATTTGTCCATAAACTTCTTGGAGTTTAAAAAAAAAATCTGGAATAATATAATAACAAAGTAAGTTAAACCTAAAAGCTGCAGAAAATTTTATTCAACCTCATTTTAAAAATATCTAAAATCTAAAATATCTAGACACTGGCAGGAAGAAACTTCCTAGATATAAAATGGTAACTATCAGCTTTAATATGCTGACATCCAAGAATTCAAATTATTTTCTCTGAAAAACATGCTTTCAAGAGGCACCTGTCTGGCTTAGTCCATAGTAATAATCTGGTCAGGGTTCAATGTTTATCAGGAACATCCTTTATTTAAGCCAAAATGTTATCTTTTAAAAAACTATAGTCATTGATTTATTTATAAGTACCTATTATGTGCCAGTAGTTTTAGAAATACCTAGTATCAGTTATCATTTAAATCACCACTATTCATTAGATCATTCATTAATTAAATATACATGAAAGTGCTTTCATGGCAAGGTACTATTTGAATGTTGTAGAGCAAGAGCAATATAAACGCAGATTTTTAAATCCCGTGCAGCATATATTATAACAGGGGAGAAAGACTTCAAACAAGTAGTTATTTCAGCCATTATTTAGTAATTGTGCTAAATTCAAAAACAGAGAGGAATATACTGCCAATAAGACTTCAAAACAAGAGAATCCTGAATGGTCAGAGAAGGCATCTGAGGAACTAACTTTTTTTTTTCAAGATTTTATTTATTTATTTGACAGATAGAGATCACAAGGAGGCAGAGAGGCAGGCAGAAAAAAGAGAGAGAGAGGAGGAAACAGGCTCTCTGCTGAGCAGAGAGCCCGATGTGGGGCTCGATCCCAAAACCCTGGGATCATGACCCGAGCCAAAGGCAGAGGCTTTAACCCACTGAGCCACCCAGGCGCCCCAGGAACTAACATTTTCACTGAGCTTTGAGAAGTACATAGTCATTCACTGGTAAATGGACATGAGATAGGGTTCAATGGGTACAGAGATTTATCGAGATTGACGGAACGGAATGTGATGAAGTCCTGAGATGTAAAGGTGCTTCGTATAGTAAAAGACACTTCAAAGGAGAACAGCACAACATTAAGCTAGAAAAGTGGTAGGGATTAAATCTGTAGGGCATCATGGGCTATATTAAATGTGAAATCATATTCCTAAGAATTGTGGGAAGCCAAAGCAGAGTTTTAAGTAAGGCAGTATCATGACAGATCTGTGTTCTTAAGAGTTCATTTTGGCTGCAATGTGGTGGCTAGATTAGATACAGATGCTCAGTGAGAATCTACCAATGCAGAACCTGACCCAGGCAAAAGATCAGAGTGACATGAATTCAGGTTATGGCAGTGCAAACTGGAAATAGGCAAATCCAAGGTAGATTCAGAAATTAAAAGTGGTAACTTGATAAAGGGGATAAAAAAGAGATAGATGACAGCATGATTCCTTGTTTTCTGACTCAAGCAATGGCTGAAAAGAGATACCATTTACTGAGACTCAGAACTTAAGAGAAAGGTTGGATCTTAAAGGGAGGTGGGGCACACAGGAGGAAGATATACTTTGTTCAGCTATAGAGTTGGTAAACCTAAGACATCTATGAAACATCCAGCTGGAGATGTCAAGCAGGCTCGTGGATTTCTGAGCCTACTGCTTAGAATTGGGGCCCTACATATATATATATATATTTTTTTTTTTTCTCCAGTCTTGAGGAACTCTGAAAATAAACAGTCACATTTTAGAAGACAAGTCTGCAGGGAATTCTAAAAGAAAAAAAAATGAAAGTGATAGGAAGAAAAGATAAGGGAAAGAGGAAATGGCTAGTCAGGTCAAATGCTGTTGAGAGATCAAGAACTAGGAGAAATGAAAGATGATGTTTGGTGACATCAAGGTCTGATCAAATCTATTTTGGTGCAGAGTTGATATGAAGCCGGACTGGAGTGGTCTGAAGAGTGAATGGAAAAGGAGAAATGGAAACAGTGTAAACAAGTCTTTCATAACCTTGGACTGTGAATGGTGGTGGACTAGGACAGAGAACAAATGTGAGGTCAAGAGACTTCAAGGGTCCTCATACCATCAGAACATTTGAACTGCAAGTTATGCACTTTTCAAACTCTATTCTTCCCCTTTTTAAGCTACATTTTAAATTACTGACGCTGATGAAAAAATGAGTTTGAAATAAATTTCATGCAAAAGAAATTAAAACACTTATTTCTGGAAAGGCTGAAGCACACTATGAGCTATAAGTTTAAGAATTTTGGAATATATTCCACACATTTCTTCATGAATTCATCCAATGCTTTATATGCATGTTCTATATAATGTATAAATAAGCAAATACATGGATTTTGCTCAATAGCTAGAAATAATATTCCCTATAGTCTACAGATGAAAATTCTGAAGTGAGGTAAAAGGATGTGCCCATAGTGATTGAATGAAACAGAAGAAAAGTTAGAAACTGCATTGGCCATTGACAGTTGTCAAGATCTTCTGGAAAGAGGAATTATTGGTAAATAAGTTGACTACATTTCTTATCATCAAGATTAATTGGCAGTTTATGACAGATATGTGCCATTGCAGACCTCCTAATTACCACATTTCTCATGCTACTATTTTACTATTTTGCTGCCAATAATTCAGGCGTGTTATTTTTTCTCTCTTCAGTGATCAAAGAAACAAAGTGTCTTTAATCGGGGATAATAAGTAATGGAGAAAAGAACTCCAGCCAGGGCTCCCTTCTAGATATGCATTCAGAATTTCCCATGAAAGATATCACAAAGCGAAAACTACCAAGTATCAGATTTACAGTGCTGTTCCCTGCAGCACCTTTGGAAATGGTAGTAGTATTTCAGGATAATTAGAGACTGGTAAACCAACAAATTAATAAACTATCCCCAGGTGGCCTCGAAAAGATAACGTGGTTCCCACAAAATGACAAGCATTCCCAGGAAGAACAGCAGGCACTAGGAATGTCTGCTTCTATAACAACTTAGTAGGCCAAATTGATCAACAATCTTAAAATATAAGTGAAAATAAATGGTTTAATTCAAAAAGTAAAATCTCTTACAAATTATTTCATATAAAACATATTTATAGAAATCTTTCTTATGGACAATTTTGCTTTACAAATTATCAGATGACAAGAATAAGCCTTTCCACATTATCTCATGCTGTTCGGTATTTGGCTTGAAGCCCAGAAGAGGGTCATGCCTTTATAATGATGAAAATGCAACTATTAAACAGCCAACGGGTTTAAAAAGTGCAGCTGGGCGATGAAAAAATGGAGTGCCTTCCCTGTTTGCACACAGTAGGCAGTCTGCAAATATTTGCAAATGGATTTGTTCTATTTGTTGCCATCGTGCTTCTTACATATTTTACTTGATAGGCTTCACCCAGGATTCTAAGTGTCCAAGTTATTATATATGGATCTTAATGGCTGTGAAGCCTCAAGTTAGCTATCTGATATCTTTATGTGTGAATTTTCTCATCTGTAAGCTAGGGTTAATTATAGTCATTTGTTATATTATATATGTATGTGTATACATATGCATACACACACATATCTTCTATTATTTGTGGGGGAAAAGGAGATACTTTACATAGCGCATCATAAGTTGTAAAAGGTCTATAAAATTATATAATTCATAAGTATATTGCAATCATTTGTAATTCAGCTTTTGTTTATAAAAACACAACAGTTTCCAACACCTGGAAGTGCATTTTTAGCTTCTACTGCTAACCTGATCACGGCTTCCTCTCAATATTTTAACAAGAAACCCCTTTGTGAAGGTCTTATGGGAACTTAAAAGTCTTGCCAGGGAACAGGGTGTCAATTAAAATTCAGTGATGTGTGCCATTCGCTATTTCTCTTCCCCAGTTGTTCTACACTTAGTATTTGTATGCTGCACCAAATTATCAATACCTCTCCTGCAAGTGACTGATTTCACAGAATAGAAAAAAAAAAAAAAATCCCTACATACACTTTTTAGTGTAAAGAATATATTTAAATATTTGGCATAACACACACACACAAATGAATTTAAAACTTGTGCACATGGAAGAAAAAAATCAGCTAGAAAAGTATGTAGTTCTCTTATAAAAAATTGAGAATCATGGCAACATCGGAGTAGTAGTTCATATTCTCTGGAAGCATTTATTAAATACATAGCTTGACATGGCACAAACCTCAAATCAACTTAATTTGTGTCATCTAAGAGTTCACACATGAATAAAGGTATCACATTTCATCGAAATTACTCCTTTAGACCTGGAGATTTATTTATATACTTTAGAGATATGAGATGTAAGATACTCTCTTCCCAAGTCTCTAGGAAAATTGCCAAAAACTAGACTTAAATGTTTATGGCCAAAAAAATTAATAATCACTTCAGAACACTGAAGAATAGAAATCCTCTCTTGATAATAGATTTTGATTGCTGTCAAAATGAACTACTCACGACTTGAAATGTTTAAACTTGCAAAAATATTTGTGGAAAAAATTACTACAGCCTGAGTTAAAATATAAAGTCGTAAATGTCTAGTCACCTCAAAGTCTAGGTCATGACAGGTATTATTATATCAAGAATGAGTGAGAGGATACAATGTTGGGATCTACCACTGAACTGCAAACTGTGGGTACTTAGGCACACGGCCTTATTACTTATAAGACAAGATCATACTGAGGTATATGAGTGCCCCGGGTAGGGTAATAACTTGGAACTCTTCCAACCAATATTCTTTAAATGATTGTTCAGCATTTATTTAATGAGCTAAAGAGAAACCAACTTTCTTTTGATAAAAATTTTATACCTATATCTATTCTTCACATTATGAGGGTTTTTATTAACATGAACTGAACATAAAAATAAATTTCTAACATCTTCGGAATTATTTTCAATTTCACATGTTACCCCCATCTATCAACACTGCACAAAATCTCTCATTAAAAATCTCTAATAACAGTAGTAATATAAATGGAACACAGTAAACAGAACTGCTGCAATATGGTGAAGAAGTTCTGTGTGAAAAGTAGACTTAAGATTTTGTTTTATTTATTTGTTTGCTTATTTTTAATATTTCTTAGGTTCTTACTATGTAATTATTACTGGAACTTGTGGAAGGATGAGTGTAGGCTGTCATGGGAGCTTGTAGCAAGGGTATTAAACCCAAGCTTCGGAGTTAGAGCAAGCCTCTCCATGAAGGTTTTTAAAGGAATGAGCCTGCCTACTCATTTCTGGGTGGAGGGTTTAAGAAAACTAGCACACACCATTCTGCAGGCTGGGAATTGTAAATTATTGCAAATTTAAAAAGAAGCAAGGTGTTAACCAGAGCCAATGCCTTATAAAAAGTACCTAGCTTCTGACCAACAAAGGAGTTTTTATTATTAATATTACCAGATATATCATTATATGCATAAACATATTTATTGCAGAATTGTTTATGTAGATTAATTTTTTAGACACCATAAAATGAAACAAGTGCCATAGTTAATGAAGGTCATTATTTTAAAGCAAACATTTGAAACAGTTTAGGCTATTTAGGCCTTGAATGCAGATTTTATTCTAATAGAAATGTTCATTTTGTGACTGAATTTTAATGGAATGCCAATTTACAAATTGTCAAAAGTTCTGATCAGTTCATATTTAAGATTTTTCCAGAAATGAGGAATGATTTGAAGAGTTTTTGTATTTTACAAATCATCTGTGACTATTTAACAAATTCACTGTGCCTTAAAAATTACATTATGAAATAGGTACATACATATATATGTATAATTTTAATCCCAAGATTTTCATAAAAAGAAATGTCCCAATTATCTTCTGAGCGGATTCTGCTGGTTTACTGAATATCTGTAGAGGTTTAGTATAGGGTATAAAGCAGGCTTTCTGAAGAAGCAATGACAAAGTCAGAAAACATCCTTTGTCTAAAGAAAACGTATTCATGATGATTTGTGGAGAACAGTGCCCCCACAAGTCTGTATAACTTTCTCTCCCTGCCACTTTAGAAGAAACTGTTACTCTTTACTAAAAAAAAAATTAAAGAATAGAATAAGAAAAGCTGTAAAAAGCTGCTGGTAGAGTAACAGAAACCCCAAACCTTCAAAATCTCAGAATTGGATTAAGAAGGGATTTAGTAAGCAATAAAGATGAATAAGACCTCTAGTTAAAACAAGAAGTCATATTTCTTTAAACCTTATTCTGATTAAGTACATGTTCTGTTTAAACATGCATAATATTAATCAGCTATACCAAGCTAGTTTTAGATATTTTCATTAAGAAAAATCCTCTTTTCATTCTCTCCCTCAGCCACATTTATATTCACATTCCAAACTCACAACCAAAGCATGTCGTCCGTTGTGATGAGCTAACACCAGAAAGGCTAAATATTAATGTACCCCTGATTGAAGACCCATATAGTCAGCCTCCCCACTGCTGATGAGTTCAATGTATCTCAGGTTTTTCCATTTTGGATAAAAATATTTACTTCTTTAATAATCTAATCACCTACTTAGTTCTAATTTTCTGCAAAATAAAGAAAAATAGGAGAGAAAATATAGTGAAGACAAAAATGGAGGAGAAGAAGAAGAAAAAAAAGGTGGGGCTGAACCAACATCAAATTGTAACATGCAAAGACATTTAGAAGGAAAGATGGGTTGCATGTAAAACTGTCCTAAATCATGCAGATGGTACAAAGAGAATGGATAAAAATTTTTTATCAGCTATCATCCAGAGACTAGGAAATGTTTGACCTTAGGATCGAAGAAAAGTTAATTGCATTTAACTTTAGTTAAATAGCAGGCAAAATATTCTCCATAATCTAAGAAACTGGTTTTTTGTTTTGTTTCACTTGCTTTTTTAACCAAGTACAGTATTTTGTACCTAAGAGTAACTGTAATCTCAATTATTGCTTTATGTCAGAGATAGCTCTGCCAACAATGAAGGAGTAGAATTGCGTTCAACAAGAACTCTGCTTACTCATGATATCATGTAATACTTTTGCAATTAAATTATTTTCTGATGGTATAAAATAGCAGTATAAGCAGACATAGAAACAATCGTCGACCCACCATTTGTCACCAGAGCCTCAGAAATTTAGGTAAAATTTTAAGTTCTATACCAGATATAAAGAAAGCAGGGTCTATGGCAAGGTCTCAATTCTCACCGTTTCTGGCTCAGTAACTACAAAAGGAACTATGACTGAGTTTCATCAGTGATAAACATAATGAGAATATCCAGATAATGATTCTCCCCCTCAATCAATTGCCAGTTGATAACCTGACTATTAACTGAGAAAATACTTTTTACTCTGCATTAAAAAAGAAAACCATTTATCATTTCACAATCTACAAATATCAAATTATTATGCTGCTCATCTGAAAGTAATATAATGTTATGTCAACTATACCTCAATAACAAAATTTTTTTAAAGAAAGAAAACTCTAAATAAAATCCATAGCAGTCACTTCCCACTATCATCATTTTTCACATATCTGTAACATCATTATCATTATTATATTGTTATGCAAAAATAACAATACTTCCCATTATGATATAAAACTCAAGAATCTACAACATAACATTTACAATGTCCAAGTTAAACCCCAAATAGCTCAACATATGGAAGACAAAGAAACACAACCCATTCTCAAAAAAAAAAAAAAAAAAATGAAGATCTATACTGAGAAGATTTTAAGATTGAAATTAACAGAATCTAATGCAGTTATTGTAACCATACACAATGAGATAAAAGAACTCTGATAAAAAGAAAAGAACTGTCAGAAAAAATAAACTATTGAGGATAAATAATTTAAAATATCTGAGATAAAATAGCTTATTGGATAGCAGAACATAGACAACAGGAAAAAGAGTATATTTGAAGATAGAATAATAGAAATTATACAATTTAAATAACAGAGAAAAAATATTTAGAAAGTTAGCAGAAAGCCTCAAGGATCTCATGGAAAATAATATCTAAGGACCTAACATATATGGCATGGGAGTTTAGGAAGGACAGAAGGTAGAGAGAGGGGCAGAAATTATACTAGAATTAATGGCCAAATATTTCACAATTCAGTAAAGACATAAATTTACTCATTCAAAAACTTGGCTTAGCAAACCACAAGAAGGATATATACAAATAAAACCATGTCAAGACATAATATTAAAAAAATATTGTTAAACACAGACACATACCACACACACACATACACACATAGAACAAAAATTCTCCAAAGTAGATAGAGGAAAAGGATATATTACATGCAGGGCAAAACAATTCAAATGCCCACTGGATTCTCATCAGAAGCTATGCTGGCCAGAAAACTGGAAAGAAACATCTTTAAAGTTCTTTTAAAAAAAGACTGTCAACCCACGAATACCCCTTGAAAATATCCTTCAAAGATAAAAGTGAACTAAGAAGAATTCACTGGCCAATCAACAGTAAAATCAATACTAAACAAAGTTCTCCATGTTAGGGTAATTGGTATCAAAAGGAAATATGCATCTTCTGGAAAGAATGAAAAGCACTGACACTAACTTAACCAACCGAGCTACTCAGGCACAATGGTGGTTGGGTTTTTTTGTTTATTTGTTTGTTTTTGTTTTGTTTTGTTGTGTTGTGATTCCATACAAATTTCAAGACTATTTGCTTTAGTTCTTTGAAAAGAAGCCACTGGAATTTTGATGGGAATTGCACTGAATCCTTAGATTGCTTTGGGTAGTATAGACATTTTAACATTGATTCTTCCAGTCCATGAGCAGAGAATATCTTTCCATTTATTTGTGTCTTCTTCAATTCCTTTCATTAATGTTTTATAGTTTCTATATACAGGTCTTTCACTTCCTTGGTTAAATTTATTCCTAGGTATTTTATTCTTTCTGATGCAATTATAAATGAGATACTTTCTTAAGCTCTCTTTCTGAAAGTCTGTTATTGATGTATAGAAATGAAACATACTTTGTGTTTTGATTTTATATCCTGCAACCTTACAGTTTTTGATGGAGTGTTTAGGATTTTCTATACACAACATCACGTCATCTATAAATAGTGACAGCTTTATTTCTTCCTTTCCAAATTTGGATGCTTTTTATTTATTTTTGTTGCCAATTGCTCATCAAGGACTTCCAATACTATGTTGAACAGAAGTAATGGGAGAGAGAATCCTTGTCTTATTACTAATCTTAGAGTAAAGGCTTTCAGCTCTTCACTGTGTATGATATTAGCTGTGGGCTTATCATACACAGCCATTATTATGCTGAAGAGTGTTGCCTCAATGCCTCCTTTGTTGACGGTTTTTAATCATAAATGGATGTTGAATTTTGTCAAAAATTTTTTCTGCATCTATTGAAATGATCATATGGTTTTAATCCTTCATTTTATTTATGTGGTATATCACACTGATTTGCAGATGTTGAATCATCCTTGCATCTCTGCAATAAATTCCACTTGATTATGGTCTATAAAGTATCCTTTTAACATATTATTGAATTCAGTTTGTTAATATTCTGTTGGGGATTTCTGCCTCTACATTCATCAGAGATATTATTGTATAATTTATTTGCTTGTGGCATCCTTGTCTGGTGTTGGTAAACCTGGCCTAAGAAAATTAGTTTAGAAGCGATTTCTTCTCTTGTATTTTTTATAAAAGCTTTAGAAGGATTGGTATTAATTTTACTTTGAATGTTTGGTAGAATTCACCAGTGCAGCCATCTGATCCTATGCTTTTGTTTATTGGGAGGTTTCTGATTACTGATTCAGTCTCCTTACTAGTAATAAGTCTGCTCAGGTTTTCTATTTCATCAAGATTCAGTCTTGGTAGGTTGTATGTTTTTAGGAATTTATCCACTTCTTCTAGGTTGTCCAATTTGTTGAAGTGTAATTGTTCACGGTAGTCTTTTATAATCATTTCTTTGTATTTCTGTGGAATCAGTTGTGAAATTTCCTTCCATTTTCGGATTTTATTTGAGTCCTCTTTTTTCTTAGTGAATCTAGCTAAAGGTTTGTCAATTTTGTTTATCTTTTCAGACAACCGGATCTTTGTTTCATTGATCTTCTCTATCATCTTCTTAGTCTATTTCACTTGTTTCTGCTCTAATCTTTGTTCTCTTCTTCCTTCTACTAACTTTGGACTTCATTTGTTCTTTTTTTACTAGATCCTTGATGCATAAAGTTAACTTATTTGTTTGAGTCTTTTCTTTTTTTCTTGAGGTAGGAATTTATTGCTATTAACTTTCTTCTTAAAATTGCTTTTACTGCATCCCACAAAGTTTGGTACATTATACTTCTATTTTCATTTGTCTGGAGGTATTTTTTTTAATTTCTCTTTAGATTTCTTCCTTGGCCCATTAGTTTTTCAGTAACATTTTGTTTAATCTCCATATTTTGTAAGTTTTCAGGTTTTCTTGGCATAATCAATTTTTAGTTTCTTATCATTGTGATGAAAAGATGCTTGATATGATTTCAATCTTCTTAAATTTTTATTAAGAGTTGTTGCCTAACATATGATCTATTCTGGACAATGTTCCACATGCACTTGAGAAAAATGTGTACATTGCTACTTTTGAATGGAATATTCTTTGTGTATTTGTTAGGTCCATCTAATTTAACATGCCAATATTTCCTTATTGATTTTCTGTCTAGATGACCTATCAACGCATTTGGGGTATTAATCTCTTACTATTATTGTATTGCTGTCTTTTCTCTCTTTAGGTGTGTTAATATTTGCTTTATACATTTAGTTGCTTCTATGGTGAGTGCAAATGTTTCTGTATGTTATATCCTCTTGTTGAACTGATCCCTTTACTATTATGTAAAACCCATCTTTCCCTCTTAAGATGTCTTTGTTTTAAAGTCTATTATGTCTATGATAAGCATAGTTACACCAGCTTTCTTTTGTGTCCATTTGCATGGACTATCTTTTTCTTTCTCTTCACTTTCAGCACTATGTGTGCCTTTATATCTAAAGTAAGTCTCTTGTAGGCAGTATAGAGATGAGTTTTGTTTTTGTAACCATTCAGCCACTCTATTTTTTTTTTTAAAGATTTTATTTATTTATTTGACAGAGAGAGATCACAAGTAGACGGAGAGGCAGGCAGAGAGAGAGAGAGAGGAGGAAGCAGGCTTCTTGCTGAGCAGAGAGCCCGATGTGGGACTCGATCCCAGGACCCTGAGATCATGACCTGAGCCGAAGGCAGCGGCTTAACCCACTGAGCCACCCAGGCGCCCCGACTCTATGTTTTTTGATTGGAGAATATAATCTACTTATATTTAAAGTAATTACTGATAGGTATGTACTTATTGCCATTTTGTTAATTGTTTATGGACTGTTCCTATAGTTCCTCTCTGTTATTTCTTTTTCTCTTCCTTTGTGGTTTGATGACTATCTTTGGATTATACTTAAAATCCTCTCTCTTTATTTTTTGTGTATTTACTATAGGTTTTTGCTTTGTGGTTACCATGAGGCTTAAATATAACAACTTCTATTTATACAGTCTATTTAAGTTAATAACTTAAGTCTGAGCTCATTTTGAAGTTCAAATTGTATTCTTCCTCTGCCATGTTTTATGTTTTTAGTGTCATACTTTACATCTTTTTATTTTGTGTACTCCTTAACTAATGATTTTTATCTAGTTATTTTCACTAAGTTTGTCTTTTAACCTTTATATTAGATTTATAAGTGATTAATCCACTACCTTTACTAGATATTTACCTTTTCAGTATAACTTATTCTTTCATATGTTTCCTTGTTACTAATTAGTACCTTTCCTTTTTAGCTTAAAAGAGACCCTTGAACATTTTTTGTAAGGCCACTTTAGTGACAATGAACTCCTTTAGCTTTTGCTTGGCTAAAATATTCATTATCTCTCTTTCAATTCTAAATGATAACTTTGCTGGAAAGAGTATTCCTGGTTGGAAGGTTCTTTCTTTCTTTCTTTTTTTCTTTCTTTCTTTCTTTAGCACTTTGTATATATTCTGCAACTCCCTTTTGGCCAAGTTTTCTGCTTGCTTCTGATCAGGAGATGATATGAGAGGGTTTCCTTGTATGTAACAAGTTTTTTGGGTTTTTTTGTTTGTTTGTTTTTTCCTTGCTGCTTTTAAGATTCTCCTATTATCTCTAACTTCTGGCATTTTAGTTATATGTCTTGATGTGGGTCTCTTTGGATTCATCTTGTTTGAAATTCTCTGAATTTCCTAGGTCTGGATGTCTGTTTCCTTCCCCAGATTAGGAAAGTTTTCAGTCATTATTTTTTCAAACAATATTTTTGCCCCTTTCTCACTTCTCCTTCTCCATTCCCCTATATTATAATGGGAATGTTAGTGTATTTGATTTTGTCCTATAAGCCCTTTAACTATCCTCACATAGCTTCCTTCCTTTTTTCTTTTTGCTTGTCTGATTGGGTGTGTCCCACTGCCTTGTCTTTGAGTGAACTGAACTTTCATCTAGTCTGTTGTTGAATCCCTCTAGATTATTCTTCAGTTTAGTCATTGTATTCTTCAACTCTGTGACCTCTGTTTGGTACTTTCTTATATTGTCCATATCTTAGTTGAAGTTCTCACTGTGCTCACCCATTTTTCTCCCAAGTTCAGTGAGACTCTTTTTGAACATTACTTTGAGCTCTTTATCAAATAGTTATCTTTGTTTTATCAAGGTTTTTTTTAATGAGGTTTTATCCATTTTTTCATTTAGAACATATTCCTCCATTTCTCCATTGAAATTTCTCCATTTCTCTAAGAAACTACTCTCATAGCTTCTTATAGAAGATCAAACAGCCATCTCTCCCAATATTGAAGAAGTGGCCTTATGTAGTAATTTAAACTTGTCTTCCAACCCTGTCCCAACTCTTTGTTGTCTCTCAAACTTCTGTGTTTATCCAAGCAGCCTATTATATTCTTAATGGCTTCCATTAGTTGAGGATGTGCCAAGACCTGTCAGTGTCCCTTAGGAGGAAATCTCAACACCAACATTCAGGCTGCTTGGAAGCCAGACCCTCGGGCAGTGGCTCATAACGCAAATATATACAGTCCTATGGGACTACAAGCATAAGTTCCTCTGGCCAGGTGATCTGGCTGTGTTCCCTGGATGAAAGTTGCAAAAACTGGGACTCGGTCTGCTGTCGGGGCAGTGCCCTAGGAGAGGTAGCTTGCCTAGAACTGTCTTTCTGATAGCCACAGAAATTTAAACTCACCTCCCCACTGCTGGCCACCAGAGCCAGGTAATTAAGGGGCATACACTAGAAAACAGCTGCAAACACTGGAGCACCACATGTAAAAACCAAGATACCAGCCATACATAAGGCTCCCCTCCAGGAAATAGTGGCAGAAATATGGCAAAGGGAGAGTACAAAGACAATGCCTGCCCTCCAAGGTCTCTGAAAGGATTAAGGTCAGCCATTGGATGCATGTTTAATTAGAAGCCTGCCCCTCAGGCTTCAGCTATGATGATTAATTAATAGGTTTCATTCAGAGAAAGATAAGCTCCTGGCTCTGTTGCCTCTTGCTGTGCCCTGGGGATACTAGCTATTTAAAAACTCTTTTCTCCATTGGTTATAGTTTTGTGGGACCCATAGACATAAGCATCACTGGCCCCCAAAACCAAACAATATAGAAGTGTCCCCTGGCAGCAGCCACAAAAACTGTAGTGCCAAACAGAGGTATGAGCTCCTTTTTGGGTGACATCAATTACTACAGTCCCGTGGACTAGGAACTCAAGCTCCCAGATGTCCAGAGCCAGACAGTCAAAAGGTATTTCCCTGGGTGGTAGTCACAAAGATCAGGGCACCAGACTAAGTATAAAAAATTCCTTCCAAGAGATACTGGTGCACCAGCGCACAGCAAAGGGAGAGCATGAAGATGGCACAATTCCATTTATGATAGCATCACTTATGAAATATAAAAAGATAAATTTAACAAAAGATGTGTAAGATCCATGCAAGACAACAAAAACCACAAAATATTGTTCACAGAAATTAAAGAAGTTCTAAATAAATGGAGCAATATGACATGTTCATGAATTAAAAGATATCTATCTTCCCAAATTATTCCTCTATAATGTGTATATATATGTATATATATATACATATATATGACTATATATATTCCATAGATTTAATACATTCCTACATAGATTTAATCTATTCCTTAATAGAATCCCTGCTGCCTTCTTTGCAGAAATTGAAAGCAGATTACAAAATGTATGTGTATATGCAAAGGACATGAACAGCCAAAAAAATTGACAAGCTGCTTATAGAACCTACAAAAAATGCAAACATCTAGAACAGTCCAAGTAATTGAGTAAAAGAACAATATGAGAGGATTTACACCATCTGATTTTGAGAGCTCATATAATACTACAGTAATCAAGGCTATAGGATAGCGGCATAAGAATTGAAAAATAGATCAATGGAACAGAATAACAAGCCCAGATATAAATTTCCACTTATTTAGTCATCTAATATCTGACACATATGCAGAAGTAACCAAATGAGGAAACCCTTTTCAGTAAATGGTGTTGCAATAACTACATTTCCATAAGGAAAAAAAAAAATCACATCAGACCCTATCTGATATCATGCATAAAAATAATTTAAACCATATATTTAAACATAAAATCTAAAATTAGAAGTTGTTAGGGAAATACACAGAATGTCTGTATAACTTGGGGGTAGTCAAAATTTCTAGGTAGGTCACAGGAAGCAAACCAAAAGAGAAAATAAAAGATATATTAGGCTTCATCAAATCAAAAAGTTCTACACATTTTAAAAAAAACACTAAGACAATGAATAGGAAAGCAATAAACTGAGAAAAATATTTGTGAAACATATCTGACAAAAGACTAGTATGCAGGATAGATTACAAAACACTTATAATTCAATAATAAAAAGACAACCAATAAAAAGATGGGCAAATGACCTGGAATAAAACAATTCTCTAAAGATACAAATGGCCAAGTAGCACATGAAAAATTGCTCAACAGCATCAGTCAGAAAACATTAAAAATTAGAACTACAATTAATCAAATCAAATCCACTAAAGAATGACAAAAACTCAACTAAATAATGACAAAATACCAAACACACATACACAAACTAGTAATAGTAAATATTGGCAAAGAGGCAAAGGAATTGAAAAAACAGGAATCAGATGAACAAGTTGAAAACACACACAAGCCACCAAACAGACAAGTCTGGATTTCGTAGAACATTTTATAGATCAATCATTATGGCATAGGAGGACATCATAACATTGAACCTAGGAAGTTACTATATGCAAGTTTGTTATAGTTATCTTTCAACTTTTATTAATCTTTAGGACTTCCAAAAAATTAAAAAATAAGAATATTAACCCAAAGGAAATGCTGGGTTTTCATATATTTCAATAAATCATTCATTATTCATGTTTCAAATCTTTTTCTATGGGACACCTGGGTGGCTTAGTCGTTAAGCGTCTGCCTTCGGCTCATGTCATGATCCTGGGGTCCTGGGATCGAGCCCCGCATCAAGCCCAGCATCGAGCTCCCTGCTCGGGGGATGCCTGCTCTCTCTCTCCCACTCCCCCTGCTTGTGTTCCCTCTCTCACTGTGTCTCTCTCTGTCAAATAAATAAATAAAATCTTTAAAAAAATAAATAAATCTTTTCCTATGTGTATTTGTTTTATAGAGAGCGGTAGGATGTCTAAATTCTTGTGCTTCACTGCATGCATTGTAATTCCAGTTTTCCACTTACTGGTTGTGTGGACCTGGACAAGATAATTAACCTCATTATCCCTTAATTTCCTCATGTAAAATATGAGTAATAAGGGTACAATTTTCATGTAGTTGCTGTAAACATTGAAAGAGTTTATGCATGTAAGACACTTCTAACTTTGCCTGGCACAAGGTAAATATTTAAAAACATAAGCTTTTATATTATTACTACACATATATTAATTCATGTACATCACTTGCTCCATATATATTTGCAACAGAGAAGAATACACATTAAAGTTGTTGAGTAACTGATCTCCATTTTTATTAGCAGGTTCAACTGATTAACACAAATTGCAGTTTGTTATTAGGTGCTGAGATTATGCCATTTTATATTCTTTGGACCAGGGAGCATGTAAAAATGAATCCCTTCACTACTTAGGCAAAATATGGCACATATCCAGAAGGCAGAGACTGTGGTTCATACCTCATAAACACGCCTGGGTTGAATTCTCAGACAAGTGACTCAACAGCTGTGAAACCTGGGGCATGATATTTAATGTTGCTGAACTTCAATTTCTTCATTTGTAAAATGAGGTTGATAATAACCATAGGCATATATTGGGGAATAAATGAAATTTACTATATGTAAAACTTTAGTACAGAGAATGGCATATAATACAGATTCAGTAAGTGGAATTCTTATTTTTTTACTACTTGGAAATATTTATTTATGTATAATAATAAGATGCCTCAGGGACTATAGACAATGACCTGCAGCTAGAGGATAAGGCAGAAAGATCCATAAAGTTCCTTCTGTCAGGACCTGTAGAGAGATACTCATATTTGCTATGTTAGAATGTCAGTATTCCAAGTTCTAAGCCCAAAACAGAGGGTTGCATTAACACAATTAAATTTTCAGATATAGAAAACTGTATCTTCATTTTTACTGTTATTTTTATAAAACAAGCCAAAAGGCTGTGTAACTAATTTGGAGGGAGAAATATGGAATGACTGAAAATAAATTCCTGAGAAATATGGAAGGATTATGCTTAGAACACTACAGTTTATATGAATATTATTTGAATATTTTATTACTGTATAGTTGGTATCATCTTCTTAGATTATTTATTAGATAAATTTATTTATAAATTTAGATACATTATTAGATAAATTATTATGATAAATTTAGATAAATTATTAGGTAATTTATTTTCCTCTCCAGAATTTTTAAATGAAGTATATTTATCTTGAGAGGTGTGAGTATATTTTAAAAAAAAAAGTTTATGTGTTTTACTACCAACAAATTTGGAAAAACAACATTCTTGTTGTCTAGTTGCTTAGTGCAAAAAAGAAAAAATTTATCCATGCAATCATTTTCTTTAATAATTCAGTGCAAATAATTTAATCAGAGGTTAGTGTTTTCCTTTATTCTTTGATGTTCTTCCAGACTTTTCTACTTTTCTATTGGCTCTCAGATACAGTGAATATTTGTAATATTTGATTGAATATGTTTTAAAAATCTTCCCTTTCCAATTATATTTCTTAATATGTAATTTTGACTAATTCATTACCGTATTCTAATCTTTTTATTTATAATTTAATAATATTAGTAGAAACATGAACCAGATATATGGAACCAGATATATGCTCTCTAATTTTAACCTTGCCTAGAAAACATCCAAATATACAGGAAATCTTATAGTAACAAATGCTATCATTTATAATTTTCATCATCTTTCTCCATTCAAATATGGCTTTAATGACTTATAAGAAGTATACATCTACCAAAACAAGTTAAAATTCTAAAACAACTTGAAACAATACATAAAATGGTGAGGTAGTAGTGATTAAAGTTAAACAGTATTCTAAGATTCTTACATTATTAGAAAGAAAAGCATAGTTACTGTTTAATGTTGGGCACTTTTTTGGCAAGTAAGAATGTTAAAAATTTTAAGTATAATACTGAAAAATGAAATAGAAATGTAAAGTGTACATAACAGAGTAAAGAAAATGTCACCAAACACAAAACAGGGAAGAAGAATGGAAAAGCAAAACAAACAAACAAAACATACACATACAAAACAAAAACAAAATAAAACAAAAACTTGTAATTATAAAGTACATAGGTAAAAAAAGAAGAAATTCAAATGGGTCAGTAACCATGATTAATATACATTAAAATAAATTCATCAGTTCAGAGATATAAACTCTTATAATGAGTTAAAAATGACAGCTGTATGCTGTTTAAAAAAGAAACAACTAAAACATATAACAGAGAAAGTGTAAAAGAAAGGAATGAAAAAAGAAATTAGGCAAATATTTAAAAAAGAAAACTTGCCCAGTTATATTGATTTCAGAGAAAATACATTATATGGGAAAAATAAATATTAGAGGCAAATGAGTAATTATATAATGATAGAAAAGAACAATACATTAGAAAGGCAAAATAATATTTCACATTTTTGTTCCCAGTAACATTGTTACAAAATACATTAAAAACATTGCAAGACTTACAAGTAGAAATCAACAAAAATGAAAACTGAATTTGCCAATTTTAACATAACTATCTCAATATTTGTCAGACAAAACAAAACAGTATTAGAATATGGAGGGTTTAGAAACAACAAATAATTCTATCTAATGGATAAGGACAAAACTCTAGCTAGAGCAATTAGTGAGTTCATATTATTTCAAATCCCCATAAAACATCTACAAAAATTGCCCACAAAGCAGCTCTTATCAAACTCCAAAGGCCTGATATTCCACAAACCACACTGCAACAAAATAGAACAAAATAACAAAATCTTAATCCCCAGTTCCCCCTATCATGGTTTGAAAATTTATAAATATATTTTTAAATAATTCATGGGTCAAAGAAGAAATCATAAAGGTAATTACCACATATATATAGTTGAAATGATAAGAATGCTACATATATTTTGTTGGATACATCTACAGCCGTACTAAGAGGCATATTCATAAGCTTAAATGCATATATCAGAAAAGAAGGTTAAAAATAAATTAAATTTCTAACTTATTATGTTACAAGTATTTTTAAGAAATAATATTAATTTGAAATTATGAAAGGAAGAAAATTCTATTTGAACAGAAATTAATGAAATATACAAATTAGTTAAAATAAAATAAATTAGACAAAAGTTGATTACTAAAAAAGAAACTGAGAAAACAGAAACTCCAAAACTGAAAAGGGCACTTTTGCTCAGCTATAAATCTTCAACAGGAAACAGCCAGCCATGAGTGTGGGAGGATAAAATAACGAAGAACAATTAGAATTGTATTTTTGCTTCTCTCCTACCACTGCCTAAAGCTAAACAATGCCTCTTCTCAGAGCTGCAGTGACTCAGAGCTCTAGTTCAGGTATCCAAGAAGTATAGCAGGGTAGTACAGAGTCCTTGTTTTTGGAGGGATAAAAAATAGAAGGGGAACTAACGAGATTTATGAAGTCTCCAGAACTTTTCTCCACAACTTTTGCTGCAAATCTCTAGACTAATAACTACAACCTAAGGCTCTTAGCATTTTTTGTGCAATGAACACCTTTGATAGTCTGGTGAAGCCTATAAATCTTTTCTTTTTAAGTTTTATTTAATTATTTTTTTAAGATTTTTATATTTATTTATTTGACAGAGAAAGAGATCACAAGTAGGCAGAGAGAGGGGGGGGAAGCAGGCTCCCTGCTAAGCAGAGATCTTGATGTGGGGCTTGATCCCAGGACCCTGAGATCATGACCTGAGCCAAAGGCAGAGGCTTAACCCACTGAGTCACCCAGGTGTCCTGAAGCCTATAAATCTTATTTCAAAATATCAAACAATACAGTAAATAAAATATATAGCATTACAAAGGAAAGAAGTTAAACTGAAATTCATAAAAATATTTTTTAAACTCTTGATATAACACTATGTATACATTAAAAAAAAAAAAAAAAAAAGCATCAGGGCACCTAGGTGTCTCAGTCATTAAGCATCTGCTTTGGCTCAGGTCATGATCCCAGGGTCCTGGGATTGAGACCTGCTTGGGGCTCCCTGCTTAACAAGAAGCCTGTTTCTCCCTCTCCCATTCCCCCTGCTTGTGCTCCCTCTCTTGCTGTCTTTCTCTCTGCCAAATAAATAAATAAAATCTTTTTTAAATAAAGAAATAAAGCCTCAAATATGATAGCTACTGGCTAGTAATTATTGTAATTCCAAAATAACAAGCAGAAATAATATTAGGGTTATCTCCAACTATAAATGGTCCGAAAACTGTGATAGCTATCATTGAAAACATCTGTGATATATACTGCAATAATGTCTATGTTCATTATTTAAAGAAATGCTAAAATTCAATTAGATTGCAATAAACCAAATGTGATTCTATTTCATATGTTCGTGGGCTCCCTGAACTGATGAACTCCTAATGCTACTTCTCCTCTGGGTAAAAGAGTGAAGCCTTGACCTAACGATTTATTCTGTGGAACAAGATAGACTTTCTGTGAGTTTATGTTTTTTGGGTTTCATTCTACTTCTTATGGTTCACGTACTCTCTCACTCCCTGGCTGACTGCGGCTAACTGGGGTTGTCATCTCAGCCATCCACTTAAGGAATGCCAGAGAGAGTAGGCAATACTCCCAGGGGAATGGGAGGGAGGAAGAAAAGAGAAACTTTCCCAGACCACTCTATCTAAAACATCCTCTAAGAGAGACATTAAAATTCAATAGATCTCATTCAAAATGTCAAGGGATTTAACACATTTTTTTAATTGAAATCCCATGTGATACTTTGAGAAAACAGAAAAATGTTTCTACAACTCACTTGTACAGGAAACCCTATATACAAATACCTCAAAGAGTTTGGATAATGTATTGAAGCTGTAGAGATGGGGGCAATGATGGCTAGGTATACAAAAGATTATTCAAACCAGAAGAGACAGGTAAATCCCTGGGGGAGAAAATGGCATATAATGAAATACTGCGTTGCATGAAAAGTTAGTAATTTCAAAAGTACTTTAGAACAAAATACAAGCTCTACCTCACACCTTATACAAAAGAAAAATTGGGGTGTGTTAAAGTTTAATTATAAAAATGAAAACATAAAACCACTAGACATGTACATAGATGAATATAGTCTAAGAGTAAGAAAGACATTTCCATATATGTCGTCAGAGTTAAAAACAACACATAAATGTCCACTTGGTTTGAGTACAAGTGAAACATCATCTAACAGCATCAGAAAGACCAATGACAATTTGGAGAGGGTTGAAAGGGATCTGAAAAACAAAGTCACTACGTTTAAATTTATAGGAAAGAGATAAATAATAAAAGGACTCAGCAATTCATCCAAGAAGTAAAATGACTAACAAATGTTGAAAAAGTGTTTCATCTTATTAATATCAAAGAAATGAAAATTAAAGTACCAATGAAATTTAATTTTGTCATTTATCAAAGTGCCAGAGATTTTTAAATTGAAATTTTTCATGCTAATTAGGGTGTGATGAGATGAGTACTTTCACACTCTGCTGGTGAGAATGTAAACTGGCATAATAATATTACTGGAGAGCAATTTGGGAGTGTCTTCCAAGAGCCTCAAAAATCATATATTCTAACTGAGAATTCAACACCCAAGTAACTATTCTTTTTTAAATTTTATTTATTTATTTGACAGAGAGATAGAGATCACAAGTAGGCAGAGCAGCAGGCAGAGAGAGGGGAAAACAGGCTCCCCGCCAAACAGAGAGCCTGATGTGGGGCTCAATCCCAGGACCCTGAGATCATGACCTGAGCTGAAGGCAGAGGCTTAACCCACTGAGCCACCCAGGCTGCCCCATCAAGGAACTATCTTTAAAATGTTTTCAAAATACATAACAATCATCATCCCATTATTACATAGGTTAATAAAATACTGGATTCGTAAAATATCCAACGACAAAAGACTAATTTAATGTATCATGATACACCCATATGAAAATGTTACATACAAAAACATACTTGATTAGAAAAGTATATAGAGACATATAAATATATAGGGTTCTCATCAAATGTTAGATGAAAGAAGCAAAACAAATTTTCTTTAAAAATTTGATTCAAATTTCATAAAATAAAAAAGTTGCTATCTTAATAAAAGGCCAGAACAAAATAGAACAAATCGATAATAGCTGTTAGCTCTGCACAACAGTGTATGTGTAATATTTAGTTTCTTTTTTATCTTTTCCATGATGATTCATATGACCTTGTAGTCAGAAAAACAATAAATGTTGTTTTAAAATAGGAGTTATTCCACTGCAAATATTTCTTTAGTTGTTATGAATCATTACTGAAATCTTAACAGTTGTGGAAAAAGTGAAATTTTGTATATAAAACCTATCTAACATAGCACATATAGAACATAATTATTGTGCCATCGGGAGCATGGATTCTGGAGCCAGAATGCCTTGGTTTAAAGGTCAGCTTTCCATGCCTCAATTTATCTGAAAAATCAGAATATTACTACGAGACTAATAATGATGACACTAGCAACTATCTCAAGGCATGTTTGTGAAGATTTAAGTGAGTTAATATGTGTGAAGTATTTAGAAACTGACAATAAATAAGATATAAGGGTTTGTGTACACCCAGACACATACGCACATGCACACACGAGCTCATTGTGCTCATGAAACACTAATTACTTAATTATTCAATTGATCTTACTTTACTTCTCTTTTGATGAACAAATGAACTAAACAGTTTGGAGTTTGGCTGAGGTCTAGGTAGTTTCAAAGACTCCGTAGTTACTGAATTCAAGTAACATTTATTGAAGGAGCTTAGAGACCTAGATAAGTGATTGACTAATTAAGTGGAATAATTAAAAAGCAAGAACTATCACCTAGCTAAATTATCTAGAGATTTCCTATTGATAAATTAGAAAATTTACTACATTTACAACAAATTTAATCAGACTAAATCCTGTTGGTGTCCTTGATTAGGTAATTATGTAATGAGATAAGTAAAGGAACTGCTATAAATTTGTCTTAGTATCTACCTGGACCCCACCAGTAACATCTTGGACCTAGTCCTCTTCCTATATTCTACATCGGTTTATTCAAATCTGAGTGTTTATATGTAGAGCATCACCAACATAGCAGATTGATCTTTAATAAATTTCAAAACTGGAGAAGGGAAAGTGAACTTTGGTTTATTTTACATTTTCTGTTTAGTGGAAGTTAGATATTAATTTCAAATAGAAACCTATTCTTCATTTCTTTTCCAAGAAGCAAGTCATGCATTTGTCCTCTACATCGCCTTAATGTCATTCATCTGATTCTGTGTCTGCAAATCCATAAGGTAATACCTAGTTTGCAGCCAGCCTTGGGATTCACATGCTTTGCACATTCCAATTGTACAAAAGAAAAAAGAAAATAATAATGGGTCAGAGAAGAGGAGTTGCCTAAATTCATATAAAAAAAAAAGTATGTGGCAGCATGAGGATATACTGGAATCCTCTGAAACAACTCTGGTATCTTTTCAACTATCTTACATAATAAACACCCTACAACTTGTCCCTCACTTTACATATCCAGGTCAGATTCTTTTCTAGTTCTTTTCAATTGTAAATTGAGTTGCAAATTTCCATCACTGCCACCTACTTGACTCCAATCTGTCTCACTTTTATAGCTTCTCTTTCAACTTCACATATACAAAAAAAACAAAAAATGAAAATACAGATGATTGTTTATTCATTACCTCAATCTAAAGCCTCTTCTCAAATCACACCATATCTTTTTCTTCACTGAGGACAGATTTTTCCCTGTCCCAGACTGTTCTGATGGTTCCTTCCGCATCCCAATCCCATCCCCTATATCTTGACTGGGCTGTCAAACATGGTTCCCCACCTACACGTTGTCTGTGATCTGGAGCAAGCATATATGGCCAGGAAAAGTCAAGCAGAGCACTTCTCTGGCTTGATATTCAAAAACTAGGAGTAGAAGAGTCTTTTCCTGTGAGGTTACTCAAATGAGAGAACTGGAATCTTAGATGTCTCAGTGACCACCAAACTATGATAAACCATAAGGAACCATGACTGTCACAGCTGCAATGACTTGATCCCTTGGATCTAGCTCTATAGAAGCCAGTTTCAACTGCAATACACAAGTGTGACAAGTATGAGAGTCAATAAATTCCCTTTTTTTGCTTGTGATATTTTGGGTTAAATTTTATTACATATATATCACTTCCATCTCCTCCTTCTTCCCCCCTCCTACTTCCTTCCTCCATTATTTTCTTACTTCCTTCACCTTCACCCTTACCCAAGCCTAGACATATATTCACTGGCTCTGGATTGCATTCCTTCCATCTCCCGAGGAACTTTGCTACATCAAATCATTCCATCATAGCCTTAATTTCCTTATGTCTTCAAATGATGCCTTTCTATTATGCATTTTTTCTAACGCATCCAAACACATACAATTCCATGACATACTCCTGTTCTATTTACTTCCTTCTCTTTCTACATTCTTTTACAAGTAAGCTTCTTGAAAGTATAGTCTGTACCTGTTTATTCCACTTCCTAAACTGATTTCAACCCTGCTTACTCTGTTGAAATATATTTTGCAAGTCAAAATAAACATACTATTTTTCAAATCCAATTTTCATTTTTCTGTCTTTGTTTTACTTGGCCTATCTCTAACACATGATATTGTTCATTACTAACTTCTTGAAACTTACTCTGCCTTTGTCTTTCATGCTTCCATTCTCTTTGCTTTCCCTCTTTTGTTATTCAATCACAGGTCCCTTCAGGGGCCACGTTTCTATGCTTATCCCTTAAAATGTATCATTATTTAGTGTTTCATTAGTGGTCTCACCTCAATTTCCATGGTTTCACCTCCCACCTACATGTAAATGACACCCATGTCCATGTTTCTAGTCCAGACCTCTCCTGAATTCTGAGCAATATGTTCTAACTGGCTGCCAATGCTCATTCCACACAGAGGTTATACAGATACCTCCACCTCAACAGATAAAAACATGAATTTGCCAAACTCTCTCCCAACCTGTTCTTTCTCTCTTCCTTATTTTACTACTATCAATTCCCACAATGACCTTGAATCAGGTAACACCTTAGATTCCTTCTCCTTTCTCCAATTCATAATCAGTACTATGGATTCCATCTTCTACATGCAAATAAATAAATTTTCTACCTCTTCTAGCACATTCAGTATTTTATTACTGTTCTATCTCTGGTAAAGCCCTATCCATTCATCCTCCACAGAGTATGAACCTTCCAAATACAACTTTAATTTTTCACCCCACTTCAATGATGGATAAGGCACATATTTTTTACTTAGCCTATAGGCCCTTTCATCTTCTGGCCCTTCTTACTTCTTCAGTCTCATCTGCATCACCTATGCTATCCACTTATTACACAGTTCCCTAAATGCGGCATGCCTTTATGCCTTTATCAATCCTGTTTACTCTTCCTGGAACCCCCTTCCAGAGTCAAGCAGTCTCACGAAGACCCCAAAATCCCACAGTTTTTAGAATAATTTTTCAAGTAGTTGAAAAATAGATTTGTAATTATATATGCAGTTATCTTGCCTAATAATTTTAACTCCTAAAAGCTGCAATATAAAGCTTATCCAAACCTTTCTTCCACATACAAATTAATAGGTTAAAAATAATTTTGTGTAGCTTATTATAAAATTCTGACTTTTTGCTAATACCTCCCTAGAAACCTATATTCAATTTTTAGTATTACTGCCATCTCTAGAGGACAAAGTCCCTGCTCAGGCTGTGCTCTGCTGGTCAAAGGGAGACATCAGCTTGCTTCTGAGTTGAATTATGTCTTCCGGCCACATGGGATTTTTGTTCTTCTTGGCCTTCTCCTGAGGTAATTCTCCAGCTTATCTCACTCTACTCTCAAGTAATCAATATTTATGAGACACTGGAGGCAGAGAACTACAGTCATAAAATATCATAACACTATGTCGACTTCACTAATTTCTCAGAGAAGAAAATGACTCCCTTCCTGCTTTTCATCCCATTAGCTGGACTGAACGCCAATTCTTTTAAAGCACAATGCTTGTTTAGTTAATAAATGGACCTAATTAACTGATTTCTAACAACATTTAGCAGTTGGTTTATTTTAGAAACTGTTTCAGATACAAAGATTAAAGTATTTACCTCACTTTCAAAATTTTCTAATTTTGCTAAGGGTGATGTGCTTAGTCAAAAAAGAGGAAACATATATTTGAAAAATGACTAGTAATAATTTTTGTTCACTAAGCAAATAAATCATTCAGTATGTATGCTTCAAATATTTGTAAAATTCTCATCATATATCAGTCATTCTGTCAAGATCAGAGGAGTCAAGGGTGGACAAGATGTAGTACTTACTCCCAAAAAGTTTTGTTCTAATACACAGTCAAATTTGTAAGCAAAAATTAGCATAGCATATGAGATGTTTTCTTTTGACCAGTTCATTCTAATTTCCACATTTTGTTGAGATTTGGAAATAAAAACAATAATGAACAACTCTACATATTTAAATAGCAGGTAAGTCAGTTGTGAAATCAGATGCTAATAAATACATATATAAATACATACATACATACATACACATACAAACATGTAGAAATTATAGTTATCTCACATAAAGTATTTTATTAATTCATCAGAAAAAAAACAGAATAATTCATTTAAGAAAAAGTTTAAAGCATTAGGCATGTAGCATGTTACATATGTAAATAGCATTGACCACACTAACAAATTATTGCAATAACATTACATTTGCAAGCATATTCTATTTTTCATAAATTTTAGTAATTGTAGAGGTGACCATCTGACAGTTTATATTAATTAGTAAAAAACAAAGTGTCATTATTTTCTATTATTTTTGGAAATAAATAACATTATTATTATATTAATAAGAATATTATATATAATAATATATAATAATAGATATAATATTATTATAATATTAATAATAATAATATTAGCCAGGGTGTAACTTCATTTCAGTAAATTTGATTCTGCATTTAAGATAATGTAAAAACTATTTTTTAAGATTACATATGGGATGCCTGGGTGGCTCAATCAGTTAAGCATCTGTCTTCAGTTCAAGTCATGATCCCGGGGTCCTAGGATGGAGCCCCACATCAGCTGCCTGGTCAGTGGGGAGTCTGCTACTCCCTCTTCCTCTGCTCCTCCCCCTGCTCATACTCTCTCATTCGTTCTTAAATAAAAAAATAAAAATCTCAAATAAAGATTACATATAATATCAGAATATCAAAAACCATGTTAACTTGCTACGCATAACTTATGCCATTTCATAAGGACATATAATAAATTATGTATATACATATATATAAATACACAACGAAGGAAAGCTGTTACAATCAGTACACACATATTAAACTATGGCAGAATAACTTCTAAAATATTATATTAAGCAAGTGATTGTCAAGTTTTTCTGTTCTATTTTTAAAAATAATCTTGAACATTACATTAAAATTGTATATTTTTATGTGTGGATATATATTTATATATATATTATATATATATATCTCTCTCCACATATATATATGTATATATATCATCTATATCTACCCTTATATGGAAATACCTATATCTATGAAGATAGATATAGATTTTGTTTGTTTTTAAGAGAGAAAGAGAGCGCATGGGGGTGGGAAGTGGCTGAGGGATAGGCAGAGAGAGAAAATCCCAAGCAGACTCCACGCCCAGCTCATATCCCAGTGCTGGGCTAGATCTCTCGACTGTGAGATCATGGCCTGAGCTGAAATCAAGAGTTGGACACTTAATGACTGAGCCACCCAGGCGCCCTAGATATACATATTTTCTTTTAATTAAATATAATTAATTGTTTTAGGATGATGCAGTATTCTACAGAATACGTGGCACTTCTCCAGTGTGCGAATTGCAAAATAGTTTGTCGAGTAAAATATTAATTCAGGTTTATTTTGTTTTCCTGTAAAAGAAGGACAATTATTTTATAAAGTACTAAAGATCCTACCTCATGCCAGTTGAAGGCAAACTCAACTTCAAAATAAGAGGATGATCAAGGAGGGGAAGAGGGAGGTGATGAAGAAGAAAAATTACACACAGAACTAAACTTCACTGGAGACCTGGCCTAGGTTCATAACATTATTTTACTTCCAGTTTGCTCTAGGTTTGAGTCTAACAGTGGCACTCTTTTTGCTGTTACTAGAAGAATTTTTATAAGGAAAAGGCAACCCTGTGCCAAATTACCACAGAGACCAACATTCTTAATTTTCAGATGTAGGAAACCTGCCACCTCGTTAAAGGGAGCGCTGTGTTATTAGCCCGCTGGCATCCCTACAGCTGTGGAGCACACCGCAGGCTTGTCCTCCTGACCAGTAAAAAGATGCTGAGAAGCTGACTTAAGAATATTTCTTTGGGGAGTGACTAGGGAATGCACACATTAAAAGAGACTAGGAATTACTGCCCAAAGCAAAAAGAAATCCATTATTTTATTATGTAATAATTCCACTTACAGACAATTGAAAGTGGGGAAACTGAAGGAAAGAAGTGAGAGTTTTTTGGAAGAAACTATGTTGCATCACTATCTGAAAGGAATAGTACTCACTCTCAGATTCCTTAAGTGGTAATTATTTCACTTAAGTTTCAGGTGTATAATTTTTTCTTCCTGGAATTCAAGGTCCATATTTGAAGGTCAAGGTAGAGAAAGCTGAGTATATTCTAAACATCTTTTCTGCAAATCAGCATTTATAGAATTTCAATGCTCACTTTCCACAGTGGAGAATTAATCTCTACTTTTAACCCAATGGCCAACATTCCAAATGAACAGAGAAAACAACAGTTTCTCTGAAACTTTGCTTCGTTATTGTAGGAATGCCAGGTACTCTTTCTGAAACAGTACTGATTTTCACTCTGAAGTAATTATCAATACAGCTTTAAAAAAAAAAAAAGATTTATTTGAAAGAGAGGGAGTGCGCCTGCACATGTGCCTAAACAGGGTAGGGGCAAAGGGAAGGAGAGAAGGAGAGCCGACTCCAGGCTGGCCAGGGCGCACCCTGGGGGTAAATCTTCTGAACCTGAGATCTTGACCTGAGAGGAAGCCAAGAGGCCAAGGACGTTCAACAGACTGAGCCACCCAGGTGCCCCAATACATCGTTTTTATATTTCTTTTACTTTGTAATGGCTTAAATTCTCAAACTTAAGGACATTTAAATTTTTCATAGGAGGTCTTAACATGAGAAAGGATAGCAGACCTTTCATGGATTTCTGTTGTGTGTGCTTACTGACTCTTTGGCTATCGAGGATTTTGATTTCTCATTATAAGGGAAAATGCTTCATACTACACACTTGAAAATCAGCTTTATATAGAGTTGGCAGACTTGCTTCCTCAGTATATCTGTCTTTTGTGATATAAATACTAATCTCTGAGATACAGTGTTTTGATGGAATTTATAATCCAACTCTGTTTAATTATTCATGATGAGTGATCCATCAAGCCAAAATACTCCCAAGAGGATGGATAAAAACAACTTATCTTATTTGGGTAAAAAACTCAGAGTTGAATAAAAATGCCTTAATATTATATAAACAATGGATTTTTTTTTAAAGTTGATGATTGAAAATGCTAAGAACAATACTTGTAGGCACAGTAATTAAATTCACCAATTACTTGTGTTCTTGTGACATTTTTTATGTGTTCACAATCCAGGTAAAGACTATTCTTTTATTAGTAATAACAAAAGAGAAAAATATTAATTTTTAGATAAAAATATTGAGTAGATTCTAATTTTAGTAAGTCCAAGGGAGTTGACAATATTAATAAATTCCTTCTACCCAAGGCGCAATCCAAAATACTGGGAGTTCTTCAAGGTTAACTCGAATACAATTTGCTAAATGAAGCTATTCTCCATTTTAACTATTTAATATAATTCCTAACTACAAATTTTACTCTTAAATGTCCTTTCTGGGCAAAGGACATCATTTCCTGTACAGCTCACATATAAATGTTCTATAGAGGGCAAGATTTAAGGAGATAAACAATGAAACTATTCAAAAAGATATTATAAATAAGGAAGAAATAATAGAAAGGATAGAGATTTTTTTCTTTTTAAGCAAAAAGAAGAAAAAGAAAGAGACGTATTTTTAAGTTTGTAGTCAAATTTATGAGTCCTTACCACTGGGCACAGTGAGAAACCAAGCTTTTTCAAATTTATCTTATACACTAATGTAACCAGCATCCTGTCTCTGTGCTTTAGGGACTGAGAATGCTATGTTCTTTCTTTGGATGTAATTATCTTTCCTTAAAAGAAAGATTGAATGTTCCCCAAGTCCCTAAATTCTATGATACCTCCACAGTTCCTCTAAATATTTTACTTAGGTGAGTTTTATAATAACCCAAAACACTTCTGCATTAATAACCAGATTGAATTTCTGGAAGCCAGAATTCATTATCTTCTTTCTTGGAATGTCAACACTGCTAAAATTTGCAAACCTGCCTGCTTCAGCAAAGTTCAGGTTCATGATCTCTAAGCAATCATAAACCTACCTATTTGGACAGGAATATCAGATATAATAGATGCAAGTTTAGAAACAATAACTGTTTGCTTTTAGCACTTGAATTCTGAAAAGCAGGGTCAAAAACAATCTCATTGGTGGCTCAGCAGAACAAAAATCAAATACACTGAAATTCTGCCTTCAATGAACTTTAAATATGTTCTCTAAAGACTATTGTTATGGGTTGATGATGTCACTCCAAAATTTATATGTTAAAGTCCTAACCCCCAGAATCTCAGAATGTGACCTTATTTGGAAATAGGGTTTTTGCAGATGTGATACGATGAAGTTAAGTCATAGTAGAGTAGATTGGGGCCCTAATCCAATATGATCTGTGCCCTCATGATCAGGGAAATCTTAGACACAGTCATGCGCATGGAGAGAACGCCATGTAAGCACAAAGGCAGAGAGATGGGTGACTCATCTACAAGCCAAGGAACACCAAAGATTGCCAGCTGACCACCAGAGGTTAGAAGAGAGGCAGAACAAATTCTTCTTCACAGCCCTCAGAAGGATTCAAGCCTGCTAACACCTTGATCCCAGTCTTCCAGCCTCCAAAACTGAGACAATAAATTGTTGCTTAAGCAACCTATTTTGTGGTATCTTGTTATGGCAGCCCTAGAAAACTAATATATCCATTATACATTTTGACCTTGATAACTATCTGATTCTGAAGTGCTACTGACTTATTGTGAATTTTTATTCTAATGGATGTGATTCTTTGTGGTCTGCCTCCTTGACATTTATGCCACATTCACTGAACAAGAGTCATTTCCTGGAAATTGCCTTTATTTCCTTGGGGCTGACCTGAACCAACAGATGTATCCCAAAGTGTAGTCTTCCCTCAGTAAACTGCTGCTAGGACAAGGGCTTATATTTCTTTTTCTGGAGATCAATTTATTCTTTCACTTGATTTTTATTTCCTAGAAAAAAATTACAATTCTTATTTGCTCATTACAGATTACATAAGCAGTTATGAGCTAAAGACTCTTCAGTGCAGAGCTCACCTTTGTTTTAGGTTGTGTTACCTTGAGATACATCTTGTAATCTACTCTAAGAAAAGCATTACCTGTACAATTAGCAGTATTTATTATTCAAGAGTAAACTGTACTGAAGGCTGAGCTAGAGATAAGAAGATGAATAAACAAGGGTTTTAACAATCAAGAAGTTCATACTTTGTCATGGGAGACTGATACATTAACAACTAATCAAAATATACTGAGGTATGTCTACAAAAAAGTTAACATGTTATAGAATGCTTACTGTTTTCCATAGACTGTTCCAGACACTTAGAAGTGTTATCTCATTTAATCCTATAACAGCTTCAGGAGGTGGATACTGTTATTCTCACCTTACAAGTGAGCAGCAGAAAAAAGAAAGGAAATTGATAAAACTCACAAGGCTAAAAAGTGACAGAGCCAGGATTCAACCAGACAAATCCATGCTTTAGTCCTTATGCTATAAGTGCTATCTGTATTAGTGAGTGGAGGAAAAGGTCAGGAAAGCCATAACAAAAATATTTAAGCTGAGTCATGGATAAATTTGACAAGGAGATAAAGAGATGGTTATATCTGGAGGAAGAAATCCCCAGAAAAATGTTGCAAGACATGGTCAATCAGAAGCAGCTCAGTATAGGAGGAGCTGATGACAGATCAGGGAATGGGGGCAGCAGACTAGGTGAGAGAGGAGATTAATGACAGAGTGTGGAACACTCTGAATGCCGTGCAAAGCAGTTTGTAATTACTCTTTAGAAGTAAGGAGTTTTCATTAGGTTTTGAGCATATGAGAGACACAGCCATATCTGAGCTCTAGATGCAGCCCTGGTGGCTTGTGAAAGAAGGCAAGTCAGTTCTCAGGTTGAATCTGTCCACACCGCATAGGTGTCTGATGATTAATTCCAAAGTGGTTCAGAAAATAAATTATACCTATATACATACATACAATTATAAATAAAAATAAACATGTTTATAGTTAACATAAAATTAACTTAATATACCTTACACCATACACAAAAATAGACTCAAAATAGATGAAAGACCTAAATGTGATACAGGAATCCATCAAAATCCTAGAGAACACAGGTAGCAACCTCTTTGACCTCAGCGGCGGTAACTTCTTGCTAAGCACGTCTCCAGAAGCAAGGGAAACAAAGGTAAAAATGAACTACTGGGACTTCATCAAGATTAAAAGCTTTTGCACAACAAAGGAAACAGTCAACAAAACCAAAATATAACCAACTGAATGGGAGGATATTTGCAAATGACATATCAGATAAAAGGCTAGTACCAAAATCGATAAAGGACTTATCAAACTCAACACCCAAAGAACAAATAATCTAATCAAGAAATGGGCAGAAGACACGAAGACATTTCAGCAAAGAAGACATCCAAAGGGCCAAGAGACACATGAAATAGTGCTCAACATCATTAGGCATCAAGGAAACACAAATCAAAAACACAGTGAGATACTACCTCACACCAGTCAGAATGGCTGAAATTAACAAGTCAGGAAATGACAAGGATGTGCAAGTGCAAGGACGCAGAGACGAAGAGAAAGGGGAATCCTCCTACACCATTGGTGGGAATGCAAGCTGGTGCAGCCACTCTGGTAAATAGTGTGGAGGTTCCTCAAAAAGTTGAAAATAGTCACCCTTTGACCCAGCAATTGCACTATTGGGTATTTACCCCAAAGATACAAATGTAGTTATTGAAGGAGCACCTGAACCCCAATGTTTATAGCAACAATGTCCACAATAGCCAAACTATGGAAAGACCCCAGATGTCCACTGACAGATGAATGGATAAAGAAGATGTGGTATATATATATATGGAATATTACATAGCCATCAAAAAAATGAAATCTTGCCATTTGAAACAATGTGGATGGAACTAGAGAGTATTATGCTAAGTGAAATAAGTCAATCAGAGAAAGACAATTATCATGTGATCTCACTGATACATGGAATTTAAGAAACAAGTCAGAGGGTCATAGGGGAAGAGAGGGGAAAAAATGAAACAAGATGAAACCAGAGAGGGAAATAAACCATAAGAGACTCTTAATCATAGGAAACAAACTGAGGGTTGCTGGAGGAGAGGTGGGTAGAGAAATGGGGGTAACTGGGTGATGGACATTGGGGAGGATATGTGTTGTAATGAGCACTAGGTATTACTTAAGACTGATGAACCATAGACCTGTACCCCTAAAACAAACAAATAGTACATTATATGTTAACTAATTGAATTTGAATTTTTAAAAACTAATAAAAATAATTATATATTTATACAAATGTATGTATATATATATATAAAAGAAGGAAGTAAGAGGGTAAATTTTTAACAATAGATGAATTTGAATAAAGTGTCTGTAGTGTCCTTTTGGCAACTTCTCTTAAATTTGAAATTACTTCCAAATAGAAAGTTTTACAAAGCACAGAATTCAGATTGGTAGATGCCAGAGTTTGGGGTAAGGAAGAGAAACAGGGAGAAATTGCTTAAATGTGTAAAAGGTTTTTACTTTGGAGTAATGAAAATGTTTTGGAACTAGATAGAGGTGGTGGTTACATGACATTGTGAATGCACAAAATGCCACTGAATTCCTTTGAAAAAAAAAAAAAGGTGTTTTAGGATATATATGCCCACATTTTGAAGACTTAATTCCTCTTCACAAACATCCACCAAGTACCAGATCCAATCCACCTATCCTAGGAATATTCTCCTGAATCTTTAAAGGTTACAGGTACAAGTGCTATAAGCCCAGAAGAATTTTAAAACACCATAATTATTAATTGGCTAACTAAATATACAATAGCCTATGTATTGGGACTACTTCCCCAGGAACCATTAGAGAAGAAGAGAAAACCATCAGTGTAAGTGGACATAGGAGAACTAATCGACAATCAGGGAGGTACTACTATGTTTCTCTTAGTCTACTCCCGATCAAAGGCATAGTTGGAAATTGAAAAAGTTGTTCTCTTTGAAGGGATATTTTAGTAACTACTGTAAAGATGCATATCTATTGAAAGGTCAAGAATAAATTAATGTAATTTTGTGTAAAATATATCCAAACCAGTGGCAGCTAGAAAAATTAGATGATTACAAATTAAGACTTTACAAAAAGTATAAATAGTATATTATTTAATAAAATAGTATTACTTTAAGTTTGGATAACTTTTTTTAAAATTTTTTTATTAATTATTTTTATTAACAGATAATGTATTATTTGCCCCAGGGGTACAGGTCTGTGAATCATCAGGCTTACACACTTCACAGCACTCACCATATCACATACCCTCCCCAATGTCCATATGGATAACATTTTTCATTTCTTCTGAATACTTTATCTCATCTAAACCTGATAACCCTATGATGGAGACAGAACATTTTATTATATTATAAAACATTTTCCAGGGGCACCTGGGTGGCTCAGTCAGCTGTAATTTCAGCTCAGGTCATGATCTCAGGGTTCTGGGATGGAGCCTTGAATTGGGCTCCACACTCAGCAGGGAGTCTGCTTGAAATTCTCTCTCTCCTCCTTTGCCCATCCCATCTGCCCCCCCACGTGCACACACACACACACACACACACACACACACTGTCTCTCTCTCTGCCTAAAGTAAATACATCTTTAAAAAAAAAATACAGGGGAGCCTGGGTGGCTCAGTGGGTTAAAGCCTCTGCTTTCGGCTCAGGTCATGATCCCAGGGTCCTGGGATCGAGCCCCGCATCGGGCTCTGTTCAGAGGGGAGCCTGCTTCCTCCTCTCTCTCTGCCTGCTTCTCTGCCTACTTGTGATCTCTGTTTGTCAAATAAATAAATAAAATCTTAAATTTAAAAAAATACAAAAATACTAATTCAAAGGGCTAGATACCCCCCAATGTTTATAGCAGCACTATCTGAAAAGCCAAATTATGGAGATAGCCAGCCCAGTGTCCAATGACTGATTAATGGATAAAGAAGAGATGGTATGTGTATTTGTGTATATACATATGTATACACACACACATATCTATATTATATATATATATATACACATTAGAATATTACTTAGGAACAGAAAAGATTGAAATCTTGCCATTTGGAATGACCTGGATGAAGCTAGAGACTACTATGCTAACTGAAATAAGTCAGTCAGAGAAAGACAAATACCACCTTATTTCACTCGTACACATAATTTAAGAAACAGAACAAATGAGCAGAAGAAAAAGAGAGAGAGAAAGAAACCAAGAAACAGAAACTTAAGTATAAAGAGCAAACTGATGGTTTCCAGATGGGAGGTGGGTGGGGGATGGGGGAAATAGGTGATGGGGTGTAAGGAGTGCATTTGCTGTGACAAGCACTGGGTTTTGTATGGAAGTGTTGGATCACTATATTGTACACCTGAAACTAATATTATGCTGCATGTTAACTAACTGGAATTTAAATTAAAACTTTAAAGAAATAGCAATTGACACGATAAATCATCCATTCATGTTAAAAAATTTCCTTTAGCTAGTAAAAAGAAAAAGAAATGTCATAGATATACACAGAGATATATGAAGTTATGCATTTAGCACAAACTATGATCATAAAAAATTGGAAAAACCTAAATGACTAACAGTATGCATATATTTAAAATAATTCCAGTATATCTATTTGGCAAATATTATGCAGCCATTAAAAATCGTATGTTCCAAGAATAGTTAATGATGTCCAAAAATGTTCACAAATAAACTTGTGTGACATATACCAGATACAAAATACTTCAGTTTTTCAAAAATATGAATGCAAATAAGAAGATGGAGAGGAAATAAACCAGCATGTTAATATTAATTACCTTTAGATGATAGGATTAAAATTTATTTGCTTCGTTATATGTCTCTATTTTAAAATGTTATATAACAATCATGCATTATTTTTGAACTCAAAATATATGTTATAAAAATAAAGAAGGCAAGGAATTTTCTAACCCAATTTTGAAAAGTTTCCACATCAACTTGTTTAAAATTAAAAATGCTGGTGTTTAGATCTGTAACTTCTATCTAATAGGAAAATTCAGTTATGTGAAATAGCTAATTCCCTGATGACGTTAGATAAGTGAGGTGTTATTACAGTATTTCTAAAAGTTGTTTACCATCTGTGAGTTTATTTTTTAATTTTCTGTGGTTTTTCACATCTAATTTAAAATTGTTTTCACATACAAAGATCTATGACTTATGGCGATTTTTTGATAGCTTACATTTCTCCAGTTTTTGGTTTTATCAAAACTATTCAACAATAAACTTCCTCCTCAAAATCACTGAAAAACAGTCTCTCCGTTTTACAGACAAATCAAATAAAGGCAGAAATATGTTAATATATCTAAAAACATAAATCAGGACATGCCAGGACCTGGAGATAGCAAGGTGTCACATTTTACCTAGAAACCAAAGTGAATATTTACCCTTAGGAAGTCCTCAAACACACATCAGGGTTTTTTTATTTTTTCTCTTTCTTTTTTTTCCCCCCAATTTATTAGTACACCATGGCATATACGCAACAGTACGACTCTTCTCATGGTGCTTACTTAGCCTAGGGCAAAGAGCTTGGTAAGTATTCAAAAAAGATGTCAGGCTTCATGGCATAGAGATTTTTGGTTTACATTTTTCACTAGTGTATGCCAAATACCTGGAACAGTGCCTGTATGCCTGTATGCCATAGGTGCTCAATGAATATTCATGTGTTTACTACACAACCTGAAAATGAAAGTTTTTTTCTCAAGTCATCCATGCTAGCTTCATTTATCAGTCTTCTCTGGAATCTGTCATCTTATTTTCATCTCTTCATTTATAATGTTTTTTTTTTTCCATTAGTTCCTGAAGCTATCATCTTATTTCTATTCTTGTGTGATCCTGACATAGGATCTAACTCCCAAACCAACAATCCACAAGTCATCGATTATCTCCTTATTAACAAGAATGATATTCTCTTGCTCTCTTTATTCCACCTTCTCTGGAACATTCTATACTGTTGGTGGAATATTGTTTTCTGAAACTTCTTTCTCAATAGACCTTGGAAGCATTCACATATTCTAATTTCATGTTCTACCACATGTTATTTTCTGCCATTTTTTACTTCTTTTCTTCAGTCCAACATAGGATTTGTACATGATTTAGCAATCATCGTTTTAAGCTTATTCCTTTTGTGATTTCCATTCAAAATAAGTATGGCTTCATCTCTCACCTCTAGTTTAAAACATTTCCTTCTATAAATTCCATCTTGTTCTTTCCCTATGCTCAGTCAGAAATTTCCGCCTATTTGACACTTCCATTTGAAAATCTAGCCTTGGGGCGCCTGGGTGGCTCAGTGGGTTAGGCCTCTGCTTTCCGCTCAGGTCATGATGTCGGGGTCCTGGGATTGAGCCCCACATCGGGCTCTCTGCTTACTGGGGAGCCTGCTTCCCCCGATCTCTCTGACTGCTTCTCTGCCTGCTTGTGATCTCTCTCTGGGTGTCAAATAAATAAATAAAATCTTAAAAAAAAAAAAAAAAAGAAAATCTAACCTTTACACCAAAGTTGACTAAACCCAAATTTATTTCCCTTTTTTTTAAAAAAAAAAAAACAAATCCCTTTCCCCAGATTACTCCTGTGTTTTTGTATGCTAAATTGGGCTGTTTCTCTTTTCTCTGCTTCCCAGGTAGGTCTTACCTACCAAGATCTTTCCCAGCACGAAGTTTCTACAAGGTTGCTACAAGATGAGTCAGTTGTCCTGCAGAGCTCCTTCCTTGAAGAAGTTCTCAGGAACAAATAAAATCAATTATTCATTTTTTTCCCTAAGCATTCTGTCTTCAACATTGGCTCAGCCTACAAAAGCCAGCATCCTCTGTGATGCTGTGTCAGTTTCCTGAGTTGTAAGACACAGCACCCTGCAAGCATGGCAGCAGGCCAGTTAATTGAACAAAGCTTCATTATGCACTGATAACTATGAAAATCTTAATTCGTCTGTGGAGAAATGACTAAGTATATTATCGGGAAATGGAATTATGAAATGTTTCCAGATCAAGTGAAGGATCTGCTGGTGAATTAATATAGAATTAAGCTCCTAAAGCTTACTTTAAGTAGACGTTGAATGAATTGTGTTCATTCTTTGAAACCTATTGATTTGCAAAACCAATATCTCACTGCCTACATGAGGCAATCCAGAACTGAAAATAATTCAGAAAAAAAAATAATTCTAAAGATAAATAGGTCATTTGAAGATTAACCTTTGCCATTGATGGCTCCTAAAATATGGGCTGTGCATATCTATTCAATAATCATTTTGTTCATTAACTCTTTGTGTATAGAATTGCAGCTGATAGCCCAGGAAGTAGTTTCAGGAATAACATGCATTTATAAAAAACAGTGTTAAATAGTAAAAAAAAATACTAGGAATTTGGGGTCAACCAGCAATCTGATTCTACTTAGTTTCTGGGAAAACTTGAGGGATTCTTTACTTTCTCTAAACCCCTGTTTCCACACCTGCAAAATTAGAATAAGAAAGGTAATTTACAGGATTACCATGTGGATTACAAATAATGTACGTAATGTGACTCTCTATAGTACTGTCAGTAAAGGATATTTGTTATTATACTTGAAGCTAGGAAGTAAAAGCAGATATATAGTAACAAAATGTCCCTTACACCTTGATGCCCAAAGAAATAGTTCTCAACTATTGGTCTCTGGACATTTTTAGACCCTTAAAAATTATTGAGTACAGGCATATCTCAGAAATATTGTGGATTTAATTCCAGATCATCACAATAAATAAAATGAATCAAGCAAATTTTTTGGTTTTCCAGGGCATATAAAAGTTATATTGTAGTCTATTAAGTATGTCATAGCACTATGTCTAAAAAATAATGTATATGTCTTAATTTAAAAATATTTTATTGCTAAAAAATTACAACCATCATTTGAGCTTTCAGTGAATTATAATCTTTTTGCTGGTAGAGGGTCTTGCCTCATTGTTGATGGCTGCCGATTAATCAGGGTGATGGTTGCTGCAGGGTGGGGTGGCTGTGGTAATTTTTAAAAATTAGACTACAATGAAGTCTGCCACATCGATTGACTTATCCTTTCACAAAAAATGTATCCATAGCATGTGAAGCTGTTTGATACCATTTTACCCACAGCTGAACTTCTTCAAAATTAGAGTCACTGAAATCCTGTCACTGCATTGTCAACTAAATTTACATAATATTCTAAATTCTTTGCTGTTATTTCAACAATCTTCACAGCATCTTCACCAGGAGTAGTTTCCATCTCAAGATACCACTTTCTTTTCTCATCCATAAGAAGCAAGTACTCATCCATTAAGGTTTTATCACGAGACTGCAGCATTAAGTCACATCTCCAGGCTCCATTTCTAATTCTAGTTCTTTTGCTATTTATACCACATGTGCAGTTACTCCTTTCACTAAAGTCTTAAATCCTTCAAAATCATCCATGAATGTTGGAATTAACTTGTTCCAAAGTCTGGAAGAACATTAACTCTGTTAATGTTGATATTTTGTCCTCTTCCCATGAATCACAAATGCTTTTAATGGCATCTAGAATGGTGACTTTCCTCTAGAATGTTTTCAATTTTCCCCCAGGTCCATCAGAGGAATCTCACTATTTATGGCAGCTATAACCTAACAAAATGTATTTCTTAAATAATAAGACTTGAAAGTCAAAACTACTCCTTTATTCATGAACTGCAGAAAGGATGTTGTGTTAGCAGTCCTGAAAGCAACATTAATCTAATTGTATATATCCATGAGAGCTCTTGGAAGACCATAGTTAATGAGCAATAGTATTTGGAAAGGAATCTTTTTTTTCTGAGTAGTAGGTCTCAATGGTGGGCTTAAAATATTCTGTAAACCATGTTGCAAAGAAATGTGCTGTCATCCAGGCTACACTGTTCCATTTATAAAGCACAGGCAGAGTAGATTTGGCATAATTCTTTAGGGCCCCAGAATTTTCAAAATGGTAAATAAGCATTAGCTTCAACTTAAACCCACCAGCTGCAGTAGCCCCTAACAAGTGACAGCCTGTCCTCTGAAGCTTTGAAGTGCACATATACTTCTCTCTAGCTATGAAATGCCCAGACGGCCTCTTCTTCCAATAGAAGGTTGTTTCATCTACACTGAAAATCTGTTGTTTAGAGTAGCCACCTTCATTTCTTATCTTAGCTAGATCTTCTGGATCTTGCTCAAATTTCTACTCAGCCCTTGTTCCTTCGCCTTGAACTTAATGTGATGGAGATGACTTCTTTCCTTCAATCTCACAAACCAACCTTTCCAAACTTTTCCTCTCCAGTTTCCTCACCTCTCCCAGCCTTCACAGATTAAAGATAGTTAGAGCCTCACTCTGGATTAGGCTTTGGTTTTAAGGGAATGTTACAGCTAGCTTAATCTTCAATCCAGACCACTAAAACTTTCTCCAAATTGGCAGTAAGATATTTTGCTTCTTTATCATTCCTGTAGTCACTGGAGTAACACTTTTAATTTCCTTCAATAACTTTTCATTTGCATTCACAGTTTGACAAACTGGTGCAAGGATCTAGATTTTAGCCTATCGTAGCTTTCAACATGCCTTCCTTGCTAAGCTTGATCATTTCTAGCTTTGGTTGAAGTTAGAGACGGGTCATTCCTCCTTTCATGTGAACACTTCGAGATCATTGTAGAGTTATTAATTGGCCCAATTTCAATATCGTTTTGTCTCAGGGTATAGAGAGGCCCACAGAGTGCGAGAGGGACAGGGGAACAGCCAGCTGGTGGAATAGTCACAACACACACATTTACCAAGTTCACTGTTTTATATGTTCCCCCAAACAAGTACAATATTAACATCAAAGATCACTCATCACAGTTTACCATAACAAATATAATTATGAAAAAGTATGAAATATTATGAGAATTATCAAAATATGATACATAGACATGAAGTAAACAAATGCTGTTGGAAAAATGGTGCAGATAAACTTGCTTGATGCAGCATTGCCAAAGCCTTTAATTTGAAAAAATGCAATATCCGCAAAATGCAATAAAGCAAAGTGCAATAAAATGAGGTATGCCTGTGCTCCAAAGAGTTTTTTCTTTATTTAGGACATAGAGTGTGTGAATATTTACCATAACAGAAACTAAATTTTTAAAAATGTGTAATATTTATGTGTCACTTTATCTTTAAATTACAATAATGAATCCATTTCATATTAATATTAATAACATATTTTAGATAAAATAATATTTTTCAAAAACAAAAATATTCAGTGAGAAGAGTAGTATTGGTTTATACTTCTGTGTGTCTTTAATGCTGGGTTTAATGTAAGATAGCTGTATTACCCTATATGTCTCTGCATTTGATCTGCTGTGATATGCTGTTTTCCTTGATATATTAGAAAAAAAGCTGGCTATCCACAGCTATGTAATTGAAAGGATATCAGAAATGCTGAGGGATTCTCAGATCACATGTTGAAAACTGTTGCCTAAAGTTAACCAAGATACCTTCCCCAGGAAGTGAGTCATAGGTCTATTCAATGATAGAGAAGATGACAGTGACAGTAATAATAATAATAATAATAATAATAATAATAAATGAAGACTAATCAGAGAAAAGCTACAAGAGCATATTCTGGGCAGTGGTAACATCTATGGTTAAGGTTAAAATTTGGAACTAAAGGTGCCCAGTGTAAAATATCATAAGATTACATTAGCAGGAGTAATAGATTTGTATTGAACAAAACAGAGAAAAAATTAGAGATGAATTAGGGGTTAAGGGCAGAGGAAATGTGGAATATTAAAACTTCTGAATGTAACTGGAAAAAAGTGTACTTTGATTTATAGTTTGTAACGATTTGTTTTCAAATTATTTAGAACGAATAATGTTCTACTGAGATTTTTTTTTATTTATTTTTATTTTTTTTTTAAGATTTTATTTATTTATTTATTTATTTACTTATTTATTTGACACAGAGAGATCACAAGTAGGCAGAGAGGCAGGCAGAGAGAGAGGAGGAAGCAGGCTCCCCGCCGAGCAGAGAGCCCGATGCGGGGCTCGATCCCAGGACCCTGAGATCATGACCTGAGCCGAAGGCAGAGGCTTTAACCCACTGAGCCACCCAGGCACCCCTCTACTGAGATTTTTGAGAAAGATAACCCTTATTAGTGAAAATAGAGTTTTAATTATTCAGAATAATCGGTAATACCAATGTTTGGGGGTACATTTGGAGTGACAGTTGACCTGGAAAAAATTCAAGCACTCTGTAGAAATCTTTAGCTCATAGTTTGGGAAAGACAAATTTCTTCACAGAGCTAGATTTAAGCAAAGAAACTGTCCCAGTGGGATTAGGACAAGGTGGAGAGTATGCCTTTCCTACATAAAACAATTGTGCATGACCAGAGTTATAAACAGTCTTAACAGAAAATGTGACAGATGAATGATGGATAGGTGGAGAAAGCTAAGAGTTGGATTTTGAATTTTGAACATAATAGCTAGGTACCAAACTTATTGCTGGAGTTAAAATAAACCTCAGAAGAACAGAGACCTCTTGGAATTTCCTTGGAAATACCAAGTTACCAACTCCTGACAGAAACAGAAGGGATAAAGAAGAATAAATAAATGGCAATCATTTGAAGCAGAAAGGGGGTACTAAAATGGTGAATAACAATCACTGCATACAAAATAATTTAAAACAGAAATACAATGATGGTAGAGACAGCAGTAGGAGGCTGTTGCCTTAATCCGGGAGTACAATAAATAAAGCTAAAGATTAAAGTTACTTTGGAGAAAGAATTAGAATTAACCTGAGTTGGAGACTGAGTATAAGAAGACACAAAACCAGGGGAGGAAGAGGTAGAAGCCAGGAGTGATTTAATGATAACACCTGGAGTGATTAAAAGTGTCATTCTAATGAAATAAACAACCCAAGGAAATGCATGCAATAAATAAATAAATAAATAAATAAATAACCAACCTCAAATCCAAGGGTTAAACTTTAAAGAACTTTCAAAATAAATGAGCAAGAGCAATAAAGGTGTTGAGGAGGAAGTGGTAAAAACCTAAGGGAAAAAACTAAGGAAGAAAGGAATAATTTGGATGACAAAGGGCAAGAAATGTACGAAGTAAGAGTGTCATAGGTACCTTGTTTGTTTTCAATGGAAATGCAAATACATATGGAGAATTTAATATATACTGGGTACTCTTTTAGGGACTTCACATCAGTGTTACTCAAAACAGAGCCAATGAACTACTGACATTCAGAGAATTATTGTCTTTTAGTCTGCAAAAAACCATTATAAAAATGAGAGTAAGCTTTGAGGAATTTTTATAGAAATTTGACATTTAATTATAATTTTTTTTTATTTCATTTTCACTTAGAGAAAATGGTCCTTCCAAAACTGGTACTTCAACATTGGTGGTCTGAGAAGCACAACTTCACATGCTTTATCTGATTTATTTCTCATAGCTATACCATGGAGTATTATTATTATGCCCATTTTACAGAATAATTGAGGCACCAAGGAAACTCATACAACGATGAACTATCAAGTAGCATTTTAAAAATTTAAAAGAATCGGTGAAGAAAAGAAAGGAGCAGCAAGGGAAGAAGAGAGATTTTTCATGCAATGTTACAGTATGCTTTTAAGATATAAAGAAAATATCACATGAGGAGAAAAGTTTTCTAGTTTCTTTTGTAAGTGTGTGGCACATTGTTTGATGATATTTGTGGACTAAATCACAAATGTTTATAGAGCAATCCTAAAACCAACTTGAAAATTAGAAGAATGGTATTAATGTTGACTTGTGAGTGATTATTCTTTTCCTCAAATATGTACTGAAAAATTACTACATCTACGACATGGTGCTACACAGAAAGAGCAGGCATTGGGGTCAAGTGATTTTCTTTTCTTTTTTTTTTTTTTAAGATTTTATTTATTTATTTGATAGACAGTAGTAGGCAAGTAGGCAGAGAGAGAGAGGAGGAAGCAGGCTCCCCGCTGAGCAGAGAGCCCGATGCGGGGCTCTATCCCAGGACTCCGGGATCATGACCTGAGCCGAACGCAGAGGCTTTAATCCACTGAGCAACCCAGGTGCCCCTCAAGTGATTTTCTAACTGGGTGAAAAGCTAACAACTTTTCAAAGTCTCAGTTTCCATATCTCTATAATGGTCATTCTTCCCCATTTGAGAATTAGATGATGTGGTCCATGTAAAACACAGCACAATGTCTGGGTAATGCAAGGGCTTAAGAAATGGAAACAGAAATAAATGAGGTGGTAGGTACAAGTGCATTCAGGAGCCTTTATTTTCCCAAGTGGACTAGAAACCTATACGGTTGGCTAGAGTGTAAAATTCCCCAAGTGCCCACTAAAAGCTCTAACTGAATTTGGTACTTTACCATCCTTTTAATTCAAAATCAAGGATTTCAGCCATGCATAGACAGTTCAATCTGTTTGATTGATTTCCTTACATCAGAGCTCATATAGGTATTAATTGCTTGGAGTTGACTGGGAGATGTATCTGACTTGCTTGTAATGGACCTCCCTGGCCCTCAATGATTTCCAGAGTAAACTCCTGTCTCTCCATACTGCTGTCTTTCTCTCTGATCCATCTTTGTGTGGGGGGGATGCCGTAGAGATGTCTCTGGGGAAACTCCTAAGTCCCTGTCAAACCCAAACCCATCAGTAAGATGGTGACAGAATGGACGGAATTATGCTTTCTCTAGAAACAGAGGACTGCTAGACAGCTCTTTACATTGTGGGAATATCAAAGTCACCTGGAACCAGCGTTTATCCCCAAAAACTATTTATCCCTGAAACCTCTCTCTTACTGTCATGTAGACAACAAAAAAATCTGACAACAACCAAATTAAAATTTACGTATCCTTCCATCTGGGCCAGGAAATCAGAAATTCTGCAATATAGACTACATCTTACTTTTGGCAAATAATATAAATGCAAAAAAAAAAAAAATACTAACAGTCAATTGCTGACCCTGATAAGTACTTCTACCGCTATTGGTTCCCAGGAAATAATCAATAAATTGCACCTGGGGTTCTTGAGCTCTGAGGTAATATTTGGGTCACATCATCCAACATTTTAATATTTCAATCTTAACTAGTTGAACTGGTACAAGAGGAGGAGATGCCAATATTTGAAAGGAAAAAGGTTAGAGAATACTTTCTTTGACTATTCCATATTTTTTTTTCATTCTTTAAAAGATTTTTTTATTTATCTATTTGACAGACAGAGATCACAAGTGGTCAGAGAGGCAGGCAGAGAAAGAGGAAGGGAAGCAGGCTCCCTGCTGAGCAGAGAGCCCCCATGCTCGTGGCTTGATCCCAGGACCCTGGGATCATGACCTGAGCTGAAGGCAGAGGCTTTAACTCACTGAGCCACCCAGGTGCCCCTTCTGTCATTTTTATATATGTCTGCTCTCCTCAACTAATTAAGCCCCCTTAATTTTCTGGAGGCCACATTGGTTGTCTTAGTTATGAAACATGTTGGATCCTTTAATTCAATATTGTTTGTTTCTTTCCTTTGGTCTGCTTTTGGCATTTTTGGAATATTTCACAAATAACTAAGAATACCTATAATATACTTGTCCTAAGGGTAATTATATCACATAAAAATTCCTACATGATTTGTAGAACTATTCCAACTCTAATTTTTGTAATCAACACTTATTGCCACAGTGCCTAGACTACATTAGTAGTTTTCTAAATATGTGTTAATTAATGTTAATTAATAAATATTGATTTTTAAAATTACTGTTTAAGGTATGTATTTAAGAATTCTTACTGCAAAAAAATAATTGTGTTGCCAACTTTCAAACACATATGCTAGAAAAATAATTGCCTCTCATATAATATTTTTATTTTAATAAAACCTCAAAAATTTCCAATAACCTTGGATAATAGCTTTATAAATAAAATCCCTGATTATAATTGCTTTTTAAATAAAATTAAAACATGTATGTGACACCTTTACAAAGAGTGCTATTAGAATATTTAACTCCAAATTATTTAGGACTTGCTCTCACTCAAAACTATTATAAAGACTCTCTTGAAATGGGTCTGTATATGGCTTATCATTATAGCATAAAATTATCATAAATATAGTAATGGTAATGGTTTTATTTTTCTTCTTTAAATGCAATCAGACAGTAATTTCTTCAAAATATTTCAGTTATGAGGAAAAAATGTGAGAAAAGAAAACTCTTCCATAATCTCCCATGATCATATTCTCAATAAGAAATTAAATAATATCTCTCTGATCTAGAAGCCACCTGTTAATCACTGCTTACCATAACAAACTCAAGAACCAGAAAATTAGCATGTAAATTCTGATCAACCAAATAAATGTCATAGAGTTTGTGCATTAGTTATAAGAGAGTTGTTAATACTTCTTTCCAAGCTTATTTGCTATGACATTCATATACATATGTGTGAGTACACACACACCTGAGAGAACCTGGGGATCTGCTTAATATCCAGCAAAGTGGAAAGAAGGAAGAAGAACTGTGGGTGTGGTTAACTGAAAGATATGGAATTTGTTTATACACTCATTAAACAGCTATATAGTTAACAGAGTTATGCAATGAGCTGAACATTAAGAATAAAGTGGTGGGTGTCGGGGCACCTGGGTGGCTCAGTCAGTTAAGCATCTGCCTTCAGCTCAGGACATGATCCCAGCCCTGCATGGGGCTCCCTGCTCAGTGGGGAAATTGCTTCTCTTCCTCCACTCCCAACCCCCCGCTCGTTCTCTCTCTCACTATCTCTCGCTCTCAAACAAATAAATAAAATCTTAAAAAATAAAAAAGAATGAAGTGCTGAACAAAACAGACACTGCTGTAAGATCAAGTAGTGAAGAGACAGACATTCATTTGCAATCTAATAAAAATACAAACTGATGAAAGGGAAAAAATAAAAGTACAGGAAACTATAATATTGAAAGAGGGGGCAATATAGGGCAGATCAGTTGGAGCGAATTAGGAAGTAATTCCCTGATAAAGTGACTTTTGAACTAAAATTGGAAGACAGGCATAAACTAGATGAAGGGATAGGAAGAATTCCAGGGGAAAAAAACAAATTGCATGTAGGAAGGCTCTAAGGTTGGGACTGGGGCGGGAGGCAGAGTGCCTACTTCAAGGGTCCGAATGAAGATCTGTATGGGTGGAGGGCAGAAATCATGGAGTGATGTCTTTGGCAGAGTAGGAATGGCAGGGGATCTAGTCATGAAACATGCATAGGCTGACAGGCTAAGATAGGGATCTGGGTTTATCCTAAGAACAATGGGACACTGAGAATTAGACAGTGAGGAAGGAACGCAGAGAGTGTGCCCCTGAATCCAAAAGACACTTTTTTCCAAAAAAGAAAGGAGGTCAAGTGAAGTGAGAACTACAAATCACAATGGACCTGCTATCATTCATTGATGTGAGAGCTCTTTCAATGGAGGGATCTAGTGGAAGCAATATTGGAGTAGTGTGTCAGCCAGCATTCTGTTGCCTACCTAACAGTCACTGTCCTCTTCATTCTTGTTGATAGAGCCTGTCTCCCACCACACAAGCTGAAGATCCTAAAGCCCCGCTGTACCAGCCTCCCTTGCAGCTAGAGAATGTATTCTAGCATTGGCCAGTGGAACCTGGGTGCCCTCTGCTGGTGGCTCTCAAAAGGTTTTTCTCCTTTTAATGAAAGGTGAAAAACATTCCATGTCCTCCTGTGTGAGAACATACCCTTAGAACTGCTGTAGCTGCCTTGTACCCATCAGCGAAAAGACCACAAAGCCTCGACATCCCTGAATTGTTGAATTAAACATGTAGTCTCTTCTTACATAGAAAGGTAAATCTTAATTTTTAAGTCACTTTTAGCTGGGCATTTTGTAACTTGCTACCAAAAGAATCACGACTGAATTAAGTGGATTAAGAACTGCCTAAGTGATAAAGAACTGGAAACTGAGAGTTTAGACATCTCTTGAAAATGACCACAATACTGAGGGATGGGGAAGTTGCTGGATCTGGAGTTCTGGAAGAGATATGCAGTTTTTGGTTTTGTTTGGCTTTTGTTTTTAAGAGAGGAAAGATTTAAATATATTTAAATGATGACTGGAAGGATCCAATATAGTGCAGAAGATACATAATACAGAAAAAAAATTATCTTCAGGGTGAGCTTCCTGAGACTGAAAGCAGGAGGTGGTATGTTCACCTCCACAGGACACAGGCTATCACTCCATCTTTCTTGAAACACTTTCTTTTATATACGTATATATTTACATGTCACAAATGCTCCTGGTTTCCTTCCTGTCGTCCTACATTTCTTCCTTTCCTTCCATCCTCAGCTTCGTCTCACTCTTCCATGATGGTTATACCTGTGCTGGATCTGTCGACATTGAGGTAGACCTCAGGGCTCAAGCCTTAACCTTCTTCTTTAACTATACTCTCCACAGTTTTAAATACCATTAACTTGCTGATGACACCTAATGTGTATTTGAGGCCTTAACTGGCCACTGACTGCTGGACTACCTCTTTACTATGTCTACTTGTTTGCCTCCTAGACACCTCAGAACTCTTGATTCTGTAATTACCACCTATCACCCCCTCCAACTTCCCCACGCCCCCAGCACACATATGCAAAACACATGTATTTCTTCTACTTTGAGGTTTTAACTCGTGGCAAATGCCAATCTCCTACAACTAGCTGCTTAAACCAAAGATCTGGAACCATCCTGACTACTCTTTTTTCATCACTTCTAACTCCTCCCATATGCAGTTAACCAGAAAGCCTTAGGGCTTTACCTGCACACATCCGGATTCAGTCCACTTCTCTCCCCGCGACCTCCACTATAGTTTGAGCCACCGTGATCTCTCACCAAGTCTATGGTGTCAACTTTTCTGCTTCTACACTTGCATGCCCACAATTCAATCACCAGGTAGTATCCAAAGTTGTCTTTGATAAATACAGATCAGGTCAAACCACTTTCTCATTAAAATCCTTAAGACCTTCTTTTACATATAAAGTAAAATTCAAACTCCTTAGCATGACCTATAAAGACCCAGATGACCTGGTCCTGCCTACCTTTCCAGTTGCTTTTCCTCCCTCCTTATCCCTTATTTATTTTCTTTGAACTACACTCCTCCCTCTGTTATTGTGGACAAAGCCTCTAAGAATACCAGCTGCGAGAGTTATGCGCACAAAATCTTCACAATAACATGTAGCAAATTTGCTTAAGGACATTGATGTTCCCTCTTTCTGGCACTATTCCCCCTGATCTCTGAATGACCTGCCGCAGGTCAAATATCTGATGATATCTGACCGCCTACTGTTGTCCCTTCTCTTCCTTCCTTTGTGCCTTGGAATGAAGACCTCCACTGACTACCCTACCTAGACTCTCTTCTCTCTGAATTCTGCTAGAGTGCCCTGATAATAAGCATTGCTGAAAGGTTGGAGTAGAGGAGGAGAGAGGTCAGGGTATTACCCATGCTCCCCCCTCCCCAGGTCCTCCCTTGCCAAGCCACTCTTTAGGCAGTGGCCAAGTTTCCCCACGAACACAGAACATGTTGGTGGGGGGGGATCCTCTTTAACACAGCTACTGCTCCTGCTCCACAGGCTCTGGTAAATAACACCATTATTTTTATTTGTCTCTTCAGACTTAAAGATAATAATTAATGGCTTCCCACTGTTGCCATCCCCTGCGTGATTTGCCATCTCCTGCTGGTTCTCTTAGCTAAGCCCATACCTCTGAAAATGGCCCCTTCCTTAACACCCTCTTCAAATGAACCTTCTGAGTATGTTAAGTGATATTTGACAGATACAATCACTGAGCATTTCCTATAATGCAAGCACTATCCTAAACACATTGCATATATTTAATCTTCACATTAACCCCTTTAAAAAGGTCTTATTAAAGTTCCAACTTTACAAATGATGAAACTCAGAAATAGTTTCAGTAACTTGCTCAAGGTTACGTGGCTTATAAGTGGTAGAATCCAGATTTCGGCCTATGTTCTTAATCACCGCGTTATACTGCATCCCAAAAGGTATCTTCCCTTTCCACCCTAGTAAATGCTGCCTTGTCCCACCCCAGCCACTGTGTCTCATATCACCTGCTTTACTCTTCCAAGAACTTATTTTTTTAATTACCATTTATATTTATTTAACTTGTGTATGAGTTTACTGTCTATCTCTACTATAGAATGACAGACAGCTCCATGAGACCAAGAAACTAGCCTGTCTTTTTCCTATCTGTACACAACCTCTAGAACAAAGTTTGCCTACTACAAGTATTCAACAAAGTATGACTTTCATTTTAAGGCAGCAATAAGAAAATTTAAATGTGAACGCTGGCAAGAAAGTTGACCAAATTCCTATATGATTTTTTTTCTTCTCTCTGTAAAGCAGAGGAGTAGTCACCTGCTCATAGTAAGAGGGAGGTGAATAAATCAAATGTCTGCTGAAGGCAGAAAAGTTGAACTTCTCATTACACAGAGGGGGAGACCAGAGAAAGGCAGAAGAATCGCTAGATTGTGCTGAGGGCTCAGCTGTAGTTGGTCAGTGTGAATTTAAAGTGTTCCCAAACTTCCCCATTTTCTGATTTCCTCCTACAGTGCTCAGCTGCTCTGGTATAAGCATAAAGAAAATAAACCCTAGTGGAGTCAACCAAGAACAGGCAAGAAGGCTGCTGATCTATAAAAAGCACAATGCAAAGGGTTAGCCATATGAAGCCATTTAGTGTGGAAGAAAACTGTCTAACATACCTCAGCAGGTTCTAAAAGCATTAGTGTATTAGTGCAAAGGGTAATAACTGAGTTCAACACATGGGGAGGACAACAAGCTTAGAATTGGAGTGCGTTTAGCCAATTACTAGCTGTGTGATCATTGGCAAATGACCTAATCTCTCCAAGTCTCAGGTTTTGCTTCTATAATTTGAAACCTGTATGACTTCTTTGCAGAGTTCTTTCGCATATGGGAATTAAGTTTTAATTAACCTGGGAACGTCATACATATGTAACAGATAATTCTACCACAGTATCAGATAAAAGAAAAGGTACTTATTGACAAATAATGATTCTTCATACGAACTTTTTATATATTTCCTTGGAGTTTGCATTTCTAAAGCAATGGAATAAAATACCAAAAACTGGTTTTTATAATTTTAAAGAACCATAAAAGGTAATACATATGTATATGTATGAAAAATGAAGTAATTATGTCAGTATGATTCTGCAGCCTATCATTGTGAACATCTAGCCTTTGAACGCAGGTAATATAAAGAATAAATTAAGCTAAACTAAACTAAAATAAAGACTAAACTAATATGAAAAGGGTACTTTCAAATTTGAAACTTTCTGATCATTATCCATTTTCATTAAGGCCAACAAATTGAAGAAAGTTAAAAAAAAAGAACACAGACTTTTTGGTCTTTGATTTTACTTTTACAAAATAATAAGAATCAGGGGCAGGCATATTTTAAAGAGTAAAATCTACACATCTGCACTTAAAGTAACAGTTGTAATATCCAGATCATAAATCAACTATGCAAAAGTTACCTTGTCAAGACCGGAAGAAAAGAATGGCAGAACTAAAGGTGGAATAAATGTATACTGGACTTGCATGAAATTACATCAGTGGCTCATTTAATTCAAGCAGAAGCCTAAGTTTTATCTTCCATTTTATGGATATTAGAGCCTATCCATTTTGATGAGCAGAATTACCCGCTTTCCTTCTGCTATACTGACAGGTAGCCACAGAAATCTATCAATCGTTTTATCGAGGCATACAACACACTATCAAATACGAAATGGGTTCTATAATAACCTTAAAAAAGCAGACACTGAACTTTCTGAAAAGATGGTTTAAGTCAGACTTCTATAAACATGACTATAATTCTGAATTTCTACAATCTTAGTATTGTAATGTTGCCAAGACTTTTTTTTAAGATTTTATTTATTTATTTGACAGACAGAAATCAGAAGTAAGTAGAGAGAGAAAGAGAGAGAGAGAGAGAGAGAGAGAGAGAAGCAGGCCCCCTGCTGAGCAGAGAGCCTGATACAGGGCTCGATCCCAGAACCCCGGGATCATAACCTGAGCCAGGCAAAGGCTTTAACCCACTAAGCCACCCAGGCGCCCCATGCCAAGACTTTTAAAAAGGTGCCTGTATGTGTTGTATTTTCAAACCGTATTTTTTGGAGATTTTTTCAACTTAAAAATCATAGAGATGTCACCAAAAATAAACTGGAACATAAATTATGAGCGAATAAATACCAGTGTCAATATAATCACGTATAGCTTATTACCCAAGAAAGCATGCTCACTGGTCCGTTAAGTGAGTTGTTATTTACCAGAGTGACATGCTGTCAATGAATAAGTATGAGAAGGTATAAATGAGCTATTTCAAAATTGTATTACTTGAAAAACTTTGATCCCTTCTAGTTCTTTATAGCATTATAATTTTTAATACTTACTGGTTATGAGTTTAACTTGCATAATAGTCTTCCCACTGAGAAAATACAATGAAATTGTTCACTAGAAAAAATTTCTAACCCAACAGTAATATTTATACTTTTTTCCTCCTAAAGGCAATAAAAATTCATAAATTGAGAAAAGTAAATGCTGATGAAATTTGGAAATTAAATATCCAAAGTCCAAGTCTAAAAGTAAGCTTAAAAAATCTGCTGTAAACCAGCAAATATATAGTGGTTCTAAATAATCAACCATGTGATCTATGGAGACTTGAGGCCAAATCTTATGGATACTGCAATTACAAATGTATGTAGTTTACTCTTTTCTCCCTTCTCATTAAAAGCTTTCCTAATTAGAAAGTAATGTTTAGAAAAATTTCAAAGCATGGGGCGCCTGGGTGGCTCAGTGGGTTAAGGCCTCTGCCTTCGACTCGGGTCATGATCCCAGGGTCCTGGGATCGAGCCCCGCGTCGGGCTCTCTGCTCCGTGGAGAGCCTGCTTCCTCCTCTCTCTCTGCCTGCCTCTCTGCCTACTTGTGATCTCTGTCTGTCAAATAAATAAATAAAATGTTTAAAAAAAAATAAATAAAAAATAAAAAATAAAAAAAAAAAAGAAAAATTTCAAAGCAGTGGAAATCATGATAAAGTTGTGTAACATAGTAATGGGAGTAAAGCACATTTTCAAAAAATAATAATTTAGTCACAAAAAGCTTCAATTTATCCCTTCATGAACACTATGTTATCAAAGGGAAAAGACTAAAATTTGGCATTCAATTTTAAATCTTTTGTTTTCACTTTAAAATATACAGCTAATTGCCTTCCCTAGAAAGATAAGTGATGCAAATTCTTTATTATACACTGACTTCGGACCACTCTATCATTTCTTGTAAACACGTTATATAGAGTTACAAAGTTATATTTTGTTAATACTGAAGGTTGCTGGCTTAATCAAAGATATATACATGTGTGAGCATGCATGCGTGCACGCGCGTGTGTGTCTTAGTGTTTCGACCAAGTCATACTATAATTAATCTGGCAAACTGTAAATCTTAAAAGATGTTATAAGTACTACTAGTAGCCAAGTTGCCAAGGTATTAATATCCTTAGATTCAGGATCTCTTGGCTACACTATCTTCCATAGTGCTTATCATGAAATCTTGTAGAAATTTAACAGAATGAATCAAGCACCTTTCAAAAAGAATGCAAATTTTGGGATACATAGGTGGCTCAGTCAGTTAAGCGTCTGCCTTCAGCTCAGGTTATGATCCCAGGATTCTGGAATCCAGTCCTGTCTCAAGCTCCTTACTCAGCAGGTAGCCTGCTTCTCCCTCTGCCTGTAGCTCCCCCTGCTTTTGCTCTCTCTTTTTCTCTGACAAATGAATAAATAAAATCTTTAAAACAAAAAACAAGCAAACAAAAGGAATGTAAAATTTTTGAAGTTTCAATATAATCATGAAAATAGTATCTCATAGTTGTTTTGAACTTAATGTTGACTCATTAATTACTAAAAATATACAAGGAAACAAATGAAATTTAAACATTTTGACACAGACATCTGTACACAATCATTTATGTGATAACAAAGTAGAGTTATAAAATTTGTTCTATAGGAGTCTATTCTCCCTTGGATTACATACTTTGAATGTTATGCATTCTTTTTAGTTGGATACAAGAAAAATGTAGTTTACTTTATTTAAAAGGAGGGACTAAAGTTGACACTAGAATGAAAATAATTAGAAAGAATTAGATGGGATAGGATTAGTATTTCAAAGGGAAAAATAACCGTTCAACAAACTTTAAATACAACTACAATAATTCAATACTCTTCATATATTCAAAATCCCTTCTACTTCTTTATAGCATGACTATTTTCAATATTTAATGGTTTTAAAAGCAAGAGTAATTGACAATGAACTCAACAAAAATCATTGCATGGGGGAAACCCAGCAACAGAATTAAGCTCCCAAATGTTATTGGCATTTTTCCAACCTACAAGGCCACTTTCATTCCCCAAATTTAAGTTAATTACTGTTTACACATATTTTTACATAATTGAATGCAACTGTCATGATTTTGAAGTTAAAAGGGCTAAGATGCACCTTGACTTTCTATAATAAAAATTTCTTTGAGGTTTATTTCAGAATACTAAGATTAATGCAGAAGGCATCCAGGTGTTCACATCATGGCTGGCAATGTAACAGATTTAACATACATTTCATATACATTATTTTGCAAGTGCATGAAGAATACTTCTAACAGTGTAAAATAAACATCAGGTTCTCCAAATATGTGGAAATAGTACATTTTCCCTTGTGTTTACATCCTGGTACACACATTTCATGGGAAGAGAAGCCTAAAGCATTTACTCAAACTCAAGTTAATTCCTTTGTATAGTTTCCTTTGTACAGCTTCCTACATATTTCTCCTTTAACTCCATTAATTCCACAAGTTCACAACCATTTCTTAATACAATCTTAAAAGTCAATTGTGAGCCTTACCAGGTTTGGAAATTCATTCTCCAGGCTTTCAACCAGTGTTTCCTAAACAGTTCTTCTTTAAGAGGATACTAAAGAATGTGATGTGCACTATGGGTGGTGGGGGGAGGGGAGGATTCTCTCCACATACAATTAAACTTTGTTGCCTACCCATTAAACAGACTTCAAGAAGTTCCTACCTTTCTGGAGCTTCTCAGAGCCTGCAATATGTGAATGTGTAATGCTAATATCCAAGAAGGCAATATGATATGCAACATTTCCCAAACATCTTTGATCAAGGAAACCTTAGAAAAATAAGTATAACTGAAAAACTGTTTCTGCTGAATTGTAAATTGGGAAATGCTGGAAAAATTTTCCAGGTAAGTCTATTTTTGAAGAACTTCAGAAAAGAGAATTCTAAAAATGTTTACATAGAAACTATGCCTTCTACTTTTCTTACTGACATATACTACTCACTGTTCCCTCTTCTTAACAGTCAAGGAAGAAAAAGGAACATTTAGTGCTCATTAACCCCCTAAAGTCAAGTGTACCTTCATCTTTTCTCTCTACTGAATAATTCTAATTCCTTTAAGCTTTCTTCATTTTCAAACTCTTCACTTTTAAGGGTCCCTAAATAATTTAGTTTGTATATGACTTTCTTGTGTGTGTGTGTGTGTGTGTGTGTGTGTGTGTGTGTGACTTTCTGAAAGATGGTAATCTTAAACTTTGAAAGTAAAACTACAAAAATAAATAGAATTTTTTTCTCAATGATTCCCACTTAATTGAAAGCTCTCATGATCATGTTAGTTTTATTTTTAAGTAAGAATTTCACATTGCACACTGCTCAAGAAAGACTGCATACTGGATCTGTGATCCCAGGACAAGTGGTATAGCCCAGAATCTGGGGAAATTTTTCTCAAGAAAGTCGGCAGACCTCTCAATTGGTTCTTTCCTTCATTTCATTGTGTGTGTGTATGTTGTAATGTTTAAGGGGTTTTTTTATTATTATTTTGTAACTTGACTGAAATCAATAGTGTCAGAGAAAAGGTGAGGGGAAAATAAGCAAATCAACACTGAAGAGCTGATAAGGAGGTAATTTAACTCGTCATTTCTCAATAGAATCCCAGTGAACAAGTCATTGTCACAAATCAGAGCTGTAGGAGATAAACATGTAACTTGTGATAATTTTTATATAGTTTTAATAGGAAAGACAACATGTATAAGACTCATTTTTTTTTTATCACCTTATTTAAACTCTACTCCTAGTTTAACCAGGATATTGGATTTCTGTTATAGAAACTTCACTGCACAAAGCATTTATGAATTCGGGATATAAGATTTTCTCCATTGTCAAATAGGGTTTTGGTTTGGAAATAGAGCCCAAAGGAAGAAAAAAAAATAAAACACCATTTAAAAGAAATTTATTTCGAAATAACCAAGTGATCAAAGGTATATTCCTATTTGCTCAAGAGAAAAGTATGTTCATATGCATCTGCTAAAATCCCCAAACTAATGAATCCTTGAGGACTAAGCTCCTCTATTTATATTTTTAGAATATACTTATAGTTCAAAATACCAAACTTCATCATGTGTGGGGACTAGCTATTTGGGAGCTCAGTGTAAGGGCTGAAATAGAGAAGGAATCAAACTATTCACTTGTCAGTTGGTGGAAAATACAGAGTTGGTGGTAATAATGGCGGTAGTGGTTGAATAGGGAAGGCAGAGTCAAGGAAGGCAAAGACGGCAAACCAAGCAGCAGCAAAATGGCGGCACATGGGTGTGTGTGGTGAAGTTGGAGGAAGGTATGAAGGGTAAGGGTGCTGATGGGCAAAGTAAAGGTATTAGCAGAGGCCAAACCAAGACTGATAGTGGCAGGAACAGCACTGGAGGAGACAAAGATAGTAGCTTCTGCGTGACACTTGGCATATTGTAGCCTGGGGGTAGAATTTAAAGGGCATCAAAAATGAGGAGCCAAACAAGAAGGAAGTAAGTCCAATAAGCTAAATAAAGAGTCAAGTCAGAGTAGGAGAAGCCAGCTACAAGCTGAGAGCCAGAGAGCACAACTGGGATTAGAAACATCATATCCATCAAGGGTCCAGAGTAAGAGGAGTGCTGGATAAATCCCAACAAATGTTTTATTGCAACTTCCACTGTCATTTACCTACATTCCTGAAAAAGACTTATCTTCCCTCATCCCACCTTAAAAAGCTTCTGATTAGGGCACCTGAGTGGCTCAGTCAGTTAAGCACCCGGACTCCTGACTTTGGCTCAGGTCATGAATTCAGGGTCCTGAGATAGAGCTCCACACATGCTCTGCACTGGCATGGAGTCTGCTTAGAATTCTCTCTCTCCCTCTGCCTCTCCCCTCTCCCTCTCTAAAAAAAAAAAAAAAAAAAAAAAAAAAAAACCTTCTGATCAGGGGAAGCAATGGGGTCCTCACAACAGGAATGAAGGTAAAAGAGCAGCTATGGCCACAGTCAGCACAGTGGCGTTGGGGGTGATAGGTAATGCCAGCAGCTGAGATGCTGGTTGCAGTAACAGGAAAAGCAGGAGCTGAGAAAAATACCAATACTTTCTAGACAGATCACATCTTAAGGATCTTCTTTAGGTTTCCCACCTTATTTCTATATCTAAGAATGGAATTTGACAATCAAATGTGTTATATAGTATGTCTTATTACTATTACAAGCTATGTCAGTCATGCAGAAATCAGAAGCCAAACCAAGGAATTTTAATAAAGGACCATTTATAGAAGAAAGGACAGGGTGAAGGGAACCAAAAAGGAATGTTTCAGCACCTGGAGAAGAATAGCAACTGAAAGTTATTTCTTGCCCTAGGGCAAGGAGTGGAGAC